>NW_017729025.1:115657544-115674367 GCF_001723915.1 Gavialis gangeticus | reverse complement strand
ACACACACACACACACACACACACACACACACACACACACAGCCACCCATGGCTCTGTTGCATGACTCGCCCCAGCTCCAGGGCTCCATTCATCCCTGCCCCTGCCCCACTCCTTCCTTCACCATGGGGGCTTTGATCCGTCCCCCTCCCCCCTCCCTCTTCTCCTGCCCATTCCCCTCCACAGACTTATCAGCTCGGCACTCTCTACAAGCGCCAGAAGAAAAAAATCCCAAGATCTGATCTCTCTATCAGGAGATCATGAGTCAGAGTTAATTTGACTTGCAAATCAGGAGTCTCATGATTTTTTCATGAAAGCTGGCATTACTGAAGTTTCTGGAGATCTCCTCTGGTTTCATGCAGGAGCAAAAGTGCTCCCAGGAGCACTGGACTATATGTAGAAAGGAATGAGATCAGGATTTCAAGCTGTTGCTGTGAAGCTTCTGAGAAACACTGCCCAACATGCTGCATGTGCCCATTAGTTTCTTGAAGAAAATGCAAAAGGTATGAAAGTAAAGTAATCTACAGATTCCTTTTGCCAGCACCTACAGACTAGTGAGAGAGGATAATCGGTTCACAGGTGTCATACTGATTTCACAAGGGATTGAAAAAAACAGTTGGATAGCCCTTCCATGTTCTTTAGTTGGAAAAACCTGTCTGTAGTATGTCCTGGGAACATAACAATGTCTATTGTAAATGACAACATGCTATCTGGGCCAGTCCTTGACCCAAGCCACCCCTAGAAACTCCAGAGAAGGATGCAATACTACTGTGATGGGCAACTTTGGAAAAAAAATCTGCCTCAGAACTGATTTGTTCCCCCTTGACCTTGTGGGGATAGAAATACATCCTAAAACTTTGGCAGAACTATGCAGGAGAGGCAAGCTGTATATAATCTGACCTTTCAGCTGAAATTCTGTTTCCAAAACTTTCATTTACTCTCCCTACCCACCATAACTGGGTCCCTTGAACTATCACAGTCGATTGCCTGGATTCCAGTGCCAGTTATCTAACATGGCAGAGACAGATCAAAGTGAAACTAGCCCCACTCCGATTGAGAAAAAGCTTCAAATGGCATTAGAAACTAGAGGGAGGGGCTAAGGAGGATGAAACACAGGCCCTTGTAGGGCTTCTTAATCCTTGAAGAATATCAGTGCTGTCCTGACAAGAAAGGAACCCATTCAGGTCACGATGTATTATTTTCTAGCCCCACTAGCAAATTTAAATGGCAGGGATCTCTTGGCTTAAACTTCATAATTGGACTTTGGTAATGATAGAGGGCAATACGAAGCAGAGCAATAAAGATATTTTCCTTTCATATGTAGTCCCTTTCTTGTGCAGAAATGTCACACCAACTGCACTCCTGAAGACAGAAAAGAGCAAAGGAGAAATGACAGTCTTGGAAGATCCTTGCTAAGTCAGGGGTAAAATATTTTTATGACAGGAAATGTCTTGCTCTAAGGACACTTGTTTGAATAGAGTCTTGGTTGATTTCTACTAGAGGCAAGGAATTTTGGTGCTTTATTTTATTAGACCAACTGTATAGTGATTTCTACTAAAATTTTGTTTTAGTCTTGCATTGGAACAGGCATGTACAAGATCTTTGTCAAGCTTGTGACAGTTCTTTTCAATTCTTTAAGGGTCAAAAAAAAATCCTGACAGATATAACATTAAATCTCCTACATCCTGGCTATTGCTTGGAATCTGTAATTGCTCTAAAAGATTGAAAGGCTTCACTATTTATTGTATGCATGCAGCCTAAACCTGCAAAATGAAATACAATGCAAGTATTCCCTATTAAATGAATACAGTTATGTACACCTGAAAATGCTTGTTGTTGGTATCCAGTAGCTACTACTCTGTGAACATAACAGTAAAAATAATTTTAAAAAATGGTCTTCATGTGGTCCTGTTTAAAGCCACCAGGTGGCAATAGAAGCCTAATGATTCAAGGTAGCAGCAAATGAGATGTAGAAAAACCTTTAGGCCCAGGATAAGGCTCCATTTAATTTATTAGACAGTAAAGTACACCTTTAGCCAGAATTCTTTGACCTTGCATTATAATAACTTTAGACATTTAGCTGTGTAAACTTTCAGTTAAGCTAAGTGAGGCTAAGTGAAGTAATGTAAAAGGAACTGAGTCACAGGTGAGAGAAACTTCTTGGAAGACTAGACAGTCTTAGGACATCCAATCTAGATAAAGGGATTAGGTCATCTTGACTAATAGAATGACATAATGGCATCTTCTTGTTACACATTTGTCAGAGTTTCTATCGAGAAATGTTGCAATGTAAGTCTTTGTTTGAGGAAGGAGATAGAAAGGGGCTCAGTACTCTGAGATACTTTCCTCTGGCATCCTTTCCTGAGGGTCTCATCTGCAAACATAGTGAATTTGAGTAACATCTCCCTAACAGGCTGGCCACCTGTTAGTAATCCGTAAGATTTTAAGATGCAGAGATTCTAAGTTGAAAGACTACTTATTTCTGCTTGAATCATAAAAGTATATCTAGATACGTATTGTGTTACTCTTTGTTTGCTAGCAATCATTGTAATTAGAAATTCTAATAAAATTTGCTTGTATATTCACTCCATTGAAGGACTCACTTTACATGAGAACAGGGGATGTCAAAACAAACCCTAAGGGGTCTACAGTAAACTCTATGGCTAGGGACAGAAGGTACACATAAACTGGTTTAAGTGACTGAAATTGGTTTAAACCTGTAAGGCTAGGGACAGACAGTCAAAAAGCCGAAGCCTGAATTGATTCAATCTTTGCAGGTTAGTCTAACCTACCTAGATTGAACCAATTTGCAACAGTACAGACATTCCTTGCGGACTGAGGAAATGTGGACGCATGCATGCAGTTGCACAAGCCAGGCACTAGAGCATGCTCTCAGCTGAGGGAAGCTGTGCTGGGAGGGGCATGGCCAGACCAGGCAGTAGCCTGGGCTGAACTGGCCAGGCAGGGGTTTAATTCCCCCCTCCCTGTCCCACCAGCAGGGACCTGAGCCTGATCTGCTGAGCACTCCCCACTTGCAGAGCACTCCCACCAGCATGGCCCCTGAGGCAGAGGGAGCAGGGAAGGGGGGTTATTCCCCCCTCTACCTCCACTGCCCCTGGGGGACCACAGCTGGGTCTGTCCATCCCAACTTCCCTGCTTGGGGCAAGCTGTGGAATAAGCCCCCTACACCAGATGCCTGCCTAAGGAGCCCTGCCAGCCACGATCTGGCTGCACCCCTGCTTAGCCGCTGCAGCAGCGAAGGGGCAGGGCCCTTGATGGGGCAGCAGCTCCTGTCATACATAGTGTTGGAGAGCATGAGCCTCTTCCCAGTGGGGGGGTCCCCGCTGCGGGATGGGCAGAGCTGCAGCGGACTATGCATGGCAGCACCAGGGCTCAGAGGGGGCCAGAGTCCCCCACAGCTCCACTGCCACCACCGTGGTCTGCAGAAGCTTTCCCCACCCTGCAGTGCAGCCCTCCTGCCAAGAAGGGGCTCACCCTCAGGGAAACCATGATGGAGCTGCTGCCACCATCATGGTTACTCCCCCTTCACTGCTCCAGTGGCCAGGCAGGGGTGGGACCCTTCTTAAGGAGAAGATTACATCCCCTCCCACCTCTGGCAGAGACTAAAGTAAGCAGTTGATAAGGGGATGGGGAAGGGGAGGGGGAGGGGACATGATTTCTTTCAGCTGTCAGAAAGGCAGGGGAACTGGGGCTGGAGGGATGCCACCTATGAGCATAGGGCCAAGCCCTGCAGGACTGGCGGGGGGAGGGAAGGAGGTGTGACTGAGAGGGGGGAGGTATTGGCAAAGACCTGGCACAATCATCACATGTATGTGCTGGAGATGGAGCTAAGGGAACAGGAGAGGGTCCCAGACTGCTTGGGCTGGTGTGACCAAAGAGGGCAGAGAACTACATTTGCATTATAAAGCAGAGTCTGTAAAAGGTGGGGAACTGGAATACCTAAGCAGGGACTTGTCATTTTGGTTCATGATATTCCAATTAAGTTAGATTAAGTTGTGCGTGCCCTCGCTGTGGTTTACTGGGCTGTATCTTAGCTTAGACAATGGTTTTCGGTTGCTCTGTCATGTGCTTGAGGTTGCAAAGTGCTGTGTTCAATACACACTTGCTTCAGAGAAAGATGTATTCTTGTTTAAGCTTTTATGAATTCAGTGCCACTACCTTTTCCACCCCCCTCCTCAGTGTGGCAGCAGCTGCCCCCACTCCCTCGAGCAATGGGGGTGGTGGGGTGGGTAGAAGCCTGATAGGCACTGCCCTCTCTGCCCCCCCCCCATAGACCCAAGCTGGAGTCCCACATGGGTTAAGGAGGGAATTTAAACCCACAGCCCAGCATGCTTGAAATCCCAGCTGGTGCCTGGCCATGCCCTCTATGCTCCAGCAGGGCAGGGGGAAAGTCTCTCTTTCCTCCCATTTGGCAGTGGCTGGCACCCATGCTCTAGTGCCTCCCGGCTTCTGGCTTGAGCCACTTCTTGCATTTCCTGTGTCAAAAGTGAATGTCTGTCCATTTATTAATCAGTTCAAGCTGCTCAGCTTAGACTAACCTGCAAAGACTGAATCAATTCACCCTCGGGCTTTTTGACTGTCTGTACCTAGCTTGTATCAGTCTAATCATGTATGAAAAGGAACCTTATGGCTACACAAACTATAACTGGGATTCCAAGCAGCCACTCCCTCTAGGGAAAAATGAAAGTTTTTGAATGTGATGTTCAATTTAGCAAATGCTACTGCAGCCACAGCTATATCCACAATGCCTAGTTCCCTAACGCATAGCTAAAATGTGCTTATTTAGAACAGCCTATTTATCAGGTGCAATGTGCCACTTGCAAATTAATCCATCTGTGCATCCCATGCAGGGATGAGGGAACCTGGCCCTGAACTGTTCTATTCCTTTGAGGGACAGAATGGTCCTCAGGCACTATGACCTGCACCCAGAAAGCCATTAGCTGCATGTAACTGCAACCGCATTTAACTTGCTAAGGTACACATCATGTCAGAAATGCTTATGCACCAGTAAATGGCACTGTTCACTCAGTGTTTACCACTCTCCCCCACACAATGGAAGGGAGGACATGAACTGTATCTGCGATTTTGAGAGCCATGGATATATGCCTACCCTCTTGCAGAAGCTGTGCATGACTCAGATGGCACAAGGGAAAAGAAGTTACTTTGTGTCTTTCCACTGAGCACTTATTTTAGTTTAAATTTGCCATAACGGGCATTTTTACACATGCAAGTGCTGCGGCACCAGGTGCTTTGAAAAGTACCCGGCACTGCGATGCATGCAGTTGTATAAGTGGTGAAATGCATGTCAGCACTGAGAAAATGGCAGCAGCACAGTTCTGAACTAAAACACCTTGGAGGTGCTTTAGTTCAAAAGCATACCACAGCCATTTTCTGCGCACTCATGTGCATTTCACCACTTACACAACAGCACACGGCACAGCACAGTTCACCTCAGCTCGCGAGCGGAGCAAACTCAATTAATCGAGTCTGCTCTGAAGCCATGGATCTCTGGCATGTCATTGGAAATAAAGTAAGTGTATAAATGCCCAGCTTTACCAACCCCCTTTGAACTAGAACAAGTACATATGGATAAGAGGCAGTAGAAGTAAATGCTCTATCATACTGGTTCATGTAGGAGTTTACGCATGACGAAGATATACCTTATGGTACATGTGTTGTCTTGAAAATGGTATTTAAAGGTCTGTTTTGGGGGAATTGGCTTATAGGTATAGATATATGCATTATAAGGTTCTAGATGGGCAGCAGGGGTTAACTGATTTTGAAAGAGTTTGGGTCTGACACCCACAGTTTCTCATAGCTCTGAGGGCAGACAGATTGTCTAGCACAAGGCCAATGGATGGACACTGCCTGAGAACTGAGTGGGGCATACCATCACATGAGATCACAGCCTTCAAGACACATTGGTTGCCTAACACAACAAGGACACAGAGTCTAAAAAACAGCTTGAGAACCAAGCTGTCCCATAACACAAGATAAGTGACACCAGCTACAAGGCCCCAGAGCACAGGGGGCCCCTAGTCCCTGTTTTGGGGAAATAGACCAAATTAGAAGAAAGCCCAGAAGGCTAGGTAGAGGTGTGACCACAGAGAGACAATCAGCCAGAGATAGCCATGAATGAAGAGTCATCAGGAGGGAAGGAGAATACAAAAGCAGAGAATTGAGGTTAACAAGGGGTCCCTCCCTGTCCCTCCCTTCCTTCCTTTCTGTCCCTACCTGTCCCACCAGTGTTCCTCCTCCTCCTCCTCCCTGACAGATGTCCCCATCCCTGTCCCCATCCCCCAGGAAGGGTCCCCGAGGCCACAATGAACCAAAAGCATACCAACAGCCTGTATCATGCATCCCACTGGAGGGTGGTGTGGGCCTCAGGAACCCACTTCCAGACTGCTGATGTCTGACACCTAAGAGAATGAGCTTCAGAGTGAAGTCTGCATCCTGACCAGATGTACTTTGACTCTGATGACAGCCCTAGGATTTGGGAGATACACAGAATTGTTTCATTGTTAGTAGTGATTTTTTCTGTTATCACTGTGTATCAATAAATTTGCCTATTATTGAATGGAAAGCTTAAGGTTGGTCTGAGGGTTGTGCTCGCTTGGAACAAAAGTATAAGAGATAGGTCCTAAATCCAGTGCCAACAACATGGACACTACCCTACCCTTGAAAACTGCCTCATCCTAAGTATCTGTGACTCCAAATTCCACACTCACCTGAACAGGTTTCTTATAAAAGTTTATTTTTAAATTGAGTTTAATCCAAATCGTAAAATGTACATTCATGACGGATTCTACTGTTTGTGATTTGAGTCACAGTCGTCATGGTCTGTGCAGTGCCTGGAAATTCCCAGTGTTGTGGGCTGGATCAGAATAATTTTCCTGCATCTTTTGGAAGTTATTTGAAAGATGTATCTGGTTGCTTCTGCAGATTGCCAATGGCTCCCACTAGTACACGGTCCAGTCCATAATGCCCACTCAACCAATAATGCTCATACCTCTCATCCAGAGGGGACGAAGCACAGATCACAGCAAGGAAACATCAAATCAATCCTAAGAAAGATGCCAGTTGGTGGTTTTGATGCCATTTGTTTAAAAAACCTTCCTCCAAATGGACTAGACTGAAACCACCACATCATTTTACACAGACCAGATGAACAGATAACGCAGGCTTCCCATCACAGGAGACATTTACAGGAATGATAAAATTAGTGACATAGTGAGGGGAGATTTGGTGGGGGAAGATTTCAACATTTATACCAATCACCTGAAATAGCTGGTCACTTTTCCATATGCTAATTAACCCTGGTCAGGTCTGATATTGCTTTAAGCATCCAGCTAGCAGCCAGTTCTCCGCAATGCAAGGAAGCCTCAAGGGACCTGTGAAATCAATCTAAGGATGGAGAATCAATCTAAGGCCAGTTTACAGACAGTCATATCTGAAACCTTCCTCCTTCCAGCCTTAATCCATGCCCTAAACCTTGTCTCCCTGCCACTACATCTCACTGGGAAGACACAGGAGGGGTGGGGGGGCAGTTAATTTACAAAGCAGCTGCTGAGATTGATCAGAAATGGCAGAAAGCCAAAAGGGCTTAATGATGAAGAGTCTAGGTAGCAGGAATGGAGACAGAGACAGGAGGTGAGACAGGATCGGTGCATGAAACTTAATGGAGCGATTTTGGTGCTCTCCTCTTGGAGAAGAGGCAGAGACCAAGAAAAAAGGCCTGGCTGAAGAAAGATGGAAAAGTAGTGTTGGAGGAAGAGGAGAAAAAGGAACTGAATTTCTTGGCTCCCATCCTTTGCCTTAGAATTCCAAGATTAAGTTAATTCATTCTTAGGGTGCTAAGGATGACACTGCAGATGCAGAGAAACTGTAAAGGTTATTTTCTGTCAGGCAAATCCCACTGTGATACTTTGCTGAGAGACCAGTTCTGTGACTAAAAAGTATCTAACATTAGGGCTGTGCGAAGCTACGGTTGCTGATTTGATTCGGCGGAGATTCAGCCCAATTCGGCAGCTGAATCTCTAAATCAAATCAGGAGACCCTTTAATCTCTCCAAATCAATTCAGAGAGATTCGATGATTTGAACACAGACACAGCTTTATATGTTTTTTCTGCATATCTCAAGGTACCAGGTGGCTCGTGAACATTGAGATGCTGGGGCAGATGGAGCGTCACACAGGAGCACAGTGGAGGGGTCCCCAGTGCACTCAGCAGCAGACCTGGAAGTGGACCAGAAGCACTTCCAGTCCATTTCTGGGTCCACCATGGAGTGCCTGGGGGACCCTGCCCCCACCCCCCGGCTTGGCAACTGGTGCCACCCTGGGTCCCCCGGCGACTGATGGCTGAGCCAGGGGAGGGCGCAGGAGGGTGGTCCTCGTACGCTCCGTGGCGGACCCAGAAGTGGACCGAGTGTTCTGTGGGATGCTCCATCCACCCCACCATTGCAGTGTTCATGAGCTGTGCCTGGTACCCTGAGGTATGTAGAAAAAACATCTAACGCTGTGTCTATGGCCAAATCACTGATTCTCAGAATCAGCATCGAATCTTCAGATTTGGATTCAGCCGAATCAAATTGGGACAGTGACCCGAATCAATTAATCAAATCACTGTCCCCTGAATCGGGCTGAATCCAAATTGAATGTGGCCCACTTTGCACACCCCTGTCTAACATGACTAGCTGCCCAAGAGCTGGCTTAGTTTTCATAAACAGTATTACATGTAATTTTGGGTATAAAGCTATATTATGATCCAAACTGTAAAACACACATCAGCAGGTCCTTTTGATTTTATGGAACAAGGTATTAATGCACTGTCCTTGTCAATGCCAGTAGAAAGAGAACAACATCTTCAGGAATGTATTCAAAGCTTTGCATGCAGTTTAGCTGTGCAGTTCCCTTTACACCAGGGGTGACCAAGATACAGCCTGTGGGCTAGATCTGGCTCTCAGAGCTTGCCATTAGTCTGGAAATTTGGTGGTGAGAGAATGGAGCCATGACAATTAACACTGCCAATGCTCATCTGAGCACCTAATTTGGATGCAGAGAGCCCAGCAGTCCAGATAACAGTGCCACATGCTGGATGGGATCAGTGGACAAGCCCTGCACCTCTCATTTGGCTGGGCCAGATGACTTGGGCAGCCACTGCTCTAAATCAATTATCACAGCTGCTATTTCTTTTAGAAACATACACCCAGATTCTGTAATTCAGTGTGAGCCAACCTTTTTTGTCCAGCATGCCACAAATTACACCCCCCTCCCCTCCACCTCTGTGCTATTGCAATATCTTTCCTTTACCTAATCTGCTGCTCAGCCTTCTTCTCCCTGTCTTGTGCTGCCTCCTGACCTGATGCTTTGCTTTCATCTCCCTGCCCTATCTACCAATGTGCTGCCCATACTCTCAGTAGGCTACTGTGCGCCACATGCAGAAGCTGCCCATGCTAATTGTGGCACCTGTGCCACAGGTTGGCCACCCCTGCTCCAGTTCATCTAAACTATACCGATCACTGAAGTAGATCAAAGGAAAGACAGCTACATGCCATCTTCAGAGCTCCTTCATCTGATGGCCAGCTGATAGATGATTGATTTGATGTGGCACAAAACTACCTCTACTTTAAAAGAAGTAGTGCCTAAATAGCTATAGCACTAAGGTCCAGTTCTGACAGCTGTGAATTGCTGGAGCACTCTGAGGCATGTTGGCAAGAACAACTCTACTAGTCATCCAAAAGGATAACAGCTTATAGTGGGGAAATCCCCAAGGAGGTTAGTGCAAACCAGCCAGAATGGAAAGGAGTATAAGTAGCCAAACATTTTCTAACTATCTAAAGTTATTTTATATCCATAACCATTCATTACTTTCTCCCCCTTTAGAATTATTCTGGCAAAATGAAGTAGACATTATCTGTTCCCAGACACTTTACCTGTGTATTCTTCATAATTTTCCATCACTGAATGATATTAATGGTCCTCAATCTTGATCAATAACGCTGTCATCCTCGCTAAATGGACTATTGCTACCCTATCACCCCCTATTGCTACCCCTAATTCTGATCCTTTTCTGAAGCAAGCTTGTCAATTGTCTGTGGGATTTTTTTTAGCACCTAGATCAGTTGATCATAATTAACCTAATCCCCAAAAGTCCATCAGGCTAGTGTAATTAAGACATGCCAGTTCCCATAGTTAATGTCACACAAAGAAACTGCCCTGATTAACATCATTTCCTGGTGCCTTTCACTCCCCAGTTCCAATGATCAGGTACCCAATTAGAGATGAGTCAACTGAGAACCTTTGGCACAAGTCTGGAATGAGGCTTGAACTGATGTCTCAAGGGCTCTAGGAAGACCTCATAATCACTCTGCTACCATGCTCCTACTTATACTGTATACTGGTATTTATTAAAACATTAGTATTGCCCATTTGCTAATTTGAAAATATTTCCAGCATAACCTTCCTAGATTGCACCATAGTAACTCTATGTAGTATGGATGATGGCAGCTAAATGGCATATAGCAAGGTGCAGAAGGACAAACTAGTCAACATTGGTCAAGTATGATGAATCCAAAGCTGTACTCTAACTAGCAGCAACATCGGATCTTAGGTTCCCTAGTGAGCAAACAGGACCTTTGTTTTAGTATGTAGCCTGAGAAAGTCACACAACAAACAGCAAGACAACTCAACACACATATTAACATAGTGTTTCAGCTACTATAACCTGGTGCTTAGCCCCTTTCCCATCCTGTCCAGGAGAAGACTAATCATTCTAATGGACCCCACTGAAGCCATTCAGATGTATGCATACACCAATAAGTTACCTGACTGGTTAGACCTTAGGTCTTAGGATGACTAATTTGTGAGATGATCAGCAATGGACAATTACCAATTATTCCCATGATTGTTTTAACAAATCAGAAGCATGGTTTTCTTCTTGTATTGATGTAATGGCAATACTAATCTACCTCCAAGGTTAATTTCATCCTCCTTAACTCACATTTGTGAAAATATTTAAATGAAAGGTGCCAATAGCACATATGAGACATAGATTTCTTAGTGATGTCTTTTACTGGACCAACTGTATAGTAGGGATAGAGTTAGATATCCCTTCCTTGGGTTGCACATAGTATTCTAGAAGGAAGGTGGGGATGAGATTATTAAAGAGCTTAATTTTTATTATGCAATGCATTTGAAATTTATTGCAACTATGTACCACACTTTGTATCAAAATTCTTTTCCCCCCTCCTTCATAAAAATAATCCTTTGCTCATCCTTGTCATTGTGTTTACCTTATAACAGTATTTTTAGGATGAAGCTTTCATGCCCATCTCCAATTGTAATGTATGTGTTATTCAATTCCAACTGTAACCTGTAACTACTGGAAATTCACTTAGGGTATGACAGAGAAGCTGAACATTGATTTTGAATATAATTATTACAAACTATTTTCTTCTGCTTGTCTCATACCCCCTATAAGTGCAGAAAGTAATTGTGTACCGTGGCAAAAGACAAGTCAAGTGCCCCCCAAAGGGTAAATATTTCTGAGGACTGTGCATCTGAGTGATGTATGTCAAGCTCTGTAAAATTAAACCTGACCTAAAGAAACCTGATTTTCCTTTCTTTTTAACCTGAACCATTTCTCTGGGTATTCAAGCACAGCCTTGTTGGCTACTCACAGCACCTGCTAATAAGTTTTTTTAAAATGAAAGACAAATGTATTCCTTTCAATCTCTTCAAGGGAAACATGCACTGCAGAATACCACTTGGCTCTGCATGTAAAAACCTCATATAATTGGGGTTTCACTCAGTGTTCAATCTGTAAAAATTTGCAAAGCTAAACAAAGTCAACCTGCAAGATATGATATACAGTAGCACCAGTATTCTAGAAATGAAGCTATTTTTAAACCACAGTAGCAGTGGGAACAGCATAAATTAATGTAATTCCACTCTTCACAAACAGTTTGCAGTTTAGAGTGTTGCATGGTATAAGTTCATAGTCTATACATGCAGTATTTCTCTTAACGTGGTCAACCAGTGAATTCGTGGGGCAATTTTTGAAAACCTTCTCCTTCAGCTTCCCAGCCCTCCAAAATTTCACAGATCTCCGTTTTTATCCTATCCTCTCTTTTTCAGATCAATGCTATCAAAGGCCTGGATTTCATTACAAATCTCAGAACGTCGTCATGTGTAACTGGTGGTTATGTGGCTAGATAATTGCAGGACATCCTGCTATTTTCCCCTATGGTGATATTCTCCTTGTGGGCAGATGGCATCAAAGTGGAGTGCAGATGGTAACCCACAGCCCACAAACTCCTCATTATTGTCTCAAATTGTGTGCACAAGCCCTTAGATTCTTATCTTTTCCTCAAATTATTTTCAGCATTAAAGGATGCACTGTTGTTTTCAGGAGATAGGACAAAATAATAGTATCTGTTTTGGTTAAAGATGAGCTCATTTTCCCTACTCAGCATAAAAATGGTGACATGTCTTGTTTCTCTACACACTTTATTAAAATCCATAAATCCTTGATGGGAAAGGATTTTTAAACAAATCCTCTTTATTTTGATTTAAATATTAGCTCAAGGCAGAGTTGATGCAAGAAGACAGTATACCACACTGAGGATTGAAAGCTTGAGAGGTATCTAAGGTATTTGTACAGGCCCTGTTACCATAGTAGCTATGCACTTTGTGATCTCTAATGCATCTATTTTCACAACACCCCATGAGGTAAGGGAATTTACAAATGAGGAACTGCAGCACTGAGAAACTACATGATTTGCCCAAAGTCACATGGGCAGGCTGGGGTGAAGGAAAGAGGTCTCCCAAGACCCAAGCTAGTGCTGTAATCAACTGGACTAGTCCTTCATCTCTACTACTTAAAATTTAAGACTCTTAAATAGGGTAGAAACACATGGTACTTCCAAGATGAGGGTATCACCAGCACTAGATTTCACAGATTTCATAGACATTAGGGTGCGAAGGGACCTCAGGAGATCGTCAAGTCCAGCCCCCTGCCCCAAGGACAGGAAGTCAGCTGGGGTCACAGGATCCCAGCAAGATAAATGTCCAAACACTTCTTAAAGGAGTCCAGAGCAGATGCTTGCACCACCTCTGGAGGGAGCCTATTCCAGGCCTTGGGGGTTCGGACAGTAAATAAGTTTTTCCTTATGTCCAGCCTAAAACGGTCTTGGAGGAGTTTGTGACCATTAGCCCTTGTCATCCCTTGGGGTGCTCTGGTAAACAGGCATTCCCCCAGATCCTGATGCACACCCCTGATGTACTTATAGGCAGCCACCAGGTCCCCCCTGAGCCTGCACTTTTTCTGGCTGAAGAGTCCCATAGCTCGCAGCCTCTCTTCATAAGGCCTGTTCTCCTGTCCTCTGAACATGCGCGTGGCTCTGCTCTGGACTCTCTCAAGCTTCTCCACATCCTTCCTGAATTGTGGAGCCCAGAATTGGATGCAGTACTCCAGCTGCGACCTCGTTAGTCTTACTATATTTCCTGTGAAGGGGCTTGGACAACAGACATGGTAAAACTGACGCCATGTCATACATTGCATTTAGCACATGTTAAATGCACTTAAAACACCAAGAACTATGGGTATCTATCCCGGTGCTCTGATGTGTTCCGATTAGAAAGTGTTGGAGCGGACTCAAATCGAGTGTGCTGGAGCACTCTAATCAGAATGGTCCAGCATCTCATGTATTCAGCATCTCCACATTTCAGAATGGTGACAGGGGTGCTTTAACTAAAGCTCATTCTACGAACTTCAGTTAAAACATCCCTGCCACCACTTTGAAGTGTGAGATGCTGAATATACTAGAGGCTGCAGGCTTCTGAGAGCCACTCTAATTAAAATATCCTCTCCCCATCCTGGATCATGTCTAAAAACGCCCTCTGTGTTCAAGCAGTAAAACATGAGCCAAAGGCACTTGTATCATAGCAAAGTTACATCTTTTTATGTTAGGAGTCTCTCCAGTTCATATTAAGTAACACGCATTCAGCTATCATCAGACAGCTCTGTGGAGACAATACAAGCAATTTGCAGTCCTCGCCCAGCTGTGACATCAGCCAGGGACTCCTTTGCCAGGACTCCAGGTGGAACGAGGAAAGCCACATATGTCCAGAGAAAGACTCCCGGATCTTTCACTTGTCAGGTTCCTCCAGGATCGAGATGAAAGATCTTGGGTGCCCAAAGACCAAGGAGTCAAACCCCACCACACCAGAGTTGGTTCAAGACTCCTGTACCATGCCAGGGCTAGGACCAAGAATCAGTGAACCATACATGTTAGAGACAGTAGTAAACATTGCCATGCAACTGCTCAGAGCATTTTCTAACCTTAATACTGGGCAGACTGAACTTGTCCTAAGTGTCCAATGTAACAAGGCCTTTGGTTTTCCTGTCCTCCTGCACAAAAAAGGCCATTGCTTCATTCTTACTAAAATGGTGAGTGAAAAAGAATTATGTTAAGAAGTAATAAAAATATAACACAAAGAGCTGGAAGTCAGGGCTAGATCCTTGGAAAATTTATATTCGTGGAGAAAAGGACTTTCACAAAAAAGCTCTTTCCTCTTAATCAAGTAAAACATAATAGTAATAATTGACAGCACATAAGTGTTTCAGTGGCACAGTTCATTGATACATTTATCAGCTTGTCACTGCTCAGAGACTGAAGAGATATAAAAGAATGTAAGGTCAGCTAAACTGCTTACATTCAAGAAGCATAGAGATAAATGTGACACAGAGAAGGGTGATAGTCTCAGACTACCACTTTACTTAGATTTGCCCATGTAACAAAGCCACCAAGAATTCCATGCAATGCCTTGTATAATATTTTGCAAAATTGTTTCAGACCTTTCTAAAGGACTGGTAAATTCTGACTACATGTGCTTATTGCCTCCAAAAATAATTTTGTATGATTTTTTTTTAATGCTTGAACCTATTTTTGTTTTCTAGATTAAATAATATGCAAGGTTTTAAGTTAGCTATACTGTAGGTACATGCTACACAACGATGAATTATTTGACCGTATGGCAGGGGCTGTAATCTTCCACAGCATGCATGCACACTAATGATCAGCAGGTAATTTACTCATGCATCCACAAGGTAAGACTAAATGACAGACTGTCTCATCCATGAAGGGTACTTTATCTTGCCTTCATTCATGAAGGAAAATTATAGGAAGTCACCTGCCTAGAGGTTTCATTCTCTGGACAAGAAGACACTAATCAGTCTTCATGATGGAGATTTCTCCTTTCTCTTAGACAGACACTACTTTCATATGTCCATGTGCAATGAAATCAGCATTGATACCAAATGAATAATTATCCACTGTCTTGTAAGATTTAAGAGAGTAATAAAAATACCAGCACTATATAGTTCTGTCTAGAAAGGCTTGCTCACTTAAAAGGAACTGAAAAGATGTGGTTTCTTCCTTAGTTTGGCGAAGTTAACTTGAAATTAGTGACTCTTTTGTAACAACATTTAACCTTTTTCTCTGAAAGAACCTCAGCTGGGTACCTCATTCATGCTGCAGTATAATAAAGGACTTGAAGAGAAAGACTTTGGGTAGGACTTTACTTAGTCAAGGTTAATTTCATGGCAAAAAAATCTTACAATTCAATTAAGAGGGTACTCTGACTTCGATGGCATGTCAGGAGGCCAATTGTTTAGGGAAGGTAAGAAAATCTTGAAAGAAAATGTTACCGGTTCTACGAGGTTCTGATATAATGAGATTATGTTGGTCACAGTCATCTCTCATGCAGAATCTGCCCATGACAAGGTCAATTTCAAAGAGGGTGAGTATTAAAAGATTATGCTACCACCCTCCTTCTCATTAAGTCTGTGTTAATTATTTCAGGGTAAAGTAAAAAATCCTTGATCCTTCAGCTCTTCATGCCATCAGAATGTATCATTGGTGGCAGCAATGCCAAGAACCAAGGAATTTCCTAGTTCCATAATGATGACCCATGCCTGTGGCCTTTGGATACGGAAAATAAACAGTAATCTTTGAAATTCAGGACTGCGTGCATATTCTCACTGCTGACGGACCTCATCTTCTTTCACCATATCACATTAAGTTGGATTCAATCCTGCAAGGTAAGTTGCTTATCTATGTTCATCACCCTGCAGGATTTACCAGTTAGTTAGGTGGTAAGATCCTTGAAGTGTAGACATGCCTGCGATACACAACTATTGGCTGGTGATGGAGGAAGGGGAACAAATAGTTAAAAAAAGAAATAGAGGGCAGTCTTGGATAATGTAGTCTGCTCAGAATTATAAAACCTCCTTCTAAAGGAGTTAAGTGCACACCAGCCACCCTACATTAACTGAGCTGGCATTTTAAACTATGCAAATTAGCCTAGCTACCATCCATTTGAGGTTAGCATTTAACAGCAGTGTTACAGATGATGTGAAGCACTGACCAAACCCAGATCTGCCACCTCAGCCACTATCGAAAATAAAAGGAGAAAGGAGCACAAGCACTTAGGGAGAAATACTGCAGTGACATTAACAATTCTGATTTAAGGGGCACTTCCTTCACTCCTGTGATGGCTGAAGTCTACATGTGTGTAAGATGGCCAGGCCCTGGGCTTTTTTCTTTGAAGATGAGTTTATATAAACTGTTAAGCAGCATAGCAAAATTAGATAAAATGATCTGATTAGTCAGGGGGACAACAAACCTTCAAATTTGTCCCTTCTGCAGGGCTTTGTAATAAAGTGGGTCTGTCATTTAGTCAGACTTTAATTGCTGACCTAGCAGCACAGGGCTGACAGAACCTGGAGTCACTGCTAACTCTGA
>NW_017729025.1:115619730-115652544 GCF_001723915.1 Gavialis gangeticus | reverse complement strand
GGCTTTTTTCTTTGAAGATGAGTTTATATAAACTGTTAAGCAGCATAGCAAAATTAGATAAAATGATCTGATTAGTCAGGGGGACAACAAACCTTCAAATTTGTCCCTTCTGCAGGGCTTTGTAATAAAGTGGGTCTGTCATTTAGTCAGACTTTAATTGCTGACCTAGCAGCACAGGGCTGACAGAACCTGGAGTCACTGCTAACTCTGATGGACCAGATGTATTCCATCTGCCCATGGGCCTGATGTGGCCCATGGGGTTCCTTGCAGGTTCATATATTTGGCAGGAGGAAGAGATTACTTGCAGTGCAAAAGCCCACAGCCACAGCAAAACCCAGACATCGCTCTGCCACACAGGGGAGCAAAGGGCGCACAGGGTCACACCTGTGGACCATCCCCACACTGAATTAGCCCCGCAAACCAGCCCTGCATCACTCCTCTGGCCCACAGGGCTAGATAGGTTGAGCACCACTGCCCTTCACCAAAAAGCAGTTCTCGCTAGCCTATATATTGCAATGGAAGATGAGAGAGATTTTCTCTCTCACTCATTCCATAATTCAGTGCAAATTCCTCCTCTGTGAAGAGACAGCTCAGGAGGCAGTAAAGAGGGCAATGTTTTATCTGGTTCAAAGAGTTGTGGCCAACTGATTAAGCTTCAGCACAAACCTGAAATTACACAGCAGCATCCCTGGTCTAGCAGGCAGTGTTTTAGGACTTTGCAGATTTGGGTTTTTTTATTTCAGATCCTCTGAATCTGGTTTAATTTTCTAGGGGAGCAGGAAAGCTGCTCCACCAGGGGAATTTAAAAAAAATTCTTGTGTTAAAGATAAAAAAGGTGAGTTTGCTGGCCTGACTGACAGACAAACCATGCCACAGGTACCACAACCAGGTTCTCAGAAACTGTGTATATATGGATAGCATAATATCTACTGCAGAGTTTGTACAGCATGTAGGATGATCAGCATCTATATTACTACCTGGCCTTTGATACCCTGACAAACATCAACATAAACATACTTGCCAAGTGGAAAAGAAATGTTACCCATCTTATTCAGAGAGGAAGAATAAAACCCAAAGCACAGGTACTTCTCCATGATCACACAGGGAATTGGCATCAGAGTGGGGAAATGAACTCAGGTCTCCATAGTCCTAGTGCAATACCTTACCTACTAGAACACCAGGCCTCATAAAACAGTTTCTCCAAAACTAATCATTCAGAATAGAGCCCTTGTAGGAGACAGATGGGGAAAAGAGTAAAGGCATCACTCATCACTCCCTTCTCACCATCACCAATTTTTCTGTATCAGAGAAGACCATCACCACTCTAGTGTTCAGTAAGGAAAAGATACTACAGCTCAGATCATTCAGTCAGGGTCTGTCCTTTGAATTTCCCTGTATTCAGCCATGCAAGTATGATTCTACCCTTGCAGAATCCACTCTGCTAGGACACATTAGATTTTTTCCCCCCTTTTCCTGCTCTGGACTTTGAAGAAAGGAGATTCTCCAGTTCTAAAATTATGGTGAAATCGCTCTGGAAGGAAAGTGAAATTGCTCGGCTGCAGATGCATGAATTGACCAGTAGATGGTACTGATAAGCAACACAATTAGTGGCTCTTACCCTACCCACCACTTCAGAAATGACTAAGCACAATGGTGTGCCAATGCCCCCAGCCACAAACCAGAATCCAAGTTGCTGCTGCAAGGGTGGCCCATTGCTAATAAGCCTTAGTGCCAACTTGTTTTCTGCAAATAGCAGGTATTTCTGAATGGACAGGCAGCCTGCCCCTGCCTGAATTTTTCAAGACATGTTCTCAGGGGCACTCCCACAAAATTAGAAGTTTCTCTTTTTAAATGGGGATTCTGCATGCCGGAGCATGGTCCTATACCCACTCAGTCTTCCATCTCCTACACAAGTTAACTCTTTTGGAAAGCAACCAGAGAGAAAGTCCCTGTATTCTCCTGGGGATAAGATGGGATTTCTATGTGTGGGCTTTCTAAACTGTAGAGTATTTACAGATAAGGGCAGACATGAGTCTCTCAGGAACATACATGCAAATAAGTCTGGAGTCAAAGGGTTAAATTCTATAATATATCTGAAGTACATGGTCAAAAACAATATATGTCAAAGGGTCACAAGAGCTACCACCTCTAGTAAGTCAAAAGAACGTTAAATCTTCCCTGCTTTAGAGAAGGGAGAGGACAGTTTGTATCCAATTGCTTGGAAATAGGATCCTAGGCAACAGCTTCTCTTGAAAAAGCAAAGTGGTTTTGTTTTGTAAATTAAAGCAAATTCATTAGCATTCCCCTGGCATCCTGTTGCCTAGCAATTGGACATGAACTCTCCACTCCCTTTTCCAAACTAGAGAACACATATCTTATTGCCAGCTTTTCAGCAGCCCCTTTTTTGGCTAAGATTTTTAAGATGGAAATGGATGACCAGATCTTCACCCTGGCACTTTCCATGGTGGCTCACAGAGGAATACAAGGTGGGATCTAATACCCACAGTAAAATCCCACTTAGATGCTTTTCCACTTATGCCCTAAGTGAGCCAGCCTGACCAGCACAGAAAATCCCATAATGTGCACAGCCTCTCTCATTCTTGACTGGTCAACAATCAAACTAAACCAGGCCATTTTAAGCATTTTTAAAGCATGGTCTTTAAGGCTAGGGACAGACATTACACATAAACTGATTTAAGTGATCTGAAACTGGTTTAAACTTGTAACAGAACAGATGTTCAGTGCACATAAACCAGTCTGAAAATGGCTGAAACTGGTTTGAGATAAACCTGGTTGAATGTAGTATCAGATTTAACTAATTTGGCTCAAACTGGTTTATGCAATGTCTGTCCCAGACCCCTTAATGTTTTTAGATAAACCAGACTCCCCCAGCATCCTGGCATGCTCTCTGGCTGGGTGGTGCTCTCTGCTCCAAAGTAGGCCTGGTCCCTCCCCTCTGCTCCCTGACTGCAAATCCAGGGACTGAGGGCTGCTTCCCTACTCCCTCCCCCTCACCATTCCCTGCTAAGCAGGAATTCCCCGCTCCCCTCTGCCTTGCTGAGGAGTCTATGTATTAACTAGCAGACCACATGCTGGCTAGGGTTGGTTCTGAATCAACAGATAGCTGGTAATGTCCCTCTATTGTTTTCTTAACGGGGTAATAAACACTGAGTTGGGGTGACAAACACTTATCAGCTCCCTGCTGGGCTAATCAGAGCATCTTGGCCTGGCCTGGCCATGTCTTGCTCAGCTCAGTACTGTGCAAGGGAAGGAAGGGCTGCTCTAGCCCCCCCAAGCTTCTAGCCTGAGCCACTGCAGGCATGTGCCTGAATTTCTTGGATGTCTGTCTGGTTACAAAACTGATTTAGCCTAGCCAGGTTAGACTAAACTCCAAAGACTGAATCAATTCAGGCTTTTTGCAGAATTATCAGAATATCACATGATTAGGAAGCACAAATAAGAAGCTGGGATAATCAGAGATAAGTTTAATTCTGGCAATTAATGTAATGGCCATGTAACAGACAAAATGGGAGGGTACTGGAAGAGAGAGAGTTTGTACTTTCTTTTTAAAATTATCTTTTCGCAAACTATGTTTAACCCACTACTATTAGCCTACAGGCTTAATAGTGCAAATGAGTACGATGTCTTGGTATCAATCAACAATGAATTAGTTTCCAAATATCCTTTGCCTCTCAAATAACAAGCAAAACAGACCTTGGAAGTTGATTTTCACCATCAATCTTCATCAGACAACCTTTCCAAAACTGACGCAAAACTCCCTTAGCTTGAAGTGGGCATGCCTACACATTCATTAATGCACCCTAATTGCAGTACTAACTTAATGCACCATAATCAGTGCTACTGTGCATTAGCACAAACATCTTTTTTGTGACATTAATGTGCAGTAGATTAAATTATTGTGCAGTAGCATGGGTTTTGGACATCATGTTAACGCGCAGTAGAATTAGTCTACTGTGCTCAAGAGATCTCAGGAAGAGCTCCTAAAAAGGAACAGCCAAAACCTAAGCAAATACTGTAGAAGGCTGCCCTAAGAACTCGAAGGGACCTACCATTGGAACTTCCATCACCCACCTTCTCTTATACCAGAACACGAAGAAAGGATACCTGCAGCTAAGCATCATAAGGATCTAAACTTGTAATCACAATTAAGTTACAACATCAAGCTGGGGGGAGTATAGATACACTGAAGGGTAGGGCTAGGATTCAGAGTGACATAGAGAAATTGGAGGATTGGGCCAAAATGAAGCTTGTGAGATTCAACAAGACAAGTGCGAAGTCCTGCACTTAGGACGGAACAATCCCGTGCACCAGTACAGGCTGGGGGCTGACTGGCTGGGCAGCAGCTCTGCAGAAAAGGACCTGGGGGTTACAGAGGACAATAAGTTGAACATGAGCCAGAATTGTGCCCTTGTTGCCAAGAAGGCTAATGGCATACTGGGCTGCACTGGTAGATATGTTGCCAGTAGGTCAAGGGAAGTGATTATTCTCATCGATTCAGCACTGGTGAAGCCACATCTGGAGTATTGAGTTCAGTTCCTCCCCCCCACTACAGAAAAGATATGGACAAATTGGAGAGAATCCAGTGGAGGGAGACAAAAATGGTGAGGGGGCTCGGGGACAAGACTTATGAGGAAACACTGAGGGAACTCGACTTATTTAGTCTAGAAAAGAGGAGACTGAGAGGGGACTTAATAGAAGACTTCAACTACCTGAAGGGAGGTTCAAAAGAGGATGGAGGTAGATTATTCTCAGTGATGGCAGATGACAGAACAAGGAGCAACGGTCTCAAGTTGCAGCAAGGGAAGGTTAAAGTAGATATTAGGAAGAATTTTCTCACTAGGAGGATAGTAAAACACTGGAACAGGTTACCCAGAGAGGTGGTGGAAGCTCCACCTTTGGAGGTTTTCAAAACCCGGCTAGACAAAGCTTTGGCTGCGACAATCTAGTTGGGGATGGTTCTGCTTTGAGCAGGAAGTTCAACTAGATGACCTACTGAGGGCCCTTCCAACCCTAACTTTCTATGAATCTATATAGGCAGCTTCTTGAGCTCTGTAACAATTAGGTAAACAAAAGAGTAGATACAAGAAGACCAAGGAGGTTCTTCGATGGTCCTCTCTTCCCAAAACAGCACTTCATATAGGAATTCCCAGCAATGTGAGCAACTGCTTCTGAAGCTGTACAACAACTCAAACTACCTCTTTTCATGGAGACACTGTTTATTTGAATATGCACAGCCAGAAACTCCAGTAGTGAAGAAAGATGAGTCAGACTATGTGAGACTTCTCTGTCCTAATCTTTACTGAAGGGCTCAGTTGCCTAAAGCCTGCTTTGTGTCTCCCCAGTTTCAGACTAGCAACTGTCATAATCACTGCTCAATGAATGGCTGGACCTGTCAAATGTAATACTTCATCTCCCCTCCGTGTTCTATCTTTACATCTGAAGGAAAGATGAATTGGACTTGGTAGGTGCATCTACACATGCCATTAGCATGGAGCAATAAACTCTGACACAAACACACCAGAGTTTATTGCTCCTAGACACTGCGTTTGAATGTGTGCCCAGGACTACAGTACATTGAGCTGGGTTGGAGCAGTCCTAACTGGCAGGGGGCACAAGGGTTCAGCCTGGCAGCCTGAGGCTGCTCCAACCTGGCTCAGCATGCTGTGGAGGGGCTGACTGGAGTACAAGGGTGCTCTAATGAGGAGCTAGCCTGCAGGCAGCTCCTGCACTGAAGCCGCCTTGTGCCCCAACCAGCTTTGTCACCACCTACACGTGCATTGTGGTACACTACAGATCTCCGCCATAAGATAGTACTTGTATTTGCACGTACGAACCTGCAGCGGAATTAATTAGTTTTTTGCGGCCTAATAGGGCCACATGTGTAGACATTGGGACTTTACTACAGAGATAATTAGGCAGCTCTGCAGGAAATGTCTCATGTAGATGTGCCCCAGAGTCTTGGGAATGGGAGGATTTCTGACTCCAAAATTAGGACTGATGAATTTGGGAACCTTGTAAACACAATTAGGACTATATCTCCTTCCAACCATTACTACTGAATTAAAATCTACTAAGTCTGTATCAAAGTTGAAAGACAGTCACCGATATTACCTTTCCCAGCTTCCACAAGTTTCCCTGACTACATGGATAATGCAGAAAACCCATGGATATCCACTGTTTCAGAAGTAGCATATGAGTACTTTCTGGAGCTGTTAGTTTCTTTGGGTTCCTTCAGCTATGCAAGTGCTTGTCGCTATTTGCTACTTACATGCTGCCAAAGATGTATACAACACTTGACAAAACATAATCAAACAAGAACACTACTGCAAACTCCTTACAGTTTAAAAGATAGGTACTACATAAAAAACAACCTGTAGGAAATAAGCAGGTAGAGCTACAGCAATGAAGGATGAGGTAAAATGGAGGGCTAAAGGACAGAGATGAGCAGAGGGACAGAGGTTGCCTGATGCACAGCAGTAGAAAAAACATTTTACCACTAGGGTGTACAATATAAAAATAAATACTCTGAGTTGGGAATTGGAAAAGGGGTCAAAGGATTAATTCAAGAGAAAAAATTAAGCATATTGTAGAGTTCCAGAGCAAGTTTAGGAAGAAACAAAGATTTACAAGATCTGATAAGCCCCACAACCTATGACAAGACACAGACACTTATCACAGTATAAGGTATCAATAATACTGAGATTTTGAAATAGATATTTTCTTTATGATTTTCCCACATGCCGCTTGCAGTTCTAAAAAGAAGCCAGGAACTGGATGAAATGTAATCCAAGGGCAACACACCTAAAAATACTTTCAAGGGAAAAAAAGGTGGTGTGACTTGCAAAACCTAGGGTCTCAGACTTATTTAAATAAAAACCTCTGTTTTTATTCTATTATTTGCTTAAATAAATGTTCTCTTTATTATGTTTTCAAAATTATATCCAACTCTGTGCTTTGCAAAACTATAGAAACTTAACATGTTTCCACAAACTATTTCAGAAAAAACAATTTTCAGATAAATTTAGAGGCTTGGAAGTAAGTGACAAGTGCTTGACTGAATTCCAGTTCTTGGTGAATGGAAAACCAGCAGCTTCCTGTTACAAAATGTACCAACAGTTCATGCCTAATAATACACAGAGAGCCTAGCAATTTATAGGAGTCAAATATAAATGTTTCTAAAAATAATATTTAACTAGTTTATTTTTAGCCAGGTAAACTTCTCCAAGGAATGAATCAGTATGTGGTTGTGTTTCTACAATTCAGCCCTAGAAAAAAGAAAACTGATGTCAATGGGCTACATTGTACTCTTACCCAAATGTAAGTCTGGCATATTTATATCAAAGTCATGGAAACAAAAGAAAGCAGAGCAAGGCCCTCGGGGTACTGACTTGAATGTAGCATCTCTTGATATATATCACAATAAAAGTGAAAACTTCAGCCAAAATGTAGGATGGCCAAAAACCGGAATGAAAAAAAATGGAGTAATGGAAAAGGTCATGTATCATTGAAGGTCCAACAGCTGAACTAGTCAAAATAGGATTTTCTTAAGGTCTCCTCCTATGGTACTGTTTTCATATTATAAATTTATGAAGTTTAACAACAAACTAATTGTTGATATCAATAAACCCAATTTGGTCCAATTTGGTAGAAAAAATGGTAAAAGGCACCTATAGGCTAAGACCATTAAATACTAAATCAATGTAAATGAGATATTATCTCACTTCCAGATTAATAATCTGGAGACTAAATTTATGTAGTACATTAGATGGTCAACAAACTGCTCACTAGAAAATAACTATGAACAAAATCAACTCTGGGTTTATAGAAGAGACTCAGCATAGGATTTTTCAATCTAAAAAAATCTGTAGCATCTCTCACTTGGAACTGAGTGCTATTAACCCCTTCAACAAAATTAGGGGGAGGCAATAAATACTTCCAGTTCAGTTCTCTTCCATACAAAGATCATAAAAAAATTGAGTTATTGGGCATTTCAAACTTTATCAGGATAGAAAAATAGGACATTCTGAGGCCTCATTCCTTCTGGTACCTTCTAGGTACCTATTATCTTGGTATGTAGGTGGTGAAAAGATAAAATCCTGTTTCAGCAATTTCCTCCCTTAATTGAGCGACAAGTTTTAGGTAAATTATTTTAAGTTTGATGTGTGTTTTCTAGAGAGTTGCATCACAAGGTGATAGTCTTAGAGGTCTGAGACAATATAAAAGAAACCAGCTATGCTCACAACTACAGCCTTTTTACCCCTAACCATATCTACTGTGTGTGCCATTGTGATGTTTTTAATGGAAGCATGGCTTATTTTTAATGGAAGCATTTTGTGGAAGAGCACAGGATGCTATTTTACAGCTGTATCTATGCACTCGATTGGCAAGATATTAGACTACTAGGAGTACTTATACAAGATACAGGACTAGTCAGGTTGATGCTCTGGTACACGCAGAATGCTCCTTATTTCTGAGCTACCCCACCTTCACACACTCACTGTGCACACATTAAAAGGATCTTATCCATCTGCAAACATTACTAGACTATGACGACCAGGTAACAGTGAAATGAAAGCAGAGATACAGCTAGAAAGATAAGGTACATGTGTGGATAAGTGGCTCATGAATTTAGTGCAAACAAGTATAAATTAGAAGGTTTGAAGACTAAATGAATGAGAGAAAGCAAAAATCATTCTTTTAAGCAGAGACTTTTTATAGATTATAGAATGAGTAAAAGATGTAAGAAACCCTTAAAATCTGTCAGAACAATGTACCCCTGCAGGTAGAAAGACAGACAGTATACTGAGGTGTACAAGCAGGCAAAGAGAACAACAACTAAGAGGAAATTATTCTGGGAAGCAAACTCATTACTGGTTTTGATCACAGCGGCTCCATATAGATCAGAATAAGCCTTACAGTACACAAGAATGGCTAACACAGTAAGTAGCAAAGACAGCAATAAATGCTAGGGACAATGCAAATGCTATGGGACTTTAGTCATTGGGAAAATAGAGTAGGCAGGGGGAAAAATAGAAAACAGGTGCTTTCAGGGCAACGAGAATACAAAGAGAGCATGGTGGGCTCCACATTAGCTGTTACCACACAGGAAAAAGATCTGGGGTCATTGTGGACAGTTCACTAAAAACATCGTCTCAATGCTCA
This sequence comes from Gavialis gangeticus, assembly GCF_001723915.1. Classification (NCBI taxonomy): domain Eukaryota; kingdom Metazoa; phylum Chordata; order Crocodylia; family Gavialidae; genus Gavialis; species Gavialis gangeticus. The sequence continues at coordinate 115,643,361 of NW_017729025.1, read as the reverse complement.
GCAGCCATCAGAAAGGCAAACCAAATGTTAGGAATTATTAAGAAGAGAATTGTAAACAAAATGGAAAGTATCATTATGGTCTCTTATAAATCCATGGTGCATTCACACCTTGAATACTGTGCCCAGTTCTGGTTCTCACACCTCAAAAAGTTTATAGAACAACTAGAGAAGGGCACCAGGGATAAATAGTGATATGGAGGGGCTTCCATATGAAGAGAGATCAAAGAGGCTATGCCTATTCAGTTTAGAAAGGAGATGCTTGGGGAGGCAGGGTTTACAAATTACTAAATGGTGAAGAGAAATTAAATAAGGATATATTGTTTACTATTTTTCACAATGCAAGAACTAGGGGGTCACAAAATGAAAAAAGATAGTAAGTTTAAGACTAAAAAAGCAAGTTCTTTTTTACACATTATATCATTAGAGTGTGGGACTCATTGCCACCAGACTAGTCTAAACATAGATCTCAGAAAAGGCCTTAAAAATGATGTTTGCACAAAGTTTTTGTTACAATGTACACATTGTTTTCTTTTTTTTTAAAGGGAACATTTCCTTGACCAGAAAATCCATCTCTCCACTGCAGGAATTAATATTGAGATAGATTACAGCAATCTGTGTGTTTCTGACACCAATATATATCGGCTAGTGTTTTTCTTAAGAATGTTTTTCTTTAAACAACATTTTTTTCTGGAAAATGAAATATAATTGCACATCCATAGAATATAATGCACCTTCCATATTTTCAGGTTGAACACTGAAGATGGAGCCAGTGGCTGTCTTACAAAAGTGAAGGGGAAGAGAAGTAAAAATTGATTGGCACAAATGCTTTATATGCCAAGAGAAGTATGGTAAAGGTAGGGGGAAAAAGGAGAAAGCACATCAGGCAACAGAACAAGGTCTGCATCACCTCCTGGAATCTGCATCCAAACAGAAGAAATATAATGTTCATTGATTCATCAACACATTGGATCAGATACAGTCTATGAACATGGAGGCAGTTGCATGTCATATTCTTTATCATGCAACATATTATGGCCAGTTCATAAATGCAGACCACATTAAGAGACTGGAAAAGGAGTATGAGAAAGATATGAGTACTGCAGCTGCAGGACCATCAACCACATATGCATATTCTGCATCCAGATCCCAAGAGCCACAAAGCAGTTACTTGTCTAGAAGTGCCATTGCTGTGATCTCTTGGGGAAAATGTATCTTTTGTCAAGAGGAGAAGACTTATCGAAAATTGAGGCAAGTTCGTACGTTCAATACTTCAAATATAATTATGGACCTTGCAAAGAAGGATGCTACTCTCCGATGCCATTTACCTGCTGCAGGTAATCTCAGTGCTTTTGAAGGGAAATATCATCTGCAACGCTACTCAGTTTTTGAGAAAGTATCAGAAGACTGTTGATGTGGAAACTGACAGTTTAGCCAGATTCAAAAAGAGATTGGGTAAAAAGGACATCAGCACCTGCTGAGCGTGGGTGTTAAGGACACAGCCTCTGAATCAGAACTTCCTAGATCTTAAATACTGGAGGCTGTAAGTGAGAGAGGAGCAGTGATTGAAAAAACAACCCTGTTCCCAGTTCACACTCCCTTTTAGCATCTGTTCTCTGCCACTGTGTGACTGGAGACTGGGCATGATGGACCTATAGTCTGACCCAGTAAATGGCAATTCTTAAGTTCTTATGTTCATATACATAAGCTTATTTAATTGAATTAAACCGGAAAGAGTAAAAGATGCTCCAGCAGTTGAGGAATAACCAGGGAGTGGAGAGACCTGGGCTCAACTCCCTGCTCACCATAGACAGATTTCCCACAGGGCCTTCAGCAAGTCTCTTTTACCCTCTCCATGTCTCAGTTCTGTTTGTGTAAAATGAGAATACTAGGCCACCCTACCTCCAAGAAGTACTGCAAGGATAAATGTATTAAAGGTACTGAAACATGAAGATACTATGGTAATAGAGTCCTAGAAATAGCACAAATAGATGGAAAGTGGAATGTAAAAAGAGATGTTTATCTTAAGAGTTTTGAAAAAACACTCACCACAGGCTTAAATCTTCCCCGAAGTCAAAATGTAAAATTCTATTGAATTCAATGGGTGTAAAGTTAGGCAACATTAGGTGCTTTTTGAAATCCCAATCTGAGTATTTCCACACAAGAGGACAGTTGAGCTGAGGGCAGTGTATGTTTATGGTAACCTTCTGAGTTACTGGCATTTTGAAGGCCTGCCTCAATTTTACTGCAATCACAATGGAAGTCATGATAAGTACTTTCTTCATCGTCCTTATAATGGATAGAGAACTAGTAGTGACTGAAAATGGAACTGGACATTGAGAGCAAGTGGCATTTTGTAGTTTCTAAAGACAACAAAAGAACTATATGAGTTTACTTTCTAAATCTTTCATCTTCAATATAAACACCCAAGACCTTTGCACTTGGCAATAAATCATTAATATGCCTTCTGGTAATCACTGTAAAAAGAAATTATTAATTATTTTCTTAGTTTCTGTGTGGTGATAAATAATTCCTGGAGCATTACATTGTAATTTGGTATTCATTAATATGTACTTATTCATGTGCTATCAAAACTGTTATCATAAACACAAGGTACAGTTTGGCTAGGGATATATAACAGCTTCTATTTATTGGTTCTCTTTGTGAATGAAGTTAATGGGAAATCTCTCAGAAAGAAAATAATAATGATAATTTTGCCTGGTGTTTCAAGAAAGTATTTAAGTGTACGTCTAACTTTAAAAATGTGAGTGATTGCATTGAAGTCAGCGCTTTTAAGCTAAATGTGTGCTTAAATAAATCGGAGTTGTTATTTCTTGGTTATTTTTACACCAAAGTTGGCAATTTCTCTAGAAAAAGTCTGGCAATAATATTTCTTTTCTAATTAGTTTTCTTTTTCATTTTAGATGTAGTAAAAAAATACTGATTTTTCATTTCCTCCAAAGCAAAGAGTCACCTCCATTGTGTCTGATTCTGTTTTTAAGCATTACTCATTATGCTTGTCTCAGCATAGTGTTAGTGCTAACTGTGGTCCAAACCTATCATCAGGTATATCCAGGAAATTTACACTAGCATCACTGAGATGTTTATGCACATATTTAAGTTCAAAATTTGACCTCAATACGAAGAGTTCCTTAATTTATGCTATTCTACAAGACGACCGTATTGTGACAGTGGAAAGTGTCACACACAACAATGGCTGTTTTTAGAAATGTGTATTGGAGATTAATTTCCCATTGACAAAATTTCTTCTCTTTATCAAGTTTTTTGATCAGTGAGAAGATGGTGTGGAGCTATAAACTGACTGATAAAATTACTAAAGAAAAATAATAATAAGCAATAGTGTCTGAACTATAAATGTTCACGTGGATTGGTAATGGCTAAAGAACTAAGGCACCTGAGACAAAGGAACTAAACTAGCTTTGCTCACCAGCAAAGAGAACTAGGCTTTGAAAGCCTGTGACAAAAACATCATTATTGGTAGAAAGCAGCAGATCACGAACACTACTGGTGGTTCCTCCTCTGCCAGCACCTGTGAGGCCTCTACCCAGGACTGGGAACATGGTCTGCATGTCACTGTCTTAGCAAATGAAAAAACTGGGTGTGTGTTGGGGGTATGCTATGAAGTACTTGAGGAAGAAGATAAGAGCTGCAGAAGGAGATAGGGTCAGATGCAAAGCATCAGGAATCCAAGCATAATCAGTGATTTCTGGGTCTGAGGAAGCTAGGGCTAGAGACTATAATGGGGCATCAGGGGAGGAAGAAGAACTAGATGCTCCACAGGGAAGAGACTGGCATTTGGATACCTTGGGCACCAGACAGTGCTTCAATCCATGCTCAGGTCCCTCATCCATTGCAATCAACCACTTCTGTGCATTCACAAAAAAGGACTGGACTGGAATGGGCAGGAAAGAAGAACTGATGCCTCAAGGCCACTATCTCCAACAAAATGAGTCAAAGGGTGGTGATGGTTGGAGACTCCCTTCTGAGAAAGACAGAAGCCTCCATTTGCCAACATGACCCAAAAGCTCAGAAGGAGGGCTGCATACATGAAACATAAATTCATGTCATTGCAGACAGGTTGCCAAGACTCATCTGGCCCTCTGAATCCTCACCTATGCAGATTTTTATCAGTACTGTCAGGTATCAGAAGCAGCTATAAGGCTGTAAGGAACACAAGTTAAGGTGGTCTTCTCATGAGTCTTTCCAATGGAAGACAAAGGTCCAGGCAGAGATAGACACATCTAAAGGCAAATACTTGACAGCACAGTGCACAGATGGAATCAAAGTATATTGCACCTGTTAGACAAATAAGTGGTTTTAAGTGCCTAAGTGTGATTCAATTCCACCATGCTCCCTGAAAAACTGTTACTACAAAAAAGGGGTGGGTCTTCCTTCCTGTTTTTTGTGACTCAGTTGCACAGGTCACATGATGGTGCATTACAAAAGTAAAATTAGTTGATTTTCATGAACTTGAACAGGTCAGAATAGTATCTGGTCCAAGGTATCTGTCTACAAAAGAGCTTTGGTCTCCTTGACCTCATCTCATGAAAGAGGGGTACTGGACTGAGACAGAGGTGATGAGACAAAGAAATGTAAGAATACACTAGGACACTTGACTCGCCAACCTAGTGAGGAGGGTTTTAAGTGGGTCTTAACTGGAACATCTATAAGAGCAAAACTTGTCCTCTTGGGAAGGAATTTTTAGGGAAAACAGAGTTCAGAATAGCTGGAAGTACTAAAATGCACAATGACAAATTACGTTAACAAGGAAGAGAGATGGGAAACAGTAAAAAAACAGTATGGCTGTATCAGGAACTCTTTAATGACCTGAAAATCAAAAAGAAATCACAAAAAAATTAAAACAAGGACATAGAGCTAAGCATGAATATACAAAAATAGCACAGAAATCAAGCTTTTTACTCCAGAATGTTTATGGACGTATTTTTCACTTGCTGTTTATATCTAGCTTATTTTAAGCATCACAACTTCACTTGTGTTCTAAACCGCAGAAAGAAAGCAAATGAGGTTGAGCAAATGAGGGTAGATTTCTATGTGCCTTTTCTACATGCTGACTTAACAGCTAGCCACTCTCCTTACTTTTATGTACTTTATTCCATAATCAATCTCATAATATTGAGCATGGGATTTTATACCTGTGTCATAACATGGTGGAAAAATATGCCCCTTGAAGAGGTAGGGGGATAGATTTCTGCATTGTCTGCATGCAGCACAAAAAAGAGATTAGACCTGTTCAGGGAGAGAGTAGGACTTTGGGGATGCTGGCAGCCTCTTAGCAAGATCTCGCATAGTCCAGGTTGGAGTGAAAAGCTGGTATCTCCTAACAGGTGCCAGCTGTGGGACTACCACATATTCTATCTCAGGGGTGGGAAAAATATGGCCTGTGGGATGGATCTTGCCTGCCAGTCACTTTCTTCCAACCCATGGTGCCCCCCAGTGACTTGCACCTCCTCCATCCTAGCCACCCACAAGTACAACCCCACAACATACCCTACTGGACTTTGCTCCCACTCTCTTGGGCGGAAGGGCTTAGCCCAGCCAGCAGCTTCTGGGCAAGACTCCTGTTCGCTCGGGGCAGCAGACAGGGAGTGGAGTTGCAGCTGGGTGGAAGCGGGAGTGCAGCGTGGAGCCTGCACCCGGAGGGGCACCGGGAGCACAGAGCTCAGCTGGGCAGGGTGTGGGTGTGTAGGTGGGGGGTGTAGGGACCCTCCACACACTCCCCTAATGGTGTGCAGCCCCAGCTGCCGGCAGCAGCAGCAGGTGGGGAGGTCAGGGTGCTTGTGCCTGGCACAGGTGCCTAGTAGGGCGAGGCTCCAGCCAGTGCTGCTTGTGAGGAGGGAGCAGAGCCTGCCCTATTCCCGGGGCTACATGCTGCATGCCTGCAGCTCCAGAACTCGCAGCGGGGGGAGCCCCACACTAGAGCCTGCTGCTTCCCCCACTCCCTGCCGCACAGGTCCCCACACTCTGTTGGGAGTGGAGAAAGCCCCAGCCCCTGCTTCCCCTCGGAGTCCAGCATGGGGCTTCCCTGCTACAAGTGTGGAGCTGCAGGTGTGCAATGTGGAGCCCCTGTGATAGACATAGCCAGTGCTGCACGGGGTGCAAGGAGCACCCCCAGCAGAGCCTGCCCAGCCACTTCTATCACGGGGACTCCACGCCGTGCATCTGCAGTTCCGCACTCACAGTGGGGAAGCCCCATGCTGGACTCCACAAGGAAGCAGGGGCTGGGGCTCCCTCCACTCCCACTACAGTGCAGGAACTTGTGCAGCAGGGAGCAGGGAAAGCAGCAGGCTCCAGTGTGGGGCTTCCTCCGCAGCGAGTTCTGGAGCTGCAGGCATGCGGCATGTAGCCCCGGTGATAGGGCAGGCTCCACTACCTCCCCCCACGCAGCACAGTCTGGAGCCACTCCTATACCAGGCATGAGAGCCCTGACCTACCCGCTGCTGCTGCAGCCAGGCAGTGGGGATTGCCTACCATAGGAGGAATGTGTGGGGGTCCCTATACCCCTCACCCTCCCTCACACCCCACACACTGCCCCCACAACCTCCATCTACATATACAGACACCCCAACATACCCTATGTCCCCTACACAGCCACACCCTCAACCCCCCCACTCCCACACCCCACCACACACAATATAAAAGAGTGACACTTTATTTTTGAGTTATTATGAAATCTCTTCTATATGCAATACACAATCACAAGTCATGACAAATATTTTTTGTAATAAAATTAAAATATATTATAGTAGGTGTTTGACTTTTAGGGTATGATTTGCATTTTTTCTGGTTCTAAGATGGCAACCCCACCTCCCAAAAGGAGTATGGAGGGGGAGGACAGCAAGGAGAGGGACTTGTGGTGGCAAAGGTCAGGGGTTTGGGGGCAGGACTTCTGGTCCCAATGTGGCGACCAGGGGGCAGGGCAACTGTCAAGGGGCAGGGCTACCTATGCAGCCTGCGACAGCTCGCAAAACTTGTTAAGCAGCCCTCTGCCCAAAATAATTGCCTTCCTCTGCTCTATCTTGTATTATTTTATCTTCTCTTCAGCCTTTTGAGTCAGAAGTCATAGGCAAAATGGCAGAATCAGAGAGACAACGGTGCAAACTGAATTACCAATAAATGAAGGACATAAAAGGCAATAAGAAAAATGTTCTATAAATATAACAGAAATACAAAAAAGATGAAGGTCCGTTGCTTAATGGGGAAGGACAGTAACAAATGACACAGAAGGATGAAATGTTTAATATCTTTTTTTGGTTCAGCCTCCACCAAAAAAGATTATTTTTGAATTGATGTTTCACACACTTTTAACCAGCAGCTTTGAACACAAGCCAGAAAGGAGCGGGGAATAGGTTAAAGAATATTTAGTTAAGTTAGATGTATTCAAGTCAGCAGAGCCTGATAAAATTTACACTAGAGTATTTAAGGAACAAGCTGAAGTAATCTCTGAACCATTAGCAATTATTTTTGAGAAGTCACTAAGGATAGGTGATATCTCAGAGGACTGAAGATGGGAAAATCTAGTACCTATATTTTAACAAAGGGAAAAAAGAGGAAGCAGGGAATTATAAAACAATCAGCCTAACTTTTTAAAAAATGCTGGAATAAATTGTTTAATAAGAGATTTATATACCCCAAGAGAATGATAAGAAACATCCAGCAGGGAGAAGTCAAGAAGAAATTGTGTCAAACCAATCCACTTCCTTTCTTTTCATGGGGAAACCTCCATAATAGGTAAGAAACAAGAAAAGTGATAAATCTTGATATTGCTAAGTCTCTTGACACAGAGTCACATGGAATTCTTGGAAGCAAGCCAAAAAATAAGGTCTAGGTTAAAGGCAGGTTTACAACTGACTCCAAAAAATGCATATGAAAGGGTAGTTACCTGTGCCTACCTGTCAAAGTGGAAGGATATAATAAGTTCATACTCAGAAGACAGTACTGCAGTTGTCTGTCCTGGGTCCAGTACTAGTCAGTAGTTCCATTACTTGACTTGGAGGATGGAACAGAGAGTACGCTTACAAAATCCGAGAGTGACAGAACCCGGGAAGGAACTACTGGCAATACAGAGAACAGGATTAGAATTCAAAATCATCTTGATAAATTGGATGAAAGTATTTCAGTAAGATTAAACATGTCCTTCTTGAATTTCAAGTACTACACTTGAGAAGGAAAAAATTAAGTGTAGAAAAGCAAAACTGAGAATATTGCACAAAAGGGTACAGGGATTACAGTGAAGAAGAAACTGAATATGAGCGAACAAGGTGATGTTGCTACAAAAAGGCAAAACTCATTCTGTGGTGTAATAACAGTAGTGTCTACGTAAAATATTGGTGGCTCTTCTTGGCGTTGGATGAACCCCAAATGAAGTACTGTGTTCAGTTATGAACACTTTGAAGACAGTTCAGGGAGCAAGAAGAATAAGAGTTTTATAAATCCCATGGGGGAAACGTTTAAAAATTGTATTTGTAAAGTCCAGAAAGGGGCCAATTAAGGGAAATCATGATAGGAGTCTTCAAACATGTAAAAGAGAGGCTGTTCACCTGTTCTTCATGTTTACCTTTGGTTTGCAAGAAGAGAAACTTTTGAAATACAAAGATATTTGAGCACTGGAACAAGCTATTTTAGGCTGTTGAAGAGTCACTGAATGGACTTGATCTTGAACCTTAGTCCTGACTCAAAGCAACAGGATGAACTAAATGACCTCATCTGGTCCTTGCCAACCCTATTTTTTTCATGATTACTGTGATTTATCAGACAATGGCAGATAGGTTCTTAATATGTTCTCTCCATAGAATTAAGAGAGGACAACACAAGAGCAAAATAATTAAATTGAGAGCCATCTTTTATAGCTAACTAGTATTCCTAATCACAGTACAACAAAGTTATAACAGGTTGAGGTCAACATTTGTTTCCTCAGTCTCATTACAGAACATTTGACATATTGTCTGTACCTGCAGAACCCCCAAAATAATTTAAATCCACAGAGATTTCCATCTTAAGACACTAGTAAAAACAGCAGTTCTTAAAACACAAATGAATCTTTACACAATAACTAGTGAATGCCATTCTGTATATGACAGATCCCTATCTTGCTATCTGTTACATGGAAGTTTCTGTGGTAACACAGTTAAATATTTCCAAAACAGTGCTCTCTATATATGGGTAGAATTTATGGGTTGGTGTTCAAATTGGACAATTTAGGTATCAGTTCAAAAGGACAGAACCATTGCTCATTCTGTAACAAATTCAACATAGAAACATGATTGGAATGTATAAATCAGTGAAAATACAAAGACACTGCTGTGGGGCATCAACTTACAGTGTCAAGGTGAGTGAATTTTGGAGCTTTCTTTGGAAGGTGCCTCTAAAACGCACTAAACATTGCTTTTCTAAAGTGTGAGATTTTAAACAATATCTTTAAACAATACCTTATTTTATATGACATTAACTACAGGTAAGACTGGGAAGCAAATGATATTATCCCCATTTGCACATATGATAATGAAGGCAAACAGAGAATAAGGCCAAAATCTTCAAAAGTGGCCGCTGATTTTATGTTCCCCCTTGAAATGCCTTGATTTTCAGATTTTTGGCATATGACACAAAATAAGGTCTGCTGTGCATATTGGGTTCAATGTGCACCTGCTTTCCGGTAGTAAAAGCTGGGGAAATGGACAAAATTATGTAGATCTTTTTCCAAACCTCTTGGCTGCTTCAATATATCCTCCTCGATGGCCCAATCAAAACACCTGTAACTCCTCAGTGCTGTCAGGGTGGGAAAATTTCATAGTTACTTTCCTCCTGGTGTTCTCCATCTGTCATGGCTTTGCTCAGTGTACTAGCAACCTCCTGAGTATAGGGTGACTGAACAAATTTGCTTAAGTGGAAGGATAAGGGGGTTAGTCTGGGACTGTGGAAACCTGTCTCCCTGTGTCTTCACACAAACTTCCTGTGTGGCCCTAGACAAGTCGCATACAGCAGTGGTCAGCAACCTTTTTTAAAGCTGCAGGTCAAAATGATCCAGTTTGGGGCAGAGGCAGGTAAATGGGTGGGTGCCCAACTGTCACCCTTGTGTTTCCACTTGGCAGCATAGGGAAAGTGTCTGCTGCTGCCTCTTCTTTCTATGGCACTGACCACAACCAAATCCCTGTGCTGCTGAATGCTGCCAAAGCCCCATGTCTATGGGCTGCATCAAATGGTTTTTCAGGCCAGATCCAGGCTGTGGACTGTAGGTTGATGATCTCTGACTAGATCCACAGAAAGGCTTAACTATCCTCAGTGGGCTTAGGTAGATTTTAGATACTGAAAACCAAAATTCTTAGCCTTAAAATCCTCACTTGGGTGCTGACTAATCATGTACATTATGAGTCTACATTATGAGACTGCTGAGATTATAGTTTTGCCAAAACAGCTGTAATGCTGGAGCTCTCTAGTGGAAACATGGTGGTAGAAACTTCTGCTTTTCTACCTGCCTGAACAACACAATCTCTATAATTCTGACAAAATGAATTGGGAAAGGAGGTTTCTGGCACAGCTATGTCAGTGGGCAATCATGACAAAACATGTAGACTAAGCCTAGGTTTTTGCCACCAAAGTTCCTTAGGCAGTTAGGGCATTTATAGACATGCTCCTGGAGGCAGAGGAGGTGCTTTAATTAGTGAGCTATGCTAATTAAAAGCACCCGAGCATCACGTGTATCAGCATCCCCACGCTGAAAAATGGTGGCAGGGTGCTTTGAACTAAAACTCATTGAACGAGCTTTAGTTTAAAGAGCCCTACTGCCATTTTTCAGCATGGGGATGTTGATACATGTGACATTGGAGGTTGATGGATCGCGTTAATCTCTGTGTTCCAGCAGACTCAATTAACTGAGTCTGCCCCAACACACAGGATTTACAGCAGGTCGGAGTAGCCTCGCTGCATGTCTATAGAAGTCCTTAATGTTCTGCTTCTGGGCATGCCCAAAAATGTCTCAGTCTTGACATGACTGAGCAGCTTGTTGCATATTCCATGTGAATCTCCTATTGGGAAACAAGCAAGATCCTTTAATGATCCTAAAAGACCTAACCCAGTAAGTATGCTTTAATTTAGGAAAAGATTCAGGGCTGTAAATCCCATCTGCAGGTTGGCATCTAAGAGGGGAAGATTTAGACATGTCCCGCTCTTCAGTGGTTCATAATGGCTGACTTAAGCTGCTCCCTGATCAGCATGCAAGGATATCATAAACCCCATTCTGAGACCTATGTATTATACAGAGATTTAAGGCATCTATCTCAGAGCTGTGCATTCCAGGCTGGAGGCCAAAAGCTAGGTGGTGTGACGCTTAGCTCTGTGGATCTGACCCCTAGTCTCTTTGTTTTAGTTCCCAGTAATGAAAGAAGTTATAATTTAAGACACTTCCTTACTTGGAAGACATCAGGGGTTGGGAATTGAGGGATGGTCCCCTCAGTTGGTAAGATAGTTGGAGACACTAGTGATTAGTTGGTCATTCAGTTAGAGTGATTGGTAAGAGATAGACAGAGGGTCCGCAGAGGTTGCTTACTGCTCAAAGATGAAAATTGTTGTCTTTCTCATTCATTGCACAGTATGCCTGTATTTATGGAACCTGGTTATCATCATTACATTCCCTGTCTCAAAAAAATGATGACAATGGAGCTCTCCTACCTCACAGTGGGACATTTATTAAAGATGACAAGGTGCTCCAGTACTACAGTAATGGGGGCAATGAGTACCTACGATACACAGATAGCCATGGATACGGCTGTTCATGCTGGATCTGGGAACATTCTAGAGATCTTTAATTCTGGTGTGACGCTGAAGAGTCAATATCCTCCGTACCTGAATGCAGCTTCAGGTTTCTTGGAGGACAATGCTCATGCTGATGACATGCCATCTGGTAGGAACAACCTGTATAGTGGGGGAGATCCCTGGGTATAAACCACCACTCTGAATTAGTACTGAGGGGCAGCACCCCTCTAGGAACCAGAGTGGGAAGAACAAGGAGAGCATAAAAGATGTGTGATTAGCAGAGATCGAGCCAAATGAATCTCAATATTAATCATATAGGGACCATTCCTAAAATGTACTAGCCATCTGATGAGATTTCCTGCTGTGGATGATAACAGCACGTGTTCAGCATGTTTTTCACTGAATATGACAATAAATTATCCAAAAATCAATAAGTACTGCCTTTTTGCCCAAATTGTACCCTGTTTGAATATATAATTCAGTCTCGAGTAACTTTCCACAGCATGATATAAAAAAGAGGCATTTAGCCTCACATCTGTATTAGGGTTAAAAATATACTATTCTCTCCTACATGTATGCCCCATGATATGAGCAGCCCCTTTGTGCTTAACTTATTATTTTAAATAGGAGGAGATATATAAATAATAATCATGTATGCAGGAATGAAAAATCATATGCAGAAACCAGACAGAGAAAGAAAAACATATGCTGAGATTTTGATGACATTTCAGGTTTAGAGGGAAAAACTGAAGTATAAAGAGAAATAGCATTTGTCTCTCTTGTAAGTGCATGCTATCTGATGCAAAGGTCAGTGGGCTTACTATCACCACCTTCACATCAGCAGTAGCTAGTCTCCTTTTTTGCTTTCACTCCCTCAGGAACTGGTACAGTTAGCTTAGTCTGGTCCAACTGGCCTGATACGTTACCCTGTCTATAAGCAAAGAGAGCGCATCATACCCTAAAATACAGGGCAGGAGGCCAAATACAGCAGTTATGCTATTGCTAAGAGAATAGGTTAGGAGGCTACAGACTGCAAAATCTAGGTGGCTGGGATGACCGAGGATTCCTGGAGGGGGAAAAAATTAAGAAATAAAAAGCAAGGATCTTCCAAGTCGGCACCAATGGAGCTGTACTGCCTTTTGCCAGGTTCAGATGCCTGTGAAGGCAAGTACATCCTAACATAAAGGGCTGTTTTCAAAATATAATCACACTGCTACACAGCAACCTCTATGTAATAATCAGTCCAGTTTGCTGCAGTAGACCATCTGCTTTGCTCGTGCTGTAGTACGCTAACACATACTATCTGCTTACACTGCTATTGAGCATATTGGGGCATCAGCAGCACATAGGCAATCTGATCCATGCTGAAAATGTTAGTGAGCTGACTAAAATGAAATGAGCTGAAGAACGTAATTTCTTCTCTCCATACAGAAAGCAACATACTTGGAGAACAACAGAGATGTGTATTCAAGTAAATTACATATTACAAATAAGAGCTGTATCTGTGATTCACACACAGCATAAAGATAGAAAATTCCACTTGACATGAATTTCCTAGATAAGACTATCCCAGTCAGCTGTACTATCTGACAGTGATACCATACTGTCTGTATGTAGCAGTTCACTGCCCCCAAAAAACCTCCCAATCCTCCCCCAAATGAACACAAATACAAAACACATAGAAATACCGAGTACTCTAAGACACATACTATCAAAATTACAAAATACACCCATTAAATTCCACTATCACAGTTCAACACATAATACAGAACACACCCACCACAATCACCACCACCAAAAATACAAAGCACGCACCCCAAAACCAACATCCTACCACCTCCCCCACACAACCCTGCAACATACAAATAACACTCACTACATAAGCTAGCACAAATACAAAGCAAACAACCTCCCCACCCCCAACAAAAAAACACAAAATCAGCCCTTTACCAAACCTTGTGCTCTCGGAAATGCACAACCTCCCAGCCACCCCAAAAACACCCCATTAATACACACCAACATATCCCTCTACCACCACCATCTGCTACTCATCCAAAATGCCACCCCCAAAAATTCTATAACGCTCCAAAGAAAAAGCATCCTCCCATATTCCCCTTATGCCCCTTTTTCTAACCTGCATATCAAATCCATTCTCTACAGGGCTATTCTTCCTTGGTGGGAGTCCATCTCCTGCATTCTCATGTCCAAGAGGAGACTTGAGGGGTATCTGGCTGGAATAGGATGGCTTGGTGACCTCCACCTTGTTCCCAAACTTCAGGTAACAGGGCTGAGGAATGGTCCTGGCCGTCGGCACATGTAGGATGGGAGCAGCGCTGTGTACAGGTTTAGGTAGTCCTGATTTCATTTTGGAGGCTACCAGGATGGCTGGCATTTTCTCTTTCTGCTTTCCTAACACGTTTCTGTCAGCAGCAGCAACAGTAGTAGCAGCAGCAGCAGCCAGGGAGACAGAAAAGACACGTTTGGGAAGCTGCTATGCTTAGGCAGCCCTGCTTAGGTCTGGATGCTTCAAAAACTGCTTATCAAACACAAGAATGAAAGAAAAAGACACTGTTTAGCCTAAAATACCTCCCAGCGTCTTGTCAGCCTTCCACCTGTTTCCTCTATTTTCTTTTTAAATTAACCACTGTCTTCCTTCCTTTCCTCTTCTATTGCTACTGCTATTTAACTTGCTCTTTCCTTTCACTGGCTGACTCCTATAATTTTCTTCCTTGCAACAGAAGACTTTTACTTCATTATCTTGTCACCGCATCTCCAAAGTGAGGCAGCCTTTTGGAATAAAAAAAGGACCTGCTGCAGTATATGCCTCCTGTTCTGTGCCTGTGTGTGTGCGAGTGCGTGCTAGAGACAGAGAGAGGCAGAGAGAGCAGGCAGGATTTCCAGCTTAAGATGTCTTTTCTTCAGTCTTAGCCAAGAAGCAGATGTAGCTCAGTGTGTTAATGACTGATGCCCTTGGATATGAGCCTTAGAGAATCAAGCTTCTTAGTCTTAATATCTGTGAGCAAGACAATGATGCTGAAGCAGAAGGAGAAATGTCCATGGATGACATTTAAATGATAATAATAAAAAAAAAATGCCAGTTGTAACAAAATTCCCTGGCTCCTCCAGTACTGATCATGAAACGTTTAGGAAAAATTCAGCTGTCAAAAAGGAGGGAAAGCAGCCACCACCTCATTTTAAACATCAGCCCTGAAACAGGTTTCAGCACTGAACTGCTAAAATATCAAGTGTGTTCGAGGCAGCCTGCTGCTCCTACACCAAAGAAGGCTACAGAAATTAGCTGGTGGAGGAGAAGGTTGCAATCTGACAGTACAGTAAAACAGTGTGGCCCCCTGATTGGTCCTCCCGACTCAAATCAGAAACAAAATATCTCTGCAAAAGAGGAGTGGCTTCAACTGGCAGGAAACTCCATGACTGTGCTCAAGTACAAAGCAGGATCTGTAACAGCTCTGCTGCAGCACTTACTGCGCTTCGCTAACAGCAAGGATGCGTTACAGGCTGCACAGAGGGAGTTTCCTAGCCATTTAGAGAGAGAAAAAAAGCATAAACATTTTCAAATTAAAACCACATGACGCGGAATCATTACTCAGTTTTTACTCACTCTTCAACCAGGAAAACAACCACTGGAACTATCAACGGGAATTGGTCTGACTAAGGTCTGAATAATTTAACCCTTTAGTAGGAACACTCTTGAATGTGTACGGTAGCTTTCATTTCAGGACTTGCAAGGGTAAATCAGTGATAGAGTTATAGGTTTTCCTCTCTGTCGCTCCACAGGGAACAAGCTGCTACAGGCTTCCTGCTGTGAAGGCTTGGAGCTTTAGCTCACGCTGACCCTTATGTTTTTGGCTGTTGAGGTCTCTGCTTCAATCCCACTGTGTTCCCTAAAATGAGCAGGGCTCACTGGTCCCGTTTTTACAGATAGGATAACTTGAGTGACAGGGAGAGGCTAATGCTCAGGTCCTCAAAGCCCAGAGTTCCAGCATCAATTTATATTTTTTGAACATCCTGTAATAAACTCTACAGCCTGGAGTTAGGTGCCTAAAATCCACGTCTCAAGTTAGATGTCTCAGAATGGGATCCATATAAGCCAGCACAAGAAGAAATGCTGAAGTCAAGGATGTACCTTGAATCACATCCCGCACCACACCTCAAATCTCTTTCTGTGCCCTACTCTTCCAGCTCACAAGTCTCAGCACAGATCCCTTGCTTGAAGGTAGTCTTTCAAACACTAAGCAGAGCGGGACTTGGGGGCATGAATGCCATCAGGCTGCAGAGAGAATCAAACCCAGGTCTCCACACACCAGGGGCTCAAATCACTGAACTCTTAAATAAATGGAAGCAAAGCGGGAGGAGGGGGAAAGTGGAAGGGTCAGCAAGGCAGGCAGAATTAGGCAACAAGGGCAAGACTGCAGTTGTGGATTTAGGCAGCTATAGTAGAAGATAGGAGGAATTTAGGAGCTTAATTCCTTTAGTGTTCTAGCCTTAAGTGATTTGCCCAAGGTTTGATAGTATTTATATGACAGAACTAAAAATAAATAAATAAAACTCTTATTTCCTCTTTTAATCACACTGTCTGCTGTCCAGACCACATTTCTATGTGATACAGGCCCAGTATTCTTCTTCTTTGATCCAATTGCATCAGTTCAGATGATGTCAAAGTATTTTTTGAGATATTTTACATTAACTCGGTCATATATAAGCACATGCAAAGCCTGTACACACATTACTTTAATCTACTGTGTCAGCACTGGCCACTGATTCCTTGCTCAAAATCAGCCAAGTATCACTTCTACAGTTTGCTTGAAATCCACGTTAACTATACGTCTTTACTTTTGACAATCCTGCCCTCACATACACTGGCTCTGTGGGCTGCCTTGCATTAACTTTAAGTGGGTAATTTTTTTATCAGTAAATGTGTTTTCCTTCTAGTCTCCTTATCCACTAATCTCAGATTACAAACTGTTCATCTCTCTTTTTGCATCTCATTGGGACAGACCTTCTAATGTTTTCTCTTCTGCCACAGCATGATGCATAGTTTTTGCTTAGAAATTATCATGAAGACAATTTCAAAGCATTAAGAACTTAAAGAAGTGGAAGATTTATCAGATACCAGAACTGATGGTCGTGGGAGCTAAAACATCCCTCAAATTCCACTACACTTACCTTTGTTTCAGTGCAGGAAACTCATGCTTTTTAGCTGGAGCAAAACAAAGCAAAGATTCACAAGAGGAAATCTTGTAAAAGATTCAGTCTACATACAGGCTAGTATAATTAATTTTGCTGTAATATTTATAAATTGCCATAGGAAGCAGAAGATTTAATTGATGGCTTTGTTTTCTGCCTTTTGTATGAGACATTTGTTCAGTCCAGGTCACTGCCCCCATCTTCAGATACTTCTGCTGATTACTGTAGCTCTTGCTGCATTTTACATGCAAGGGAAGTTTACGTTAGATATTAGGAAGAACTTTTTCACTAGGGGGATAGTAAAACAATGGAGCAGGTTACCAGAGAGGTTGTGGAATCTCCATCATCGGAGGTTTTTAAGACCTCAGCTGGACAAAGCTTTGGCTGGGATGATCTAGTTGGGGATGGTCCTGCTTTGAGCAAGAGGTTGGACTAGATGACCTCCTGAAGTCCCTTCCAATGCTAATTTTCTATAATTCTATAACCACGATCTGAAATAAGAAAAATAAATCCCTTTACTGCTACTTTTTTAATTACTGTTGAATATTGTGCTTGTAAAAGATGGTAGAGGAGAGTCTCTTTGTCCCAAAGAATGGGCACGGTCATGGAGAAGAACAGGTAATGTTTCCATGGACTACTCCCAAGCAATATGCCCCCACCATTACCTACTGTAATCTACGCTGTATATGTTTTTCCATGTCTATTCAATCTATGGCCTCTGTTGACTGCCAGTTATTTTGGTGTTTTAATGATGTGAATGCCAAGCCCCAAAAATCTAACCTAGAAATTCCACATCTCTAACAATCTCCATTATAAATCCTCTGTGATCTATGTTTTATGGGTTATGTTGTAGTTATCAACCAAGTGATACAGAAGTAGAGCAGACTGTTGGAAAGATACAGTAGTATCACATCAAAATGTGATGTCATAGCATGTTAAAACAGTATATTACAGGCTAAATAGGCAAAGGCAAAGAAGCTCTATCTTGGCCTGTCTTTGGAGATTATTGGTTGTTTTCTACACCAGACTTTCCTTGTTTTTTAAGGATGAGATTTTCAATGAAGCCTAATTCATATTGGAAGCCAGTGGGAGTTGGAAACTGTGAAAATCCCAGTCTAATTTTTTAAATGCCAAATTTTAACTTCTCTAATAACTTTCAGTAATAAAGGACCAGGGAATCACAGAAAAATAGGGCCGGAAGTACCTCAGGAAGTCATCTAGTCCAGTGGTTTGCACCTTTTTTGTACCAGAACCCATCTGTAAACATCAGTGGCCAGTCCTGACCCAGTGCCCCTCACTCCTGACCTGCTGCCCTCTGCCCTTAGGACCCAGCCCTCCAGTATGTGGGGCAGAGGGTAGGTATGTAGGGCAGAAGGGGTATCTGTAGTGCATGGGGAGCTGCAACAGTCACAGTTCCAGCCTACAAGGGAAAAACTATCTTGTAAGAGCCTGGTTAAACAGAGAGCTGGCAAGAAGTTCAACATTTACTTTTAGATCGCCTCATTTTGGAAAATGAGAATGCCATTCTAGAGGGCACTGCAACATGTTTGTAGGAGGAACACAGCCAAAAATACAAGTTTAAATACAGGTTTATTCCCACAGCTTTACCACAATGGGCAGAAGACCTCTACATTGGCATTAAATGAAAAAACTAATGAAACATAATGAAACCTATCCAAACACGATTAAGAAAGGTGTTTCTAGTCCCTCAATAACAAACTTCAAACAGCCTCTTTAGCCTCACCATTAGTACCTTTTTTTCTTTGGGGCAGCTTTACCCACTGTGGGCAGGGAACCCCAGTTGCCACATATATGCAGACTGCTCCCTGGGCTTACCTCCCATGATACAGATTCAGTCTCTACTCTTCCTGTGTCTCAGTCCCACTGTCCATATAATTAATAAAGACATTAGTGTCCAGGAGAGGTTCCTGGGGAACTTCACTTGATACCTCCTCCCAATTAGACATCCAACCATTGAACATGCTGATCCAACCAATCATGTGTCCTTAGTTTACTAATGAGAATGGCATGGGAGTGTCAAAAGCCTTGCTAAAGTTGAAGGTATACCACATTTACTGTTCTCCCCCACATCTACGAAGTCTATCACCTTGTCATAAAATGAAATCAGTTTGGTCAACAGTGACTTGCTCTTTACAACTCCATGACTGCAGTTGCCAATCAACTTACTATTCAATGGTGAGGATATTTGAGAACTCATGGCACTCAGGAGAGGTTCCTGAAGATTGGAAGAGGGACAATGTGGTGCCTAACTTCAAGAAAGGAAGGTAGAAAGATCCAGGGAACTTCAAGTCAATCAGTGTGATCGCAATCCCTGGAAAGTTGATTGCCACAAAATAGCAGTACCAATTAATACTACCTTTTGTCACAGGCACAAATTTGGGGCACTTGTGGTGCAACCAAGGGCAGATGTTTGTTTGCTTTCACTTTGTGCTGACCTGCGTTTGCAGCTTAAGTAACCTCCTCTTTCCCTATTCCAGGCTGATTATCTATTCCCTTATCCTTGCTGCCAGCTATCCTCATCTGATGACTGACTTTATTTTTGAAGACTGAAATAAAAAAGGCACAGAGTACTTCTGCCTTTCTCACCTCATTCATTATTAGATTGCCCTTCTCAATTGATGATTAAAAGAAAACTGTTCATTTTACACAGGAAAAGTGAACCAATCTAAACACATGGAGCTCATTCTCCCCAGTCACTTACACCAAACTGGCCCCTACCAATGTGGTGGGAGGGAGAGGGCAAAGAATCTTTTAAAAACATTCCATTTTGCAGGAACCATCCAACTCATTTTCCATCTTTGACCAGATCCTGCCACCACTACAAACTCAACATTTTCCATGGTCACTCCTTCATACCTGCAATCCTGTTCATGTACATGTACATAACCATCACCTGATTGTGAAACTTACTGTCCTTTCTGTGAAGCTTCTACACCAGGGGTGGGCAAAATATGGACTGTGGGCTGGGTCCGGCCCACCAGGCCATTCTATCCAGCCCACAGGACCCCTAAAAATTTTAGAAAATGTATATTTATCTGCTCCAGGCTGGCTGTCAAAGATGACAGGAACCAGGGCAGTAGGACCCAGGGGGAGCCGGCAGGAGCCAGTAACAAGGCCAGCCTGGCCTCACCCCCAAGGCCCCACAACCAGAAGTCTCTGCCTGCCACAGCTTTTGGGTTGCTCCAGCACCACGTGGCTACATCTCCAGACTGCGGGAGCACAGGGCCCGCACTGGTACACCAGGACCAGGAGTGGGAGGTTGGGTGTGCTGTGTGTGTTCATCCATGCAATGACAGAGGGGGAGAGAGAGACAGAGAGCAATGAGGAAGGGAGAGACAGTGTCTGTGTGTGTGTGTGTGTGTGTGTGCGCGCGCACGCGCGCACGTGTATGCGTGAGAGAGACTCTGTGCGTGAGGGATTCTGTGTGTGTATGTGTGTGTGTGTGTGTGTAGGAGGGAGAAACTCTGTGTGTGTGTGTGTGTGTGCACACACGCGTGCATGTGTGGGTGTGTGTTCATAGGGCAACTCCCACATGCACAGCCAACCATACACATGCACCCACACGCCCCTCACACTGCCATGCATGCAGACCCCCACACCCACACCCCCTCACACCTTCCAGCCATCATCCCCCCACACACAGCCCCCCACAAACCCCATACCCACCCACACGCCACATATCCACACACATACCCATATGCTCCCTCACCCCACACTCGCACCCTCCCCCACATCCCACACCCCACATACCCACGCACTAACAGCTCCCCACAAACCTATACCCACCCACCCACAGCCCCCAACAACATACAAGAGTAAGACTTCATTTTAAGCTATTGTGGGATCGCCTCTATGTACACTACACAAATGCATGTGAACCAGGACAAAAATATTTTTTGAACTCAAATTAATGAATGTTGTAGATGTTCGATTTTTAGAGTATAATTGGTATTCTTCTGGTTCTGAGATGGCAAAACCCCTTGCTGAGAGGAATATTTCCAGCAGGAGGGGAGGGGGAAAGGAGCAAGGGGAGGGACTTCTGGTGACAAAGGTTGGAGGTTAGGGGGCGGGACTTCCAGTCACAAGATGGTGACCAAGGGGTGGGGCACCTGTCAAGGGGCGGAGCTACCAATGCATCCCTTGACAGCTTGGCAAAACTCAGTAAGTGACCCTCTGCCCGAAATAATTGCCTGCCCCTCTTCTACATGGACCGGAAAGCTTGGCACTTAAGTTGAAGAAAAACTTCCCAGGCAGAAAGGATTCACAAGAAGGAATCTGAGGAATTCAAACTCTGCTGTCAGTAGAGAATGAAGGATAGCTCCCCAACTGTTGGGTTGGTATGCTGAGGCAAGGCTACTGGCAGCACTTTCCAAGGAGGGCAATGATCAGAGAGTCTTAAAGTTCCCTTCAGCAAACTTAGGTATCTTCACTTACTGTAAGAAACCTTAACGAGGGTGGCAGATGGAATATGTTTCTCTCTGTAGAAACTTTAGAGAAACTGTCCATAAAAATGTTTAATTACTGTTTCATTTCTCTTCTCCAGTGAAATACATACTGAAACATGGAGAATCAAACGTGCTCTGACGCCGCCCAAATGGAATAACAAACTTTCTAATTTTAGTTTTTTGGAGAAACTTCCCTTCCTTCCCCATGACCTTCTCTTATTCTGTCTGGAATTTGGTATATTTTATTATACGGGGAACTCAGTTGGGAGTCTGTACTTTCCAGACTCGTCCTACCTACCGTATGCTTCCTTTCATAGGATGAATCTATTTTAAACAAATGTAGCTCAGCAATTGCCCTGTAAGCTTTAATAGATTTGCTTAACCTCTAATGATTACAATGGTGCAATTACTTTAAGAAAAGTGGTATTGTCTAATTTTCTTACTAAACTGTCCCTTCTGTATACTAAAGATCAGGAGTATTATGTGTAGGAAGTGGGGTGTACCTACTAAAATCCAGGCCCTGGTATTCTCAGTATATTCTACTGCTTCCACAATCTTATTTGGCCAACCTGTCTCATGCCGCTGTCAGAAACAATTTCCATCCAAGAATTCTGTCTGACTTCTGCCAAATTAATGCTTTGGGCTCCCCCTGCTGCTCACGCAGTATCAATTAACCCAGAAACCTGGTTCCCCAAACTGAGCGGACAGCAAACATTGACACTGGTGATCTAGGATTTTTCAAGCATGATAAGAAGCTTTGTAATATGCCGTTGTTAAACACGAACAGCTGTGTTGATTTCAAATCCATTCAGAGCAGGAGAGGGAGAGGAACACTCCAATTCTGACAAACAAAAAAGGATACAATGTACAGGGCTTTGATGTTGG
This sequence comes from Gavialis gangeticus, assembly GCF_001723915.1. NCBI lineage: Eukaryota > Metazoa > Chordata > Crocodylia > Gavialidae > Gavialis > Gavialis gangeticus. The sequence continues at coordinate 115,621,021 of NW_017729025.1, read as the reverse complement.
GTTTCCGTTCTTGCTTTTGCTCATTTGCTCAGGCTTGTATTGCTCATTTATGTGCAGTAGATCTGACTTTCCTTTCACTTACACTGGGATAAATATTCATCTTCACTGTACAACCACTGCCCCACCACTGTGAATGACAGGTGAATCAGGAAAAAGTAGTAAAACTGAATTAAAGAAATAAAATTATTAATAACAAGGCATTGTTGCTAACTAAGCTGATAATTCAGAACTGTTCCTGCAGCTAAATTCATTCCCAAGCTTGCAGATACATTTATCAATATTTTCTTTCTTCTCCAGGCATTACAGAAATACCTAATGTCTCAACATAATCATTTTAGTCTGTGTAAAGCTACCTAAAAATGTCACCATGTGCTGTCGATACTGAAAGGTTTAATTGTTCCTGCAATGGCTGTCTTCTCAAACTTTACACTTCCAGAAGGCCAGCTTTCCTCTTGACTCTGGGCAAATTCACCCCTGGCATAACTCCATTAACTTAAGTGGAGTTATGACAAAGATTAATATGGCCCTATTTTTGGCACTGCAGTCATTTTACATATTCAAATCAATCTTTGTCATGGATCACATTATTTAAAATATTGGTACTAAAAGCCTGCCCTTCCAAGTTATATTCTTGCAACAGTCCCACTGAAGTTCAGACTCATATGAATAAGAATTACTTGCATGAGTGAGGGCTCCAGATCAGGCTCCAGTGTTTTTCCATGAGCTTGAGGGAGAAAACATGGTTTGGTAGTTCAAGAAGCCTGATCTGGCATCACCCTTCCTGGCACCATGGCACTCATGTATAGGAGCTTTGATATATATAGTATAGAGATACCCGTTTGTTTTAAACTAGCCACCAGGGGCACATCCACACATGCAAGCACATGTGCTTGCAGCAGCTCAAATAGAAGCGGTGCAAATTTGAGCCGGGGCTTTTTGCCTCAGCGCACGCACTCAGACATGCACTTTGGTGTGAAGCAAATTGTGCCACTTGGGGCAAAATAACCCTGCCTGGCTCCTCCCAGATCTGCAGCCAGGGGGAGCTAGAGCCTGGGGCCAGCATCTGTGCTGTCTCCAACAGTATAAAAACCTGCCCTGTCCTGGCCTCATCCATACAAAAAGCTGCCCTGGCAAGCATCTCGGGGCTACTCGCTCTCTGGAGCTTCTGGGGCCCAGCCAATTGATACCTGGGGACACTACCCCTTGTGCCAGCTGGACTGCTGCAGCAGCATCCCAAATCCATTTTTTAAAATACCCCAAAATCCATGTTCTTCCACATTTAAAACAAAAA
>NW_017729025.1:115610232-115614730 GCF_001723915.1 Gavialis gangeticus | reverse complement strand
TGTTTATAGAAAGGGGGTGATAAGGGGTGTGGGGAAAGGTGGGTGGGTGGATGTGGAGGGATGTGGGTTGGTCTGCGGGTAGGAGTGGGGCAATTACTGGGGGGCACTGTGGGTGTGGGGGACCATGTGCTGAGCCCAGCCTGGTTCTTCTGGCCCTGGGGCTGCTCTTGCCACCCAGCCGGGCTGGTCTTGCGGCAGCAGGACCCGATGTGGCACGTGGCAACTGGGTGCCAGGCCCAGCCGGGTCCTGGGCCCCCTCTGTAGCCCAGTCGCGCTGGGCTCAGATCTCTGAGGCTTGCTAGTTCAGGTTTGCACCAGAGCGGGTCACACAGCTCCAGGAGGCGCACACAGGAACCATGCCTCCCGGAGCCCTGTGACCTGCTCTGGTGCAAAGCCAGAATAGCGAGCCACATGAGGCTTGGCCAGGTCCTACTCTCCCCGCCACCTCCAGGCACAGGAGACAGAGGCGGCAGCTGGCCCTGGGGCCCAGCCTAGGCTGACAGGAACCAGCGTGGCATGAGGTTCCCATGTGCCACGCTGAGTCCTGCCACGGGCGGGCCCTTCCTATAGCTGCAGGACCTGGCCCAGTGCGCAGGGATCACGTGGAGCTGAGCTGGGTCCTGCTGGCCCTGGGGCTTCTTGTGCTGCCTGGCAGCTGGGCAGCATAAGCAGCCCCAAGGCTGGCAGGACCCGGCTCAGCTCTGTGCGATCTCTACATTCTGGGCCAGGCCAGGGAACAAAAGCCACCTGCGGCCAGCAGGACACAGCTCAGCTCCGCACAGTCCCCACACACCAGGCTGGGCCATGGATTATGTGCAGCTTATGCATCCCTGGGAGGCTCGTGCACCCCGGCCCAGCCCAGTGCATGGGAACCATACAGAGCTCAGCTGCATCCTGCCAACCCCAGGCAGCTCGTGTTTTCTGGCCTGGCCTGGCCTGGCACATGGGGACCACGCGAAGCCAAGCCGGGGTCTGCCAGCCTTGGGGCTGCTCATGCCACCTGGCTGCCAGGCGGCACAAGTTACCCAAGGCCAGCAGGACCTGGCTCAGCTCCACGCATTCTCCGCGCACCGGGCCAGGTCCTGCAGCTATAGGAAGGGCTGGGCTCTGGCAGGACCCAGTGTGGCACACAGGAACCGCATGCCACTCCGGCTCCTGTCAGCATGGGCTGGGCCCCAGGGCTGGCTCCTGCCTCTGCCCCCTGTGGGGTGGAGATGAGGACCTGGCCCAGCCCCATGTGGCTCACTAGTCCAGCTTTGCACCGGAGTGGGTCATGGGGCTCTTTGCAGCACTTTTCAGCCCAGCTCATCACCCCCACTCTTCCAACACCCCCAGGGCCGGCAGGAAGGCCACAGGGGTTATTATCATCGTGTGAGATCCTGCAACAGCAGCCTCAGCAGCAGGGACTGCCCTTTGCACTATGAGGTACAGAGTACAGACCAGAGGTCAGGAGGGGAAGACAAAAGAAAGACCAGGGCACACCAAGAAAGGTCCGGCCCCACTACTCTTGAGTAGCATCAGCTAAATCAGTGCTTCACCATTTTTTTTTTTAAGTTCTCAAGGTTCCCCTCCGTACCTTTTCTGAATTTACATCTCAGTGATTTTCAGCCAGGGCACTGCAAAATTCAGAAAAGTTATGGAGGAAAGAAAGATGTATTTGCTGCCATTTTTTAACAGTACATCTCAGCACTGATATGATTTCCTCTGGCAAGGAAATGAAATGTGATGTGTTTTCAAAAACACACACACGCATATGCACACACACCCCTTTTCAGGTGTAAGAGTGAAGTGTACTCCCCATTTTAATCTGGAAAAAAAGTGTGCCCCAGGTATCAAAAGTCTGGAAAACACTGCCCTAACCTTAAGAACTTATCAGGATGACTTCACATTGGATACAGCATTGCTGAAGAACTTAGCCATCATCTTTCCTGTCCCCACGAGTTCAGCAAAAGCAAGTATCCCTTTTGGTGTTCTTCCCATCTCTCTCTTGAGAAGTCTTAAATGAGGACCTCATTTTCTGATGCTGTCAGTCCCACATGCCAATCTATTTCCCTACTAGTTCTTCTCTACTGTTGTCTTCCTCTGCATATATACATCAAATTCAGCCACTTTGTTAGCTAAACAAGTGGTCAGAGCTCAGTTTGAGAGAACGTTTAGAGAATAGGCCAGGAAAAGAAGCTATGATCCTGGCAATGAGAGGTTGCAGTATATTTTGACTGGCTCCATACAAGTATGTCAACCAGTCCTAATACACAGAAATCCTCCCATATTAAGGTACCCCATCAATTTAATGAACCCTATTAAATTGAGCAAAATACCCCACACCTCAGTGTTAACCTGCTTCCTGTGAAGGCATCACTGACACCATCCAAATTAAAAATATGAGAAGTCAGACTCTCAGTTGCCATAAATCAATATACTGTAGTTTCACTGATGCCAACTTGAAAACATCGGCTTAAAATATAATAATTTATCACAATCCCACTAAATTTCTTTGGACTGATTTTCTGTTTACTTTGCCGCTGAGTACCAAAGAATATACATCTCTTGTCCATTCAGCCTACTCCTCCCTAGTTCATTCTGGATCCATTACAAATCCCTCTTGTTATGCCTGCCAACTGGCAGAAAGATACTAGAAGGAATTAGCAAAGTCCCCCATATCCAGACCTTGCTAAGTGTACATCCTGCACAAGACAGAGCCGAGACTCAAACCCTGGACCCAAACAGCAAGAAGCAATTCTTCCATTTGAATCAAAAAGTTAGCCATCCTGTAGGACAGCCACTAGGCACTAAACACAGCTGGAAGTCACATACTTCCATCAAAACAGTTACTTGGTGAATTGTGATACTACAAAGAGTGGATCTGGTTACTGTATTAGGCAAGTGGAACAGGGTGTTTAGAGAAAAATAAGTAAAAAGTCTGTCTCCAGTATCTGGATAGTTAAATACTGATGGAAAAGAAAACGTAGCAAAGACAGTTTAAGAAAAATATATTATTGGGAAATTTGGCTGACCATCTCCAGAGCTCCATTCAATATTGCTGGGTGCAGCTGTAACTTTTACAAAACATGAAAACACACCTTCAAATCATCCATTCAGTGTAATACTTGCTCCGCTGAAGTCAGTGGAGTTAGGAAGTTCAATTGAATTACTCTGAATTTATGAGAATGTAACTGAGATCAACTTTAGACCACCATGATGCACACAGAGAGAGATCGAGAGAGAGATTTTCAGGGATCATTGCTTGTACCTTTCAACCTCTTATAATTAGTATATGTAGGTATATATTTTCAAGGCTCTTCTTTCAAGGAAAACCTTTTTTCTATTTTCCTTCACTTTTTAAAATGTAGTTTGCTCCTCTCAATCAGATTTCTCACACCTATGAGTCCTGTAAGGCCCAATGACTTGCTCTTCCAAGATCAAGCTGGGTATATTTGCACCTTACAGGCTAATCAGAGCAAACATATATGTAACACAGGCTTTCATGGGCTGAAGTTCACTTCATCAGATGATCAGCAACTTGTGAGATATGTATATATTTATATATATATAAAAATCTACTTTGGTTAGTCCTGAGAGGTACAGAGGTCCCCATCTGTCACCAGGACCCCTCGACACACGAAGTCTACTGCCTACCCGGAGCAAAGATTGAGGACATGAAGGGGATGATCCAGGCAGTGATCCAGCCCACCGATTATGACCCCATGGTCCTAATCCATGTGGATACTAATGATGTGGCCAGGAGAAGCCCTAATAGTGGACTACCATGCTCTGGGGGGCGTGCTGAAGGAAGTAGGTGCACAGGTGGTTTTCTCTTCTGTCCTACCAGTGAGCAGACATGGAAGATGGCATGCGACGTGCATCGCAGAGGCCAACTGGCGGCTTCGGGAATGGTGTCTCAAGGCAGGCTTTGGCTTCCTCAACAACGACCCGCACATCACAACAAGAGACATGCTTGGATGGGATAGGCTCCATCTTTCCCCTAAAGGTAAGCATGTGTTTTCTTCTAGGTTGGCATATCTCCTCTGGCGGGCTTTAAACTAGGCTCGTTGTGGTAAGGGGAAGATGAGGGCGGAGGAAGCCTTGGACTGCCAAACCAAGCAACACCCACAAGTACAGCCCAGCCTAGACCAACAAGCGGAATATATACACAGGTAAGCAACAGGGGCCAGGGCAATGCTGAAAGTAGGGGGCCAGTGCACACATCCTCAGGAGGCCTCAAATGCCTCTGTATAAACGCTTGTAGTATGGGAAACAAGCAAGAGGAACTTACCCTCCTGCTAGCTAACACCAACCCAGACATAGTGGGGCTCACTGAAACGTTGTGGGACCCAACACATGACTGGGCAGTGAATATCAAGGGCTATAGGCTGTACAGGAGGGGTAGGTAGGACAGGGAGGAAAGGTGGGGGCATGGCACTCTACATTAAGGAGGAATACACATCCTCATCAACTAGCAAAGAGTCAGAGGAAGGGCACTCTGAAGTGCTCTGGGTTA
>NW_017729025.1:115609597-115609825 GCF_001723915.1 Gavialis gangeticus | reverse complement strand
CAGCAAGGCAGCAGCCCTAGATTTCAGGAGGATAGACTTCAATGAGCTAAGGAGAATAGTCAGGGAAGCACTGAGGTCCCAGAGGGGAGGGGAGCCAGGTATCTAAGAAGAGTGGTCGCTTCTTAAAAAGACGATCCTCCAAGCCCAAAGGGAAGGAATCCCAACACAGATCAAAGGGGGCAGGAGGATGCAAAAGCCCCCATGGCTCACCAAAAGCATCCAGGAACG
>NW_017729025.1:115608963-115609586 GCF_001723915.1 Gavialis gangeticus | reverse complement strand
TAGGAAATTTGGTCGTCACACCAGACAACAAAGCTAACTTGTTTAACAATTTCTTTGCCTCCATTTTCCTGAGCATGTACCAGAACAGCCACCCCACCTCTGGGCCCCCCTTAGACCGCAGGGGAGGCGCACCTAAGCCTAGGGTTAGTGAGGAACTAGTTAGGGAACTCCTGGAGGGACTGGATGTATTCAAATCAGCTGGTCCGGACGATCTCCACCCCAGAGTACTGAGGGAATTAGCTGAGGTCATTGCGGGACCCCTGGCACGGCTTTACAAGCACTCATGGTGCTCTGGTGTGGTGCCAGAGGACTGGAAGAGGGCCACTGTGGTTCCCATCTTCAAAAAGGGGAGGAAGGAGGATCCGGGAAACTATAGGCCAGTTAGTCTTAGCTCAATCCTGGGCAAGCTTTTTGAGAGAATTATTCTGGCACATGTCCACGAGGGGCCAGCAGAGGAGATTATGCTTAGGGGCAACCAACATGGGTTCATTAGAGGCAGGTCCTGTCAGACCAACCTGGTGGCCTTCTACGACCAGGTCACCAAATCCTTAGATGCAGGGGTAGCAGTGGACGTAGTCTTTCTGGAGTTTAGGAAGGCCTTTGACACTGTCTCTCACCCCATT
>NW_017729025.1:115593381-115607823 GCF_001723915.1 Gavialis gangeticus | reverse complement strand
CCTTCCGACCCTAGAAACTATGAAACTAGTCTATAAGGTGCAAATGTAACCTGCCTTCTATTTGACTTCAGACTAACAGGTCAGCTATGCCTCAGATCAAACCTTCCTTCCGGATCTGAAGGATTTCTGTCTCTACTTCCTTTACCCTTGGTATTTCTTAGTTCCTCACAGTAGGGTATTGACAACTGACCCTCCACCTCGCTTAATAATTAAATTACACAAGTTAAAAAAACAGCCCATAACCAATGTCAAATTCACTGCATGTTGTCTCTACAAATATTTTGCTGTGTGTCAAAGCAAAGGATGTGCCTGTTATGATGGCTGATGGTTTGTTTGTTTCCTTCTTAACAGCTATGATTTTAAAATGTTTAATCATTGTTTTGAAATAGGGTAGCAAGTTATTCTGCCCTGGGCTTTTTCTGACACTCTACAGTTTGCCCATTATACTGTGATGAATTCATGGTGCTGAACAGATCTGGTGATTTAAATTTTATCTTAAACAGTCCATCACATCTCTTTTATCAATGGCTTTAATGCCATTTTTGGCATTTCGAATCATAAAATCAGATCCTGTCATATGTCTGTGATGGAATATCCCTGGGTAGTGTCAATGTCAAAACATCATGCACGTCTGGTATGCTGCAATGTCCCCAAAGAAGATCTGACTGAAACCTAACGTTTACCCAACAGGCAAATGACATATGCTGAGAGGTCCAATTTTCTGTATTCTCTATTTCCTCCTGTACCATGTGTAGATGCATATTAGTCATAACTATAGTAGATGTATGGATACCCGGGGTGCCCAACAATTCCCCTTTTCCAGCACAGAGAGCTCTTATTTTGTTTGTGTGGTTTCCTGCATCCTGGTAGCAAAATAAACAAAACAGTAATTTCAGTCTAATAGGAGGGTTAGAGCATGCGTTGCTCATTCTAGAGAGCCTAAGAAAGGAAACTTAGTGCAGATCCACAATGAAAAAGGCTGGTCATTTAAGACTGACTGAAATCTGAATGCTAAAAATCAACCACTTGGCAATGGATGTGAAACATATCTTGTCCCATTCTCTCTTGCACTGTTTGCAAACTCCTTTGATTGCTGACATAAATGGCTGCATTAGTGATGTTACAAGAGCTGAATTTCAAAATGCATTTGAAGAAACAGATGCAGTTAATAGATCCCCACCCCTGGTTAAAAACAGATGGGTATTCAACCCAACTGAAAACTTAACTGGCAAAACAGAGCTCCTATGTTTTACAATGCACTAATACCACTGCACCAAGTTCAGCACTGCAGTATCTTCACCCTTTGATGGAATGAATCACTGCTGCTTGCATCTCTTTTTTCCCCCTCAAAAGCTTGATGCAAGTCAGATTCTAGTTCCAATCAGTCTTACATCTCTGCCTAACTAACAGGCAAATTTCTGTAGTGGGCATCCACTGGAAGACCAGTCTCCAAAAAGCACTTTAACAACTGCATGGAAACCTGTAAGAGAGACTCTGGGACTACATCTATGCTATGGCTGTGAGATACTGTATTAAAGTGGTATCCATAAATTAGGGTTTGAAATGTATAGAGGCCATTAAAAGAAGGTCTTTAAATGCCTACATTACTGTGCACCAATACTAATACTCAGAGCTGGCCTTAGGGAAAATGGTGCCCTTGGCAAACTTGTATTTTGATGCCTGAACACCCCCCCCCGAGTCAGCAGGCAAAGGCAGGCAGGTAGGCTCATGGGGCGCAGTCTGGCAGGGAGGCAGAGCTGCCTGCACTGTCCGGCCCAGCTTCTCCTGAGTAGCGGCTAAAGGTGGGGGAGTGGACTGGGCACCACTCCTGCCTCCGGCCAGGGCAGACAAGCGGGACACAGGGTGGGACAGGAAATATGCGTGTGTGGCACCACCCTGACCATGGTGCCCTGGGCAGTCGCCCATGTTGCCCACTCCTAAGGCCAGCTCTGATAGTACTGCTATACTAAATAAACAAGTGATTCAATTCTAGTCTTAATATACAACTTGGGTGATTTTAATGAACATTCTCCTCATTGTAACTGAGAGCACGATATAGAGCCCAATAACTTTATGGTGGTAGCTGCCATTAAACAATGTTAAAATCTTTGAAAATAAGCTTGAGAATAGACTTAGTGGAAGTGGTAGCCACAAATATCTGACTTCTAACCCTAACTTACAAACTGACTCCAGCAGCAACTATATTCAGTTTACTTAAACGTTCTGTGCTTGAGTTTTCCCATCTGTTGACTTGGGATAATACAGCACGCTAACCTCCCTCATGCAGTTGCTCTAAGAGTTCAGAGTGTGTACAGCACTTTGAAGGTGAAAGGCTAAGAATACTTCTTTTTAAAAATGAAATAATAATATTCACTGTTGTGGACTGGGTTGCTTCTTGTCTCATAGTCAACATTCCCTCTGGTATAGCCTGTCAAAATAATTAATTTTGCCTTAGGAATCCCAATCAAAAATGGAATTGTGTATGTACCAATGCCATCACACACAACATTTTTCAAACCATTTTGGATGAGGGTCAGAAGTAAAATCTAACTTCTACCTCAGATCCATTTGGATGTGCTCATTTAATTCCTTATTTTCTTTTAGTTCCAACCTTTTAAGTGCTAAATATTCTATTTAATGTTTTCTTTTTGATCTTCAGACAGCTGCATCTGATTCCTAATCCAAGTATATCATGCAAAAAAAATTTCTGGACAGAGTCATTACTGGTAGAGTAACAAACAAGGTAGGGTGGTAGTGATGTATTGTAAACTGAATAAAAATACAATTGATGTTCAGCTAGGCTGAAGAAAACTAGAACAGCATTTTTCTATAAACAGGAAAAGGTTGGAGGCTATTCACAACACAGCACCACAATGTCATTTCAGATTTCTCTTACACTGTGCTGAACAGGCATTTCTAATTCAAAAGAGTAATTACCATACTGTATACAAATTAGAACACTGGCAAATACCAAAGCTTTAACCTTGCATTAGCAAATATCAATGAGAATTCTGCACTGTAAGCCTACCACTAGCCTTTGCTACTGGAACAAATTGAGACTTCAGTGAGGCAGCACAGTGCAAGTGTCTATAGCACTGAACTGCTGGCAATAGATACTTCAAGCCTAGCTAGTGAGAATTAGTATGACAGGGGGCAGTCTCCCAGGCCTCGTCACAGTACCAGCCTGCCTGCCTGTCTAGGGCAGTCTGCCCAGTCTCGTCTGCCATGCCTTTGATGTAATGAAAAATGGTGTTACAATAAGCAGGAGGCTGCCCATTTAATACCCTGATGCTTAGGGGTTTGTACATGACTTCAGCTTCCCCTTATTGTGCCCCATACCTTGCAGATATCTTCCTTGAGTCACTGTTTACTCCGGCACAAGGCCGGCCAAACTCAGCACCTTGCTAGGCCTCACACATTCATCCTATCATTCCACCCCAATGGGCCTTACTCACACCACCCACTCTCACTAGGCCTCTAGCACTCTGCCCAATCTCACTGGGGCTCATACTTGCTGCCCCACACAGGACCACATTCAACTTGCTCTGCTTCCCTGAGCAGTTCCCATAAGCCATCAGGCTTGCCTACTCACACTCCTTGACTCGCACTGGTACACCCTTTTGGGCCTCTCCCACAACCCTCATTTGAGCACTGACCGGCCAATTCACCTCACCCTGGGCAGAGTTCTGACTCAAGCCCGTGCCAGGTAACTCCTCATTCACACCCTCTAATTAGGGGCAACTACTCGCTCTCTTGGCCTCAGGCCCACTTAGAGCCTCAGGCATCCAAAGACTTACCTAAGCCTAACTGCACCCTTCCTGGCGTTTGTGGCAGGGCACTGTGGGTGTCTGCCACTTTAAGGGCCATGCCCTTAAATTGCAGCAGCCAGTTTAGATCCAGGGCTGCAGTTTTCTGCTGGGAGAGCAGGCAGTAACATTGCCTGGCTACAAAGTTCCTTTGAACATCCTGGAGGTAAGGGCAGAAGCTCTAGGGGATGGTCTGGAGGCTCCTGGTCCTGGGCATGACCTAAAACTGCACCCTGCTGGGAGTGGGTGGCCTGGTGGGGCTGTCAGTGGTACAGAAGCCCCTAGGAAGTGCCAGGCTAGTGATCACCCCGATGAAAGGCAAGTAGGGGCACCTTAACCCCAGCCCTCACCTTCGGGTGGGTCGAAAGTAAGATCTATAGTCAAGCACAATGACCTGCTGCTCCACAGGGGGAGTGAGAGTCCCCGTGAGACCCTGGAGCACCAGTCATGGTGTGTGTTAAGAGTAACATCTGAGCAGAATAGGCCAGGTAAGCTTCTGGAAGTGCCTGAGCCTGCTGGGGGAGTGACCCCACAGGGCCAGGCATGCTTCCACGAGCACCTGAGCCGGGAATGGGGGACCCCAATCCATAAGTGCAGGCAGGAGGCAAAAACCCCACTGAGGTACTCGACTGGTCAATGCTGCGGCCAGGACCAAAGGGTCAAAAAGGCCAGGGGCCCACTGCGAAGGATGCCCACGAAGAGCGCAGAAGCTCAGGGTCCCAAATGGGCCAGAGATGGGGCCAGGGCTTACGGAAGCCAGGGTTGGGGGCCACAGCTAATGGGCAAAGGCGATGGTTTAGCTAACTGCCTGAGATGCCATCTGCAAGACTTTGGCCACGGTGTAGGGGTGGAACAGAGCTATGGATAGCCCCCTCCCAATATCGGGGTGTACAATGGGCAGCCTCCCACCTTAATTAACAACTTCATTAATTACCAACAAGGTGTGCTGGGAGAGACAGGAAGGTGGCATGCCCAGAGGCAGGTGGGAAGCTAGCTTGGTGGCTAGGCAAGGACCCCCACTTTGCCACAGGCCTTCAACACATGGCCCCTTCTCTGGGGCCTCAACAGTGCACCCCTTTACCAGTGGTAATTCACTGGGGCCCACACTCCACCCCTATACTGGGGTCTTGGGGCACTACACTCCCACAGGCTCAGGTGCCACTCCATAAGTGAACCTGGCTCCACTACTACCAGGGTCTTACACCCCATGGGCTCAGGTGCCTCTGGCTAGGCATGCCTGGCCCTCCTTCTCTCTGATCTGAATGATCCACTGGATGGTGGGGGCTGGGGTTATCAGGTACCCCTACCCGCCTTTCACCTGGGAGGTAACTGGCCTGGCATTTCTGGGGGATTGTCCCACCATGGACCCTTCAGCCCCACCAAACCACCCTTCCTTGACAGGATGCAGTTTTCAGTCTTACCCAGAACCAAGAAGGCCTACCTGCCCTGGTCTAGCTTCCTCATTGGGGATCCTGTATGCTGTCCTTGGGCTCTCTCTCTGTCCCCATTCCAATCTTATAACAGCCTTCATGCTGGCTGACCCCTACCCCTACCTCTTTGGCTGTGATGTCCCCGCCATTAAAAGGAACTTCAGCCCTTACAGGCTCTGGCCTTGCCTCCAGGTCAGTTGGGGTGCCAGATAGCTCACAATGGCCCTGACCTGTCCCTCACATTGGGCTTAATTGCCCTGAGGCCCTGGCCCTCTTGCATTGACCAGTGAAAGGGATCAGAGAGTCAACCTAGCACTCATACTCCAGAGAAGGGTCCCTCCTAGGTCCAACCAGAGAGTCCTCTTCTACTCCAGGGCTTGCTTGACCCCCCTGTAGGCTTACCAGCTGTTAGCCCCATACCTAGGCTGGGCCTTGTTCTAACAAGGCCAAAACCTTCTTCCTGGGGCTCTGGACTCCACTGGGCCTGTAGGAACCTCCTACCATCCCCACAGCTCCTCCCTTACCACCAAGGTATTCCGTGAGCAGCAGCTCAGCTGGGTGTTGTTGCTCTTTTGGCTGCTTGCAGCAGACTGCTGCCTCAGCCCAGAGAGCCAAGATCAAAAATGGCTGCCTCATCAGGGCTGGCCTGCACCTGCTGGCTGTCTGCTCTCAGCCCTTAAAGTGACAGGGCACCAAAGGTGCTCTGTCACAAACCTTCTCCCTTAAAATGGCTACCAGGGTGGGGGGTGGGGGAATCTCCCTGCTGCTCACCATTATAGAGGGTGGCCATCATAGAGGACGGCCATCATAGAGGACATTCCTGTTTTCTGCTACTCTGTCCTCTATTGATATGAAACCCTACCTCTATTTTTTCAAGAGAAAATACAGGACATAAAGGCGCCTGATTTTGTATCAAAAGAGGACAGAGGACAACCAAACTGTCCTCTATGATGACCACCCTACTCACCATGCAGGCTCCTCTGTAGCCTGCAGCAGCACACTAAGTGGCGAGCACACCAATTGTGGTCCGCCATACTTAGCTATCAGATTCTTAGGTATAATTATTAGTTTTCATTATTAGGGTCACTCAGCACTTCCTACCTAGGTCTCATGTTTCTGTAATTTTGTTCACCTTTAAATATCTGGTCTGACAATTTCCATGCTAAGTGATGATGGAGGCTACCTGAATATTTAACGTATGAGGGTCAGTCAGGAAGTAATGCTTCCTAATTTTTATCTTCTAAACAAGCCACAGACACGGAGAGCGTATTTCTTGTTAACTTCTTGCAGAAGGGAGCCACTATAAACTCAGAGGTCTAGTTCAAGACCCTAAGTAAACTGAAACATTGTATGAAAACAGCCCGTGCCAACAGAGACATGTTTGAAGTGTTGCTTCTGCATGACAATGCTCATCTATACCTTGCTTGCACACCGCATATGCAATCCCACCATTTGGATGGACTACACTGTCCCATCCTCCACAGAGCCTAAAGGAAGAGGGACAGACTATGAGAATGGTATTTTCAGGATGCCTGAAGAGATGCAGGCAGTGTGATAGTGGCTGTGAAATAAGGACACAGACTTTAATGATGCTGGGATAACATGTCCTCATTCACCAGTGGAAAAAGACCACTGACAGAGAAGGAGACTAGATTGAAAAACAGCTGTTTGCTTAGTGATAATGTAGAGATTTCCTGAAAAAAAGGGCATTACCTCATAAAAATAACTTGTGCTGTTAGAGTTGTCTCAGACTGGCATTTATGAATAGACCACAGAGAAAGAACTATGCTGTCATGGATAGAGACAGGGCCTATCTATGCCAGGTTAGTGTGTGGAAACCTGTTTTGCCAGTGAACCCAGACAGTGAACAAATTAAGAAGCATGACTCTCTGGAGCTAGTCACACTGGCCCTATTCACCAGTCTCAGTTCACTATGCTAAAAAAGCATGTTTAAAAAGTTCATCACCCCCCTGGCAGAATAACTTCCATTTTTATGTGACCCAAATGAACCAACATGCCAGCAACTGCCTGAGCTGTGCAGCTGATATCAGTCTTCCAAGCTGGTCCACAAACAAAGGTGTTTTGACAGCCCAGGGGGAACTAGGCACATGGGCACAGTCGCAGTTAAACAAAACAACCATGTTAATCTCACATAAAGCACAGCAGGAGAGAGGGTGTAAGGGGAAGGGGGCAGGAGCTAAAGTTTGCCAAATGGAAAAGACAAAATCATTAGGAAAAGAAATATTGTCAGGCTGCTGGGAGCCAGTGAAGAGAAAAACGAAAATATAAAGCTACAAAACATGTCTTTAACATCTGCCTCTTTTCATATGGAAAGCTGCTTAAACTGGATTCTTCATGCCTAAAACACAACTGATTCACAGGCAAAGAAGATGAAAATTAGGGGTCATGCAGGTGATGTCAAAGAGGGAAGGACAAACTATGGAAAGTTATTGTTTGTTTTTTCTTTAACCCTCTGTATTTTGAGTCCCTGCCCAAACATAGGAGAATGGAAAATCTAAGTTTCAAATGACGTTAGACCATGTTTGTAGTTGCCTGATCCAAAGTACAGAACAATAAATTCATACCCATTTCCCTTAGTTGCTTCAACAGGTATAAATCAAGAGCAAAAAGGGCAGCAGTTTCAAATAAGCTATATATGTGGCAGAGCTGTGCTAGGAGCAGATAACTAAGGCAAAGAAAATTAATCTCTGAATATAATGATGTGGAAGCAAATCCTGTAGCTAAGGACATTGGCTGATTTAGTGAATACAGACCTCTGAAACAGAGTCAAGACATTAAAACAGTCTCGCATACTGGTATGAAATAAGTGATAAGAATCATGGACAGAAGGAAAGCCTGAAAGAACTAATAATAATTGTAAGGCTAGGAATGGTCTCCACGGTCATATGTTTTTAGGTTCACCATGGTTCAGCATTCATGATATGCAGGGGCTTGAACATAACTCCAGGCTGCTTTATTAGAATATAATCCTGACGATTAGAATTCTTAGGTTTAACCTGAAGACTGTGCAATGAAACCTAATGAAAGGGCGCTAACAGTCCCTGTACTAAGACTGATAAGACTGTTGCTTCATAAAATGTCAACATGCAATGGTCCCTTTGTGCCAGAAGGCCAGGAAGAGGGCCCACTTGAGGGAAAACGTTATCTTGAACGCTATAAATACATGAAAACAAGACGAGAGACTACAGTTGTGACAGCAGTTAGCTTTTCCTGTCAATATGCCCCTTAGCACAACAGCTAGCTTTGTAGCTCAGTAATGACTCAGAAGGAAGAATTACATCTACTAAGATTCCTACGCCTTTGAACGACCCTTACACAGCTCATATCCAAGTACTGGCAGCATCCTTCCTGACACCTTTTGAAATCTGAGGCAGTCTCTACCCTTGCTGTTTATGAGTTGAGGCAAAACAATGCTGTTTGATTATTGGCAGTTTAACAAATAATAATTCACAACAGTTGTGATCAGTGGTTAATACAAAGCTGTATGTCTGTAGCATTTACTCAAATAACATTGATGGGTAAGGGCATTTCATTAGCTTCTTCCTCTATTGTGTATCTCTTGCCCTTTCCTTTTCTCCAGATACTAAACCCTTCATCGCATGATTACATATTTGCATTCACCATACCCACTCTTCTTAAAGGGTGCCACACACTCAGTGGTAGGGGGGAAATGACACTTGTAACGGTTTTTTTTGGTTTTGTTTTCATTCTATTATTTCTCCTTTGATATGCCCACAAGCACTTTTTCATTGCAAACTATGTTTCCACTTCAGGTGTGAGTACAGGTGAAACTGCTGTCATGTAAAATGTAATGGCTATGGGAAACACACAAGATTATATTTTAAAATATATGATAAATGTTAGTCATACAATAATTAATAAGAAAAAAATCTAGTTACCATAATAAAGAGCAACTACCTGCCAAAACATCAGCTTATCTCACAGTCTAAAGTACAGGACCTACTGGGAGTCAGAAAACAGTTATAAAAAGAAAGGAGGAGGAAATATTCCCATCAGGATGAGCCACTTAGCCATCTCAATTTTAGGGTCACATATGAGCTCAGCTAAGCATAGGATTTTTTTTAACAAATCAGGTAGATACGGAGGAAAAGTAGACAGAACTTGCTGTTTTTAACAACGTGGCCTAAAAAAATTTAGTGTACAAACAGTGTTGCAATGCTAGATCTTATAAATGCTTTACTCATACAGAACTTTCTTTGTAAACCTTTAAGCCAATTTTGAAAGTTGTTTTAAAAGAGGTAAAGGGAAGGATTAAATTTGGGATGTGAAACAAGAGTGACAGGATTTCACTCTGTGAAAGGATGGACCTCAAGTATAGTCAGTGTACTGAGAAGATCCCAGAAGCCACTCCCTTCTGCTTTCCTCAAGGAGTACAATCTAGCCCCAAAGGGCATATGAAGTGTAAGGAACAGGCAGAGCAGGACACAAGCAGAACCATGCTTCACTCCCCATTAGTGAGCTAAGGACTGTGGTACCCTGAGCCCTTTCCAATGGCTTAGCTCCATACCCTCCACAATATACTGCTGTGTGCTAGCTGCTGTCTGGTTCCAAATGATTTGACCATAGTCATAAAATGAGCCAGTGGGATTTAGAAACAGAGCCCAGGAATCTTGTCTTGTAGTTCGTTACCTGATCACACTTCTACCAAATTATGCTCCTGTCTTCCTGTTACCAAAACAAATTTCTCAAATATATATATATGAGGAATTTGTTTCGGTAACAGGAAGATAGGAGCATATATATACTATGCATGCCTCCAAAGCAAAGATTGAAACACTGTGAAAAAACTGCAGCTTCTGATCTGGATCACCTGACGTCAAACCTTGATCCTGGGATTTTTCTAATGACAGCTGTGCATTGATACCTGGTAGTTTTCCTCATTCCTGTGGGTTTGGCAGGGAACTGTAACAGAAATGGAAATTATCTGTGAACTGCAAACCCCTGCTTATTTACAAGAAGAGGCAGGCAGGGAAAGGAGCATGGCAGTGAAACTGGAGAAAAATAGGTCTGATCACAGGCAAACCAGCATCCAGAGACTGCTGCTGGCAGGGCATCCAGATTTGGCATCAGCATCACCATATGCTGGAAGATGTCTTTGGAGTTCCAGCAACTTGGGGCACAGAAGAAAGTACTGAAATAAATTTAAACCAAATTCATTTTGCACTAATCTACCATGACACTATTTTATCAAGACATGAGCTTCATGGTAAACCTTGTGAGACTGTGGCATTTGGTGGCACAGAATTCTCTGATCCTCTTGAAAAAGGAGGCAATCAGGCACAGAGACTTGTCCACTCTTGTGCTTGTGCTCTAGACATCACTCAAACCAGCACAATCTTAAATAGCTGCCTAGATTTAAAATCCTGTCCTGACTGTACTGTTTGTGCAAGCAACTCAGTAAGGTCCCCACAGCAGCTGGCTGTCATGTACATGAAAGCACAGAACACGTGTATTCAACTGCAAGTGCCATAGATGAAAGGAAGCAAAAAAAAAAAAAAAAGGTTTTAACACAACCATTGGCTAATCCCAGGTATCACCAATCTAAGGGATGGGCAGATCTTTCTTAAAAAGTAAAGATCCAGTGATGATGGTATTTAGTAGTATACAATTTTCCTAACGAGTGCTTAAAAGATAACACCCTGCTAAAGATAGACTGTCAATATAGTTACAAGTAGAGACACAGAAGCTGAGAAAATTGAAATGACTTTAAATGGCATTCACAAAGGGCATGTATAGGGCAAGTGAAGCACTTCAAATTCTCCCCTAATTTGAAGTGCTTTGCATTTAAGTACTTTAGTGCTGTACAAACACACAGACGCATCCTAGCTAAAGTGCTTCGTAATGTGCTGGAGTCAATGCTACTGCAGAGCTCCACAGCTGGTGGTCTGATGAGCAGGCATCTTATAATGCCCCTCAGTAAGGAGGCTTCTGATGACAACCAGATGGCAGCAGCACAGCCTTATGGGTATTTGACTCCTCAGGTTCTGCTTGAAACTCATTGTAGGGCTTGCCAATTTCACCTCAGGAGGACTGGTCGGTTTCACACATATGGCTTTCATATCGCCTTCACTGAGTGTCAGTATTAGAACTGTGATTCATGTCAATTTGTTCCCAAGTCCCAGCCCCTGTACTCATAATACATTTATCTCTAATTTAGGCTACTTCTGTTAGCAGCTGGACCTGAGCATGTGATTGGTTTCAACTGCCTCACTAACAAATTGCAGATTTCAAGCTCCTTTTAGTTTGTTGGTATAACAAAAAATCTGATAAAATTTGAGATGTTTTATGGGGTTATCAAGTCACTGGAGTAGCTGAATCACTTGCTATAGTGCCAAACTGCTCTCTACAGTCATTGTCCCAAGAGTCTAAAATTTTTCTTGTTCCCAGGATGCTTCAATTTCAGTGACAGGGCTGTGCCCATGCAGAGCTGGCACTGAATCTGTTGGCACCCAGGAGGAACTAAATGATAGATGACGCATGCTCGGAGAGACAGAGAGAGTTTTTTTGGTGTGGGAAAAATCATCAACAAAATAAGTTTACCAGGCTGTGGAGAAGGGAGGTCAATGGAAACCAGCTTTATTTTTTCTAAATGTATTGCAAGCATCAGAAACTAGGGACTTGGAAGCTATCCTTACATAGTTAAAAACATAGACACCATTAAACAGTTGCATTAACATTTTTAGAAGAAACAGCCATGCCTGACTTCTGAGAGGAACATAAATCCCTGGTACGGAGGGATAAGACATGTCCATAGTGAGTTTCAGGCCTTTAGCTGCACCAGGAGGGCAAGAACCCTTTTTTATTTTTAAATGAAAGCCAAGAGTCTCACCTAATCAGAGGATTCCAGCAAGCAGCACTTTAAGGGAAGTAACTGTCATGTGACTCATAATATAACAGAGAGACAGGACTGCTGCATTATTTAGAAGAGTAGGATTGTTGAGAAAGGGAAGTGGTCTTTCTTTTTTTCAGAGGAAAGACTCAAAGACCTGTACTTAAGTCAGGGATTTTTAGCTCCCAGAATACAATTTTACACTCCATCTCAGCATCCCTAAGGATCTAGTAGGTACAAAATTAAGATATAGGAATAAAACCAAAACTGCACCTTATTCAGCCATATCAGCACAGGCAGAAGTACCAAAGGAGATAATTGTGGATTTCTGACTTTTTTCTGAAGCTATGAGGACAATAATTTTTTTCATCTCATCAATTTTAAGCCATCATGATTCTGGGGACAACACATGGCTTTTGAATGCTTGGAGTTGCCTATACTAATTATATACAGATCTGATCCTACCTCTAAGTCTTTTCTAATGCAATGCCCCATCTTAACCCATCTCCAGTCCCTCCACTGCTCCCATTTTTCCAACTTAATGCTTCATCCTGATCCTACTGCAGGCTCCCAGCTTTTATTTTAATATTGAAGCAGCTAAGTAGAAAAGTTGCAGTTCTTTCATAACCTATGGGATTTTTAGGAAGCTAAGAATGAAGAACACATGACCTTCCACAATAAGGTGATATTCTTTATAAAACTGAAGGACACCAGACACTCACCAAAGGATTGTGTCTCGTCTTTCCTCCCCTTTGTTTCCCATTACTAAGAAGTGGCATGACATTACTGGGTTTTATAAGAAGAAAAAAGGGAAGAGGTTCCACTCTGAGACCATATTTTGGACACAAACAATTACTTACACTTTCCAGGTTGATGCATTCTGGCCTCTAATTTAGCTTCTACCAAGGGTCCAGTCAATCTCATGTACTTCATTAAGTCGGCTGCTATTCCAGTAGGAATCTTACCTCATGCTTTCATCATACTCTGATTGAATGATGACAATCACTTTTTGCAGGACACCTCAACCCTCCTACCAACCCAACTGCAATGCAGGCATAGCTGCATCACCATGCTTGCCAAAATTAGTGACACATCACACCATTCCAGTGCTAAGAGAAACTGTCTGGCTTCCAACAGTACAGCAAAGAATTGATTTCTAAACAAGATTTTGATGCCACAGTAAAAGTACAACTTCTAGAGAAAATCCATAAAGGAGTTACAAGGCTGAGCAGAAGTATGGAGGGTCTTAGCTAAGATGACAGGATGAGGAGGTTAAGCCTATACAGTCTGAAGATGAGGCCGCTACAAGAGGGATTGTCTTGTACTGCATAAGTACCTTAAGGATCACAAGGATTTGGGGGATGGATAAAATTTGAATTAAGTAGCAACAAGAAAACAAGTGGACATTTCTGGACAGCAAAAATAAAAGAAGCTGAGATGAAACAAACACAGGAGCTATTTTCCCCTTCAAAGGCTGTCAAGATACCCTGTGGAATTCCTTAGCTCAGGAAACACCACTAGCATTCAGGTTACTGAGATTCAAGAACATAAAATATGGACCCCAGTGATATCTGTTGGCAGGAATAGGATTATGTGCTTAACCAGGATGACTCCTGCTCGCACGCACAGGGTGGAACTGACCACTGTAGAGGCAGAAAAGAGTTTTTCACCTCCTCAAGAAATGAGAAGCAGCTGGAGGGGGGTACAAATTGCGGCACAAGGAGAATCTGATAGAATGAGGTGGGCATCTCCCACATGATTCTTTTATTAAGACAAGAACATAAATGATTCCACAACCAAAAGAAAATTTTTTGGCAAGAAAAGGAGGCTACAGAACTTAATTTTGCTTTACATGCACTTTGCATGGTTACTTCAAAGCTTTTTATAATGTAACAAATGAGAGTTTTGGCAACCCTGTTGGGATGTAACAATTAGGGATGTGCAAAACAGGCTGTATGCAGTTTGGATTCAGATTCAGCCTGAATTGGGGACAGTGATTCAATTAGTTGATTTGCATCACTGTCCCAACTCAATTCGGCCAAATCCAAATATGAAGATTCGATGCTGATTCAGAGAATCAGCACTTCAGCCATAGACACAGCTTTAAATGGTTTTTTTACATGCTTTAAGGTACCAGGCATGGCTCGTGAATGCTGCGATGGTGGAGTGGATGGAGCATCCCACAGGAGCGCAGGGGGTCCCCCCCCCGTGCTCAGTGGCAAACCCACAAGTGGACCAAAAGTACTTCCAGTCCACTTTTGGGTCCGCCTCTGAGTGTGCAGGGGCCCCTCTGTACCCCCCCCCCCCCGGCTTGGGGATTGGCCCCGGGGGGACC
>NW_017729025.1:115576085-115588381 GCF_001723915.1 Gavialis gangeticus | reverse complement strand
CGGGGGGATCCTGGGTGCCGCCCCCAGGCCCAGGAGGCACCAGTCATCTAGCCAGGGAGGCGCAGGGTGGGGGGGAGGCCCTGCGGACTCCCTGGTGGACCTGGAAGTACTTCTGGTCCACTTCCAGGTCTGCTGCTGAGCATGCTGGGGACACCACGGCACTCCTATGGGACACTCCATCTGTCCCAGCATCACAGCATTCATGAGCTGCCCACTACCTAGAGGTATGTAGAAAAAACATTTAAAGCTGTCTCTATGTCTCCAAATTGATTCAGAGGGTTCCGATTCGATTTGGAGAATTTAAAGGTTCTCCTGATTCGATCCGGATTTGGAGATTTGGCCACTGAATTAGGTCGAATCTCTGCCAAATCGAGTCAGCAGCCAAAGCTTTGCACAGCCTTAGTAATAATCCTCAGACTTAAGTAAAATGGGCCAACTGTGGAAAACTCATTGGTGAGATACATATACAGATGGGCTTGAAAATTTAGTGGGACACAAGGCCAAACAAATCCTCGCTGGAGCTTAGCAGTTGCTGATAAGATCATTCCCAATGAGCATCTCTCAAGATCTGGCCTGTTTTTCAATGACAACAGATATGATAGGAATTATATCATACTGTTATGAGTTGAAAAGCTATTAGCCTATTACTGCTTCCTGGATCAAACCCCTGCCAAAAACATATTCAATGTAAATCCTAAGGTGCCCAACTCTGTATAAGTTCCATGAATAATCCTATTATCCATGATTTGAAAACATTTCAGAAACACAAAGTCTTCAACTTTAAATCTGGAAACCTGTGCATAACTGACAGGTAACCCAACTAGCTTTAGATAAAGCAAGTTGACAGCTTTATATAGCCAACAATTGAGGTGCTGCAGCACTGCAGTGAAACCTTATGGAAGTTTCCACATTTACTGCAAATGTCTTAAATCTTATGCTTTTTTTTCCCCAACTATTTAAGTTGGTCTAATAAAAGATATCGGATTCACTCAAAGAACTTAGTATGCATTTAAAGAAGTGCTCAAGGTTCAGTGGAAAAGGGAATTTTCCCTACTCATAGACTGCAATTTCCTGTGAAGCAGTCTGAGACAAATAGGTTATATACCCATCTGCCAGCCACCAATGACTGGTGACTTTCTTTCAGTTTGTCATGGCTTTTAGCAAGGATGAGTGACCCAATATAATTCACAGGGGCAGTTTACTTTTTTTATATATACCTCTAGAATCCTTTAGCATCTTTACTGACCTGGACCTTTCCCCAGGGGAAATGGGACCCCTAAGAATAACTATAGCCAACAGGCCATTCTCAAGTCATATAGCAGGGAGAACAAGAAGTTGACTATCTTAACCTGCTTGTCAAGCCGTATGTCTCTCTAATCTTAGGGGATTGCAAGTGTTTGCAGGAATAGCAATGTCTGTCAGGAGTGTGACAAGGTAACCTCCGACCAACATAGCTGTGTAAGCAAAAGCAGCTAGAAGTGATGCAGTTCTACTAACAAAACTGCCAATATAGCTTATTTCACTTCTGGGATGTGGAAGGGAAGGGGGCTGGAATAAATGATGTCAGCAAAAGTACCATTTTGCCACTGTAATTTACAATTTTGCCACTCTGTATCAATCCATTCTATGGGCATGCAGGGCTGGGTAGTTACTGGAGTTACCTCTAAACAAGCTAGTAAGGCTGTGCAAAGCTTCAGTAGCCGATTCAATTCAGAGGAGATTTGGCCTGATTTGGCGGCTGAACCTCCAAATCCGAATCAAATTGGGAGACCCATTAATCTCTCTGAATTGAATCAGAAGCCTCTGAATTGATTCAGAGAGATTCAGAGGGATTCGGAGATTTGGCCACAGACTGTACAGTCAGGGACTAGGCAGTGCCAGCGGGAACAGCTGGGGGAGCAGCCGGATGAGCCCCAGCTTGAGCCAGCAGCCCCAGGAGAGGCTGCAGCTCATACGGCTAATTCCTTGGCTGCCACACACCCACCCACCCCCACCAGGGCAAGCCCTGGGAGAAGCTGTGGGGGGTGGGGGGAATGATTGGGGAGCTGGGGGGAAAGATCAGGGAGCTGGGGATCCAACCAGGAACTAGGGAACTGAACCAGGAACTGAGCAATCAAACCAGAAGCTGGGGGAATGAACAGGGGCTCCCCTCCAGCTCCTGGTTCAATTCCCCAGCTCCCAATCATTCCCCCAGCTCCCTGATCATTCCCCGCAGCCTCCGTGGCTTCTCCCGGAGCTGCCAGCTCAAGTCGGTGGGAGCAGTGGGGGGAGCAGCTGGATGAGCCCCAGCTTGAGCCGGCAGTCCTGGGAGAAGCTGCGGCTTATCCGGCTGCTCCACCCCACCCCACCAGGGCAAGGCAGGCAGTGCTGGCAGCCCCAGAAAAAATCATGGGGGCTGGGGGGAATGATTGATGGCTGGGGAATCAAACCAGGAGCTGGGGGAAATGAACAGGAGCTGGGGGAACAAACAGGGGCTTTCCCCCAGGTCCTGGTTCAATTCCCCAATTCCTGTTTTGATCCCCCAGCTCCCCAAGCATTCCCCCCAGGCCCCACGGTTTCTCCTGGGACTGCCAGCACTGCCTACCTCACCCTGGTGGGGTAGAGCAGCTGGATGAGCCATGGCTTCTCCCAGGGCTACCGGCTCAAGCTGGGGCTCATCCAGCTACTCCCCCGGCTGCTCCCACCGGCAGTGCTTCCCTGTATAGTCTATGGCCGAATAAGATTTGGTGCCAAATATCTTAGGATTCGGATTTGGCCAAATCCAATCAGGACAGTGATTCGAATCACTGAATGAAATCACTGTCCCATCGAATCCAAATCTGAAGTGAATACTTTGCTCTTTGCACAGGCCTACAAGCTAGAACAAATGTGTACTAAAAACAGTATAGATGCATTAGCATTGCACTCCATCTGGGCTAATTAGAACCAGGGTATATTAACCCAAGTATGAACACAACTATACTTGTGGTATTAAGGTAGTTTATTCTGAGCTAGCTTGTCTCTGCACAGAACAGCATTTATTCACAATGCACCTGCAGAGTACTCCTGTTATAGATCTTGCCTTGGATTAGAAAAGGGTGGTAGGAATTTTATTGAGGTCTTGGTAATATTTGTGAGGCCTGGCCACCACCTCCATTTGAAAAAAGGATTGTATGATGTGGTTGCCTGCAATAACAGAACTGGACAAAATACCCAAGAGGTCTCTTCCTGTATACTTCCTTCCTCACTTCCCAGCTTGTCCACCATGGAAACAATACAAGTAATTTTTAAATCATTGATCTGTGAGAATGGTGTATATCTTCTAATACAATATCTGTCCACAGTGCGTGGAGAACATAAAAGGGTTAAAATCAAATGGCGTGATAAAAACAAACAAAAAAGGAAAATGTGCATCTGTTTTATAAATTGACCCAGGCCCTAAATTAATTTGCTATATAAAGCAATTATCTATAGCTTTAAAGCATTAAGGTATGTATAAATCACAGTTAAGACACAAAAATGAATCAATAAAATGACTACTGAATTTCACTGGAAGAATGATCCTTCATTCCACCACGCATGTACATCTCTTAGATGTACATTTCCATATTGTCTCCATTTTCTGTGCCTATCCTTCTGATACAGAATACAGTACTCTGAACTTAGGTCATCTTCCACCTCACAGCCCCAAGGAACTTAGCAAACAGCAACGCTCATATGCTCCTGCAGCAGATGTTCATTTCAACACAGCCATCAGACAGGGGAGTAAAATGAAGCACAGAAGTTTTAAGCAGGTCATAGCACAAACTGGTAGAAGAGACAAGACATTTTCAAAAAACACCCAATGCTACACTAATTGTTTTCACTGGAGTCAATAGGATCTTATCACTGTCTTCAGTGAATATTAAATTGTACTAGCACTAAGTAATTTTGTAAAACCTAGCCCCAAAGTTCCAGATCATAGTCTCTGGCTAGGATCGCCATCATCACCTTATTACTGTAGGGCATAGAAGCTAAATATGAACAGAGCCTTGTTGTGATAGGTAGTGGAGAAAGAGTGTAACAAAATTCCTACCTCAGAAAATTTGCAATCTAAATTCACAGTAAACAGAGAGAGGATTGTGGGTAGGAGTAGGGAGAGAAAGGCAAAGAGCCACTGTAACATAACACAGGTGCTTTTTTTCATTCTGTGCTTTTATATGATGGTTAGCTGCCGTTGCTGAAGTGACCCAGTACCTCAGGCTGACCAGGCTGCTTTCACCTTTGTAAAGCACGTGGAGTACTAAAAATGCTATATAAATACCATATGCAAATGGATGCATAAGACTGCAGAGGAACAACCGTTTTTAAGTCACAAAAAGAAACAAAAGTACCTTAAATCTTGCAACTGATGTCTTTTCACCAGCAAGATCCAACCATCCATGAGCATTTTAGCTAGTAAGCACATGAACCTTTCACCTTTACCAGCAGTGCTTCTCACAGTAAAAATACTGTGTTTCCAAAGAATTGCTATTATGAGCATGGGCTGGAGTGATCTGGAAAAACCAACATGGGAACATTCTTGATTAGCAAGGAAATCCCATAATGGATCTGCCAATATGCAACAACATAAAGAAATGAGAAGTGCTTCACAAAGTGCAACAGCTTTAAAGAATCTCCATTTTGCTTTTGTGAAAATAGACCCCAGGCATGCATGTGTAATTGCCATAACTGCATATATAAAGTCAAACAAATGCCACTTCCCAGTCTGCATGTGTGTGGCAGAGCACCTTTGGTGTCTGCCACATTAAGGCTGAGAGCAGGCAGTCAGCAGGTGCGGACCAGCACTGATGAAGTGGTCATTTTAGATCCAAGCCCACAGGGCTGAGGCAGCACTTCGCTGCAAGCAGTCAGGTAGCAACAACATCTTGCTGAGCTGCTGCTCATAACACCGTGAGGTAAGGGAGGAACTACTGGGGATAGGAGGGGGCCCAGTCCGGTCCCGAGTCTCACAAAGAAGGCTGGGGGACTAGTGAGAGCAAGGCCCAGCCTAGAAAGGGGGTGCACAACTTCCAGGTCTAAACAGGGGCCTGGCAAGCCCCTGATTTAGAATAGGCAGGGGTAAAGCCCAAGGCTCAGGTGAGCCCAGCTGAGAGGAGAGCTGTGTTGTTAAGATTTCTAGGGCTCTGAGCAAGCCCAGAGTGAGAGGGCTGTATGTAGGGGCCCAGAAGGGGACCCCTATTGGCTAAGGAGGTCAGCTACTGCAGGGCTGAGAGCAACATACCTCGACTGGTCAGCGCAAGAGGGCTAGGGCCAGGAGGCCAAAGGGCACTGAAGCACAAGGGGTCTGGGGTCAGAACTCTACCCAGCGCAAGGTGAATTGAGTTTCCCAGCCCAATCGCAGTGCTGGGGAGGGGAGCTCAGCCCGACTGCAGTCCGATCACAGCCTGATTGAAACATCGAAACAGCAAAACAGTTTTGACAAAACGGACCGGAATAGTGCTTTTGAAACGAAACAAAACTGGAACCAAAACACTGTTCCGTTGAAGTGTTGAAACTGATGTTGAAGTGGAACGCTGCTGTTTCGCACAGCCCTGGCTTCCAGATGTGAGATGTGTATATAGTAGGGCTTGAAACCCAAATTCAGTAGGGGTAGACATTAATGAGATTGAGAGATGTAAATGCCTTTCATGCCTTTGAAAACACTCTTTTCTCCCATGCCTACTATTGACCAGTTCTATAAATGCCTTAGTGTTTGATTCTACATTACTGGCGAACATGAATGACGTGTGCCTTCTGAGGCTGGGGGGGCACAGCAACAACCTGCAGGTGTCAGCAGTGTTGGCAGTGGGAGCATAGTGGCGGTGAGCGGGGGGTTGGCAGTGAGGATGGGCCGAGTGGGGATCGCCTGCGGGCGGCCGCGGTGGTGTCGGCAGTCGGGGGGTGGCAAGTGGTGGGCAGCAGCTGCATCAGTGGCAAGGACGGGGCAGCAATCATCCACAGAAGCCAGTGGCGGCTTATCTCAGTGGGGACACGTACCCCCCTGTTCCCCTCTACATGTTGCCCATGTTGGCGAGCTCATGCAATTTCCATTAATCTCCCAAAAAATAGGAGGAAAGATTGTGTTTCGGGGGGGGGGGGTTGCGCCAGATCAAAAGGTTCCACGGGCCATAAATTTTTTACCCCTGGTGTAGAGGAGTCCTGAGCGTGTGCCTATGTCAGAGAATCTGATAACAATGCAGGGACATGTAGTCAGGATATTTTCTCTGCTTAAAGGCCAGGCTGGACCTGCACAAATGGTTGCAAGTTGGCAGTGGTTGGCAGGGAAGAAGTATGGGATATGCTCTGACTGTACATAGTCCTTGGGAAGAGTCACAAAGGAACAGGAAATCTTAGTCAAATCAACCTACTCCTTAACGTGGTGCTATTTGCTCATCTTTCTGTGTGAAAGTTTGGGTTGATTAGGTGCCTCTCACTCAGGCAATGTATTACAAAGTCAGGGCTCTCCAACCCTAGTAAGCACGACACCCATTTAATGTGGTACAAGTCTCATGAGGCAGGATATGTTGCTACATTTTACCACACAGTAGACTTTTCCATATGAGATCAAAAAAGAAAACAAAATAAAAAGAAAAGCAAACATACAGGGGTATATAACAAACCCTGCACACTACCAGCCAAGGGGAAAAAGTCTGTGCCAAGTTCTCATGACTATCAAGCTACAGCTATGGACTAGAATTGCTGAAGAGAGATACAGTAATGACCTTTGGGGTTTCTGTCTAATTGCTAGATTTAATGCACACTAAAGTTCCAGGCTGCAACATTAAATTAAAAGAATAGACATCTTTAAGCCAATCATTTTCCCCTCTCATAAACCCTAATACACTGCAAATATTATACAGCTTCTACAATAAAATCTTGTAGGACATCTTCTTTAACAGAAACTTTTGCCTGTGGCCAACATCAGCCTCAGATTTTTATTTGGATTGGAAGATTTCCAGCAGCTCCCACCCCTTGATACTCATTCTCTCCAGAGGCAGCTCAGCTCAATTGCAGAGATTTAGAAGCCCCTTAATGTAAGTTCAACCACATAATAAAAGGTTGCAGAAGGGGATCTGGTGGAGAATATGGGACCTGTAGACATACTGCAGTGGCCATGAAAAAAGGATGTGGAGAAGTAAGAGAGGGTCCAGGGGTGGGCAACAAAAATGATCAAGGGCTCAGAAGGCAGGTCATATGAGGAGAGCCTGAAGTACTAAGTGTATCAGCTTGCAGAAAAGAAGCTTAAGAGGGGACATGATAGTAGGCTTCAAATACTTGAAGGACTTACCTAAAGAAGAAGAAAAGCACCTTTTCTTTCTTGATGCAGACAGGAGGATGCAGACCAATGTCTGGAAGTTGCAACAAAGTTTAGACTGGTTATCTGGAAAAAACTTTTTCATTGTTAGAACAGTCAGACGGTGGAATAGAGTACCTAGGGAAGCTGCGGGCTCAACATCACTGGAGGTGTTCAAGAAGAGGTTGACAGCCAGTGGCTGCAGATGACCTAGGTGTAGCTATTTCCCATTCTTATGGGCTTTGCTGATTGCCTGCCCTCCCTCCCCATCCCCCTTTTGCTACCTATATTTTTAAGCCTTCTTCAGAGACATTGGGTCTTGGTTACAGCCAAGGCTGCGGACTTTGACTAGGGTATGCCAATGCTTCTGCTGGGTCCAAAGCCGCAGGTTCCTGGCTAGAGGGTCTTTCCCCTCCACTCAGGGTCAGACCAATTGCCATATATGGGATCAGGAAGGAATTTTACCCCATGGTCAGATTGGTACAGACTGTGGACATTTTTACCTTCCTTCGTAGTGGGAGGCATAGCCCTCTACCTGGGGTCTCTTGAGCATATACTGACAACATTTCATAGAAGCAAAACATTGGCTGCTGTGGTTCCCCTGCTTTACCTGTGACAGGTTAGGGTGTTCAGTCTGTGTCAGTCTATTCGGTCAGGATTTATGGTAGTCTTTCATAGAGTTTAGATCACAGGTTGGCAACCCCTGGCACGTGTGCCAGAATATAGCACACTAAGTCATTTCGCTTGGCATACATGCCTTGGGGTGGATAGCAGGGAAGGGGCTGGCACTCCAGCCAAAAACACTACAAACCCCTGGGTTTAGATTATGGTTTGTGTACAATAGTTTTTATAGGGATGATCCTGCCTCTGGCAGGGGTTTGACTAGAAGACCTCTGGAGGAGCCTTCCAGCCCTACTTCTCTATGTTTCTATGAAATTAAGGTGAATACCTCTACCTTTCCTCCAGAATTTCCAGCTTAGAGGTGATGATGCTGTTTGTTTTTGGCTTCATAAAATTTGAATCTTGTAGCATGGTTTGATCTCTGGTTTTGAAGTCCTCTTCCTCTCACACATAATGGGAGATTTTTATCAATGTAACATTTAGAAGTGCCTATGCTGTGTCTACAGAATTCAGAAAATTGGAATTATTTTTCATTTTCAGTATTTGTGTTACACAATCACATTATACAGAGGGAGAATGAACTCCCTTTAACTACTCTGTTATAAATTGAGCTGTGTGGTGTTCATTTAAGCCAAAACTAAATGCTTCTGAAAACCCTACTTTTAATGTATAAGAGCAAAGGTCAGTACAAGTAACTACACTGTCACAGGACAGATACTGAGATACCTACACAAGCAAGACTACTGCTTCCTCCAAGATATTTCCAATCCTAAGGAGTTACCTGCCTCACAGGGGCAGCAGGATGCAACGTACTGAATGCCATGCAATCTATTTGTTATTTGCATATCCAATCACTAAAGGAGGTAAGGCACAATTTTTCCTTGCACAAAATATCTCCTTGCCCAAGCCAACGGCTAAATGCTCAGTCCTTTTACAGTTTCAGTATGAAGGTGTGAGGGGCTTACTTGATTGGTCAGCCATCAGTAAGCATTAAATAAAATGTATAAGATCGTCTACAACTAAATCCAGGCTTTTCTTTCCAATAAAGCAAAAGGTAGGGCAGGATGGCAGCTAATAGACCAACTTGCTTAGAGGAGCATTTCCACTGATCTATGGAACACCTCAGCGTCTTTATATAATTGGGAAAATAACACAGGGCTCTCCTTCATTTTACATCCACCACGAGAGAGAGATGCCAATGTCTACTGCATTTAAGGAATGCCAAGAAGTGCCTGCTTAAACAAAACCTACGTGTTCCAGACAACGAAGATGAAGAATGGCAGAGAGAGGCTAGTTCAGTTGTTCTCAATCAGCTGTTAGCCTAGCTATGAAGACAACAGACCAAAATATTTAGAGGAGTTAAAAATGAAATATTTAAACAACTGCATTCTCATGTCTCCAAAATGGAGCAATGCAACATTTCCTTATCTTTATCACCCACATTTTAGTGCGTCGCCATATATGTACATAGATGACTAAAGCCAAGAGAAATATTTATTTGTTCTTAAGGTGCAGACCCTTGAATTTACATCCACATAAACTGCCTTTACACCAGCATAAATATGGAGCAGATGCATGATATACAGCCCTACACAGGTGTAAGTCACCCCTCTCTCAGATTAAGTTAACCCCGACAAAATACAGGAGTAAGTATATATCGGTGTAAGTAATGTCACATGCCCACAGCTCTAGTGGATTGCCTTCTGGGGTAGATGTTCCCTCAAGGCAAACAGGCTTCTGCTTGCCCCCTGCCACCTGGTGGCAAGTTCCTGTAATAGCAACTACTGAGGTCAGCTACCCCAGGAATACTCTGTGCCCGTGTACAAAACAAGTTAAGTTACACCAGCATAATTGTGGTGTGTCTCCTCACCCCTTGGTACAAGAAGCAATGATCTGACATAATACAGTTTATCTAGGACATCATAAAGGAAAGTGGGTACAAGTCCCACTGGCCAAGTACAGATAGGAATGAATCTGGACTGCAATAGGCTCTGACCAGGCAAAATCAATACAAATGAATGTGTCCTATACACGTATTGCCCATTCTATTTCATACTGTACTGTTTGCATAATATGACTGCTTATCAAAATTATGTCACATGGTTCTGCAGTACCTGCAAAACCTTAGGTTCTCTCTGTTTTCTGCCCTCAAGAACTTCAGACTTGAGGGAGCTTTCACAATGCTCCTGTTTTACTTAAGATTTAAGACCAGATCTGACCCCACATCTTGGACCCCTCCCACCCACTCCTGCTGACACACTCCAAACCCAGAAAACATGGTGGTGAAGCCACTCCAAGGTATCCCTCTGTTGCTCTTCTCAAGACCTCAGTCTCTGGCATGCTTGAGAGCAGTCACTGGCAATAATCCCAGAATGTCCTCAGCACTGGAACGTGAAAGCAGCTATGACAGGCATGCTTGGAGACATACCGCCGCGTCAGCATAGACATGTCCTATATTTCTGAACAAGAAGTTTCATGTATAATTATAATTAAGGCTATAGTATTCTACAAGTATCATTGCAGAGATCCATGTAGCACTCACTCCTTCCCCATGGCTGGCAGTGGAGCTGATTCCTGGTCAAAAGCCAAGTAGGTCCCTTTCCTGATTCTAAATTTACAGCTTTTTAGTGTATGTGTTATTAGCATACAAGCAGCACAATATCCCTTTCAGGCCTGTGATGCTAGAAGTCAAGGCCAGTATTGAGAACCTCTGATATCAGGTCACAGATTCAAATCCAGTCCAGATTAATATAGAAGGAATGTTACTATCTAATAACAGCTACTGAATGGTCTGCATAAAATGATATATTGGGTCATCAGGCCTGATGCCTAACATACATAGACGTAAGTTAGAGTGGGCATGTCTACACAAGACACCCACTGCGCAATTGTTGCTGCACAGGCATTTAGTACTTGAATAACCAAATACTAAATGACTGAACAGTAACTAGCGTTACTGCACAGTAGCATCCTGGCATGGTTGCCTAGTGGTGCTTACTGCACAGCAGCTTATTACTACTACACAACAGCATTGCATCACAGTTCAAGCCTGGCGACGCTACTGTGCAGTAGTAATGAACTCCTGTGCAGTAAGCGTCTCATTTCGATGCACCCAGTAAAATATGTCCTATAGTATATGCCGAGTTCATAAAACCATCAGCACAAGAGGCACTCCCTGTTGACTGATTCAATGGCTCTGAAATCTAACATACACTCTCAATTCCTACTTGTGAGAAGGTAAGTTAACAGAACAGTGTCACTATCTGTGCTACATACAGGAATCCAGTATTAAGGGTTGTCTAGTAACTTTCATAAGTATTAAATTTATTTCATAATAAGTGAGAAGAAAGCAAATGTACAGAAGAGACTACAAAATACAATTTTACCTCATGTTGTTTGTTAATACCCAACAGCTCTACTGCCCTCTATTATATTTTTAGATGCAACAACGTTCCTGACATTCTATTATTCAAATATAAACAATTACTCAGGAAGGCTGCTCCAATGAAAATGTACTGGAAATATGTGAGAAAATAGGCACATCATTAGTCAGTTAAACAGTAAATCTTTTGACTCATCCAAGGAGTCACCACATGGCTGGGCAAAATGTTCTTTAATTTTCACAAAATGCAAAGAACTTATAATGCTGCATTATGGGAAAGCATCTGGCCTTTGAAGATCAAAGGCATTAACATTTAAATGACTAGCAGCCAGCATCAAGCCTTCTGACAAGTAAGTAATACTAGAGACATCAAGTCAGGCTTTCTAACTCTAAAAGTAATTCCGGGATCTCATCCAGTCTCAGCTGTGAGGAGAACCCTTCTCCTTGTATAGATCTGTCTCAACTTCAACAGTTTGTTCAATTTGTTTTCTTTGTTTAGGAATGGATTTTATTCTTATAAAGCAATACAATAAAGACTGTGAGGTGCTCAGATAGAATGGTAATAGGGATTATACAAGGAACCTAGAATAGACAAGTATAAAGCCAGGCCTCCACCAGGCACAGAACCGGTGTTGCCTCAAGCCAGTAAGGATTTGGGCAAAATCCAGTCCCCTAATTAGGTGCTCATTTCCGCAAATACTCCTTTTTCACACTGAAGAGCCTGATGCGAGAAGCAGTTGTAGACTGGGTAGAGAGACAGATAGATTTACTAATATATTAATTTACTAGAGGTGCACTGATATATTGGTCCATATCAGATCGTCACTGATAAGATGTCACCAATAAATGCTATGTGATTGCATGCAGCCACAGCATGCATGCGGCCAGGAATGTAGCCTGGCAGCTTGAAGACCAGTGTCATGCCGATAACTCTGTGGGATACAAGGGGTGTGGGGGAGGGAAGGGGCATAGTGGGGGGCAGATCAAAGCCCTCATAAA
>NW_017729025.1:115574930-115575317 GCF_001723915.1 Gavialis gangeticus | reverse complement strand
GGGGGGGGTGGGCTATGGGGTAGGCTACCGCCACCCCAAAATTCCCCATAGTCACCCTGTAGCCCCCCTTCTGAGTGCCACCACAACCTGCCCCCACCCACCCCAAGCACAGGCCTGGCCCAGCCCCTCTGCTGGGAAGAGATCAGCCCAGCCCCTGGCCCCAAGCCCACAGCAGGCAGCCCACCCTCACCTGTCACACAAATCTGGGGGTCCACATACCCCCCATGCCTCCCCTGGGGGTGCGTGCAGCAGGGTTGTGTGAGTCTGTCCCTGGATCTTTACTGTATAGCTCTTCTATTTTCATCTGAAACTTTAGGACAACATAAGAAGTGGCAAACTCTACCTAAAGTCACTCATTCTAGTTACACAACCTGTCTGGATGAAACT
>NW_017729025.1:115563383-115569930 GCF_001723915.1 Gavialis gangeticus | reverse complement strand
GTTGCCTAGTGGTGCTTACTGCACAGCAGCTTATTACTACTACACAACAGCATTGCATCACAGTTCAAGCCTGGCGACGCTACTGTGCAGTAGTAATGAACTCCTGTGCAGTAAGCGTCTCATTTCGATGCACCCAGTAAAATATGTCCTATAGTATATGCCGAGTTCATAAAACCATCAGCACAAGAGGCACTCCCTGTTGACTGATTCAATGGCTCTGAAATCTAACATACACTCTCAATTCCTACTTGTGAGAAGGTAAGTTAACAGAACAGTGTCACTATCTGTGCTACATACAGGAATCCAGTATTAAGGGTTGTCTAGTAACTTTCATAAGTATTAAATTTATTTCATAATAAGTGAGAAGAAAGCAAATGTACAGAAGAGACTACAAAATACAATTTTACCTCATGTTGTTTGTTAATACCCAACAGCTCTACTGCCCTCTATTATATTTTTAGATGCAACAACGTTCCTGACATTCTATTATTCAAATATAAACAATTACTCAGGAAGGCTGCTCCAATGAAAATGTACTGGAAATATGTGAGAAAATAGGCACATCATTAGTCAGTTAAACAGTAAATCTTTTGACTCATCCAAGGAGTCACCACATGGCTGGGCAAAATGTTCTTTAATTTTCACAAAATGCAAAGAACTTATAATGCTGCATTATGGGAAAGCATCTGGCCTTTGAAGATCAAAGGCATTAACATTTAAATGACTAGCAGCCAGCATCAAGCCTTCTGACAAGTAAGTAATACTAGAGACATCAAGTCAGGCTTTCTAACTCTAAAAGTAATTCCGGGATCTCATCCAGTCTCAGCTGTGAGGAGAACCCTTCTCCTTGTATAGATCTGTCTCAACTTCAACAGTTTGTTCAATTTGTTTTCTTTGTTTAGGAATGGATTTTATTCTTATAAAGCAATACAATAAAGACTGTGAGGTGCTCAGATAGAATGGTAATAGGGATTATACAAGGAACCTAGAATAGACAAGTATAAAGCCAGGCCTCCACCAGGCACAGAACCGGTGTTGCCTCAAGCCAGTAAGGATTTGGGCAAAATCCAGTCCCCTAATTAGGTGCTCATTTCCGCAAATACTCCTTTTTCACACTGAAGAGCCTGATGCGAGAAGCAGTTGTAGACTGGGTAGAGAGACAGATAGATTTACTAATATATTAATTTACTAGAGGTGCACTGATATATTGGTCCATATCAGATCGTCACTGATAAGATGTCACCAATAAATGCTATGTGATTGCATGCAGCCACAGCATGCATGCGGCCAGGAATGTAGCCTGGCAGCTTGAAGACCAGTGTCATGCCGATAACTCTGTGGGATACAAGGGGTGTGGGGGAGGGAAGGGGCATAGTGGGGGGCAGATCAAAGCCCTCATAAATGGGGCTGGGGCTGGGGCAGCTGGGACAGGGGGAGGCACAGGATGGGGAACAGAACAGTGGGTAGCTCACCTGAGGGGCGTGAGGGGGAAGAGGGACTGCTCCTCACCTCTGTGCGCACCCCCAGGGGAATCATGGGGGGCATGTGCCCCCAGAGTATATGCATAGGGTGAGGGCAGGTTGCCTGATGTTGGCTCAGGGCCAGGGGCTGCACTGGCCTCTTCCCAGCAGGAGGGGAGGGGCTAGGCTGAAGCTGCACTCGGGGTGGGTGGCAGTGAAGCAGGGTGGGTGGCAGCAGTGCTGGGGGGGGTGGGCTATGGGGTAGGCTACCGCCACCCCAAAATTCCCCATAGTCACCCTGTAGCCCCCCTTCTGAGTGCCACCACAACCTGCCCCCACCCACCCCAAGCACAGGCCTGGCCCAGCCCCTCTGCTGGGAAGAGATCAGCCCAGCCCCTGGCCCCAAGCCCACAGCAGGCAGCCCACCCTCACCTGTCACACAAATCTGGGGGTCCACATACCCCCCATGCCTCCCCTGGGGGTGCGTGCAGCAGGGTTGTGTGAGTCTGTCCCTGGATCTTTACTGTATAGCTCTTCTATTTTCATCTGAAACTTTAGGACAACATAAGAAGTGGCAAACTCTACCTAAAGTCACTCATTCTAGTTACACAACCTGTCTGGATGAAACTGGGTTAGAATTTGCTCCACCAGTATAGAATTGTTTCCCTAAGATGTTGTAATTTTTATACTAAAGTATACATCTTAAGACTCAGGGCATCATGAATCGTGACTCCCTATTCTAGGCTCTATATTAACAGAGAACCAGAGAGCTGTTTCTGCCCCAAAGAGTTTATGACCTCAGTACAAAACAATATGTGGATATGATAGAGAGACAAGATAACCATGAGCCGAAACTAATCAGTGTGAAAAACAGAAAAAGGCCCTCATTCTGAATCAGCATCCCTGAATCCAGGGCTGGACACAGGCATGGGCAAACCGGCTGTCTGCCCAGGGCCCAGACAGAAAGGGGGCCAAAAATGGTAATTTTTAAATTATTATTATCACTATTTCTCTGGTGAAGGGGAGCCCAATAATAAAAGTTTGCCCAGGGCCACCAGGAGTCTAGGTATGGTGCTGCCTAAGTCAGAACAGGAAAGGTACTATTTTGTTTTCTTGGGTGAATACCTCCCACCATGGATGCTAACAGGATTTGATCTGGATGTCAAGAATGGCTTTATCTGCAAGCAGAGTTAGGCATTAGTTACTTTAACACATCTCCAGGTCAGAAATGAGAGAATCAAGCAAAAATACTTAATTTTACAACAAAGACTCCATGAAAGAAGGAAACAATAAGCTGAACAAGTTGTATGGTGGATTCATTAAAGGATCTACCAAAGACTATATTAATTTAATCTTTGGTGTAGAACTGCTTTAATCCTCATCATTAAGGAAAGAATGGTATGCAAATTATGGTTCTAATTAATTTGGCTGTGCAGGATTGCAGTGAACACTAACTGAAAGAGAAGGATAGAAGTATTGATAAATTCTTTCACCTCCACCCACAAATCTATAGGCATCTGTTTGTATAAACATTGGGTATTTAATGGAAGAAAACAATACAGTTACATGATCTTGGAGGCAAATCTACCCCAGAAGCTTACTTTTAAATGTCCTTAAATTGTATTTACCTAATCAACTGGATCCGTAAAAGCTAACACTGCACCAGTGAAGCTGTCTCTAGAGAAACTACAGGAAAAATAATAAAATAGTGTGTGTTAAAATCACTGTCACAGGCACTCAAAATCTTTGCCATATATTTTTACAATGGTGTTTGCCTGCATTTGACCCCAATACATTGTAAAAAAAAAGTACTCATGTCAGGGGACAAAAGCATTTCCTTTCACCAACTTGAAGATGATATGTAAATTATTCTTTGACTCAAAACTTGTTCTCAGGACTATGTTGTCAAATAGAGAAAGGACTTGACCTACAACCAAAATAGAAGAGTTTATGGAGGGGAGGGACCTTTTTTTCCCTTCCTTGTCTGCTATTTTCCCTGTGGGAACACTTGTCAGTCTTTAGATCCAGACATAAAATTGTCTGAGTCTGTATTTTCACCAGGCATCACTTCTTTGCAAAGATGCTAGCATGCTTACCTTAAGAACTAACTGACCTCCTGTATGTTTCTGTCATGGATTTAAAGTCAGGCTTTCCTGATTAAAGCCAGAGGTTGTGTGATTATGTGCTGAGTTTCCTGTTCTCAACTGTGGGCTATCTAAAAGAAAGATCGCAGGGCATAATGTTGTTTTTCAGCAGAAACTGCCTCTTATCCAGGCACAAACAACTTTATATCAGTCTTTCCCACCACTGAAAAATAAGCGGTTAAAATTAAAATGCTCAAGAATTCACCTGATTCTGCTTCAGTGCAATTCAAATCAAAGCAAAGCTCATGTGGATGCCTGACCATCGATATATAATTACACCAGTTCATAAAGTCTTTCTACTGTTATCCCCTTTTACATCACTTCACCCCTGAAGAGGGTGCTAGAAAGGGAGTAGATGCCCATTTCTGTTCAAATGTTGCCAACACACATCCACCAGTGTCTGTTTGTGACTCAAGCTCATTGACACTGCACAGATTCCGAAAGTTAACTCATTCCTGAAAAATTACCCAGAATAAAGGGGACCAGTAGCACTCCTCTGCAGCCTGAGATAGCTACCTAGAATATACACCGCTTATATCAGAGCAGTGCTTTGTGGATACGATGCTTTATTAGTGAAGTAATGTGAAGCACTACATGCAAAGCAAATGCCGACACAAACTCATTAAATTGCTGTAAACCATACTAGTGAAATGTCCTTGGGTAGAGTCCTTTATATAATGAGTTTAACCCCTTTCAACATAAAGATTGTTCACAATGAAAGAATATAAATGCATTCTCTTGAAGCACTCATGGATAAAAAGCCTCTAGGTTTTGTCATCCTCAGATTGCTGTGTGAAACTCAGATCAACGTCAACGACCACTGATTTAAAAAAAACAGAAGGATTATATAAAAACAGTGTAAGCGTTAAGTAGGCAGGATTTTTACATATTCCTTAGTGTAAGTTTTGACTAGGCAGTCTTGCCTCAGCTGTGCATTTATCCATACTTTTCCGCAAGATTCAACTTATGTAGAAGGCGTACCAAAAGTCATCACTGGGATCTGAAATTACATCTCCTCCATAACATAAGCTCCACCCAGTGACACTCCTATCAAGCCAAAAATTTGCAATCCAGCTACAATGTATCTGGCTCCTTAGCTAGTCAAGCACTATAGGCAATGAGGGTACCTTACACAGCCTTCCATCTTACATGATTTGAATATAAAGGAGAGAGAGAGAGAGAGAGGACCGTCACAGGGAAAGAAAACAATTTAGTCCTCTGTTCACTCCTAACCAAGCAGATAATTACTAGTGTGTGCTGACCCAGCCACAGACTAAACACCTAAAAAAAAAATCTTTCTCAATAATTTCAGCTGACAGTTTACAAAATATACTTGTAGAAACAAACTAATTTTTACTGGCAGATTTACTGTGCCACTGCCCATTGTTAAGTACTGTAGCTGCATGACAATGCAGCAATACTTGAAGCCCAAGGAGCAATATCCCACCGGGGCAGATTGAAATGTTGGTCTGAAACATGTTCTTCATGCTCTAGTGCCTCACAAAAAGAGCAAGTTTCTTCATACAGACCAAAATTTTTGTGGCAATAACACAAATTTCCCTTGTCATGGATCTGGGCTCTCACTCTGAGAGAAATCCTCCATCTACTATTATTCAAATACTTTCTTTATGTAGGTATCAACTCAGGATGTCTTTGGGAAATGAAACTCCAGCCTCTGTTTTTCTTCCTCTATCATCCATACAGACCACAACCCATCTGGCACTTTAGAGGGACGTGGAAATCATAAGTTGCACACTTACTTTTGGCATTGAATATTTGAATCAAATTACTTCACTAATTACCTCGGATGGGCTTGAATGGACCTCTTGACAGTAGATTTAACCTGTTTTGAATGACATTCAGCCAAAGTCTTCCTCACCCAACCCAAATTTTTCAGAAAACAGTGGTCCCAATACACACATCCTTCATTCTCCTTCTTAAGGCCTCGCATTTTGGCCATCTATACAGGCAGAGAAAGGCTAGTTATAACTCATGCATAGCTCCTTAATAAATCAATTTATTCCTTACTTCGGCACAACGGATAATAGCAAAGCAACACAAAACATTTCCCAGAAGCAGGAATTCTAGCTGTGTCAGACACGCAGCTCCTAATAGCCAAAGTGTGTGCAATGGGACATTGAACCTGTTTTCTCATGGAGCAGCACAACACTCTTAATACAGGGGATGGAGTCCTTTCAGAATACACATTTAAATTACTCTTCATTTAAAATCCCAAGGCCCTTTCCAATGGAGTGCTGCACCTTGTCTTATTGATAAAAAAATTGGCACTAAAATTTCTAGGTCAATGGAGTCCTATACTACTTTGTAGATATGGTCTCACAAGATTAAAAAATGTTAGTACATCATACATTCCATCAGTAAATCTCTCTTATTGACTGCAGCTTTACAGAATCACTGACATACCGCACTCGGGAAAAATTAAGAGAGAGACCAAAATGTTAACCCCTTAAAATGTTACAAGAGTGATGCTGTTTAAAAAGAGAAAAAACAACAAAAACAAATAAAACACCACACAAATTTAGGATACAGACCCCAAATGCTTCTGCAGAAATGAAGGACAAACCTCCCAACCACTGTGTACAGTGGAGAGCACTTGAGAATTTACTGACCCGTATCTTGGTGCAAATCTGTTTAAATTCACATTTTAGCAAGACAGTTCGATAGACATCTGGGACAACTATCTCAGAGAACAACAAGGCTCCCAATCAACTATCTATGCACTAGGTTGAAGACATAAGAAGACTTCAGCCAATAGCCACAAACATCTGGTAACACTATAAAATTATGCTTTTCACAACAATTGCCCTGCTTCACAGCTTGGGGTGGAATATTGATCCCCCCCCCCGCCACATCCCAGTAAGCAGTTCTTCCAAAAATATATTTTATTAGACCTGTAACACCTAGCACATCAAAATAGAAAAG
>NW_017729025.1:115544967-115558383 GCF_001723915.1 Gavialis gangeticus | reverse complement strand
TATTGATCCCCTCCCCCGCCACATCCCAGTAAGCAGTTCTTCCAAAAATATATTTTATTAGACCTGTAACACCTAGCACATCAAAATAGAAAAGAAAGGGGCAAATGCAGTGTCAGCATCTAAACATGATAGTAGCATGGCTCATTTCAAAAGTGAGCCCAGTCTGAGGGCAGGCTGCAGTGAGTTGATGTTTTCATACTGTACTTACTCAACTCCAGAACAACTCCAAATGTAACACGCCCACCAATACCTAAATTCTCTGCATGGAAAAATTATAAATTTTGCTCTTTGCCTCCCCAGCTACCTCTTTCTCCAACACCCATATGCCTGCCTGCCCCACAGTGCCTGCATACCCTGCCACCTGCTCTGCAACCATGTGCTCCCCCCAACCAGTGCCCTGGCCCCTGTGAACCTTGCACCCTGCCCCGACTTTGCTCCCCCAGTGCCTACCCATTCCTGCAGTGCCTGAACCTCCTTTCAACTGCACCCATGCTTCCTGTCCCCCACACTGCCTCTCCCTGTGGCCTACCTCATCTGCTTGACCCTGCTCTGCCACTTACCTTCCCTGTGCAGCTCTAGCTCTAGCTCTAGCTCTAGCTGGGGCTCTGCTCTGGCCAGGGCACATGATTCCTCCAACCCCCACTTAGCCACACAGCAGCTGATGCAGCAGTGGCAGCTCCTGTTCTGGTCCCAGAATTGGGGCCACTGCCACAGCCTGGCTGGGTGTGGGCCAGAGGCAGCACTTGCTCTGTGCTCCCTGTGGCAGGCCAGGGCTGGGGCCCCAGCTGGAGCTGGAGCTGTGATGGGAAGGTAAACAGCAGCAGAGGAGAGGAGTGGCAGCGGGGGGTCAAGTTGGCAGGAGAGAAGAGGCTGCAGGGAGTAGGGGACGGTGGTGCAGGGAGGCACTAGCTTAGAGTTGGAGTTGAGGTCAGATTTGGATTCAAAGCCAGAGCCACTGTCCATCCCTCCTGGCTTGTACTCAAATACAAAACAACTCCCCCCTACCCTGTTAACTGGAGAGGAAGGAGTCATCTTGGATTTGAGTAAACATGGTACTTAAACCCCATCATCCCATTTAGAAAAATAACAAATCAACAAAAGCAGCATTACTAGGGTTAGATACTGGCATGAGTGCACTACTAGTGCCTCCTTCCACCTTTCATGTTCAGGAAGAAAGGTTGAAGGAACTGACTGGGTGACAAAAGAGTGATGCAGGTTCAGAGGTGAGTGAGAAAAGAACGATACTCTCACATGCAGTCACAGCAGGTGGCTTCTTATATGAAATGCCCAAATAAATATCAGCTCACTTAGTGGGACCCTTTTCCATTTTAGTAATACAAATAAAACTTAGGCCCCTGGCAGACACGCAAGTAATAGCATGATGGGATCTGATGTGGGAACTTCATAATCATGCTTTCTGCCATGCCACACGTACAAGGCAGTAGGCATGACTGTGGAATCAACCATCAGATCTCATCATGCCTTTACTTGCATGTCTACAGGGGGCCTTGTATTTGTAGCAAGAAGAAAGCTCCCATGGCTGGGAGCACCATCAGCTGATGAGGCTTCCAGCTGCAGGGGTACACCATGGCTAGGGACAGGCATTCAAAAAGCCTGAGCCTGAATTGATTCAATCTTTGCAGGTTAGTCTAACCTGGCTAGGCTGAACCAGTTTGTAACTGGACAGACATTCTTTGAACTGAGGAAATTCAGGCACATGCCTGCAGTGGCTCAGGCTACAAGTTGGGGGGTGCTAGAGCAGTTCTCCTTTCCCTTGCAGAGTGCTGAGCTGAAGTGGGGCATGGCCAGGCCCCAGCAGGATGGTCTGATTAGGGAGGTCTGCCTGCACCATCCTAGGCTTCTCACCGCTCAAGGGGCAGGAGTGTTACCGGCCTCCAGCCTCCTGCTAGCACTCTGAG
Organism: Gavialis gangeticus; assembly: GCF_001723915.1. NCBI lineage: Eukaryota > Metazoa > Chordata > Crocodylia > Gavialidae > Gavialis > Gavialis gangeticus. Next base: position 115,556,464 of record NW_017729025.1, on the reverse strand, counting down.
GCAAGGAGGTGCTGCAGTGCATGCATCTGTTGATGATACAGAGCTTTTCAATCTCTCTCCCTGCTTCTTTATACTGTCTGCAGAAAACTGACAGGCAAGCAAGTCAGCAGGCGGCTGATAACTGTGTTTATCACCCAACCAACAAAACAATAGCATTTCTCCAAACTCTTCTTAAACAGCTTACCAGCTCCAAACAGCCCTAAGTGGTCTGTTCTGTCTGCCTGTCCCAGTGAAATTGGAGAGACACACTTCTGCATCAGCTAGCACACCACATGCCTAGGGTCCCTGCTGGGGGAGATGGGAGGGAGGGAGCAGTGGATTTCCTACTTGATGGGAGGGAGCAAGCAGTGATGGGGGTGGGGGGTAGGGCTGACAGATACCAACCAGCCACAAAATTACAGATTTTTTGTGAAATAACTTTGTGGCTTATTCCTCATTTTATTATGCTGTTAACTGCATTAACATGTGGCCGCATAACCACTTAAGACATGATTAACTGGTTAATCACATCTTAAATGTAACATGTGCCAAGGGCATCATAGATTCATAAAAACGTAAGGTTGAAAGGGACCTCAGAAGGTCTTCTAGTCCAACCCCCTGCTCATAACAGGGTCACCCCCAACTAGATCATCCCAGCCAAAGCTTAGTCTAGTCAGGTCTAAAAAACCTCCAGGGATGGAGAGTCCACAACCTCTCTGGGTAACCTGCTTTAGTGTTTTGTTACCCTCCTAGTGAGAAAGTTCTTCCTAATATCTAACCTCAGCTTCCACTGCTGCAACTTGAGACCGTTGCTTCTTGTTCTGTTACCTGGCACCACTGAGAACAGTCTAGCTCCATTCCCTTTGGAACTACCCTTCAGGTAGCTGACGGCTGCTATTAGATCCCTTCTCAGTCTTCTCTTTTCCTGACTAAATAAGCCCACTTCCCTCAAACTCTCCTCAGAAGGCATGTTCCCCAGCCCCCTAACCATTTTTGTTGCCGTTCACTGAACTTTCCAATTTTTCCACATCCTTTCTGTAGCAGGGGGCCCAAATCTAGACACAGTACTCCAGATCTGGCCTCACCAGTGCCAAATAGAGGGGAATAATCACTTCTCTTGATCTACTGGCAACACTCCTACTAGTACAGCCCAGAATGCCATTAGCTTTCTTCACACTAAGAAGAAAGTTGGCTCATATTCAGCTTACTGTTCACTATAACCCCCAGGTCCTTCTCTGCAGAGCTACTGCTTAGTTAGTTGGTCTCCAGCCTGTACCAGTGTATGGGATTGTTCTGTCCTATGTGCAGGACTTTGCACTTGTCCCTTTTGAACCTCATGAGATTTCATTTGGTCGAATCTTCCAATTTGTCTAGGTCTCTCTGAATCCTAGCCTTACCCCCCAGCATATCTATGAGTCCCCACAGCTTCTGCAAATTTGCTAAGGGTACTCTCTCTCTCATCTTCCGGGTCATTTTTGAAAATACTGAACAAAACCAGCCACAGAACCAACCCCTGGGGCACTCCATTGGATACCGGCTGCCACCTAGAAATTGAAACATTAACTACTATCCTCTGAGCCTGATGATCCAGCCAGTTTGCTATCCACCTTACAGTCCACTCATCCAACCTGTATTTCCTTAGCTTGCTTGCAAGAATGTTGTGGGAGACAATATCAAAAGCCTTGCTAAAGTCAAGATATATCACATCCACCGGTCTCCCTGCATCCACAGAGCCAGACATTTCATCATAAAAGGCAATCAGGTTGGTCAGGCATGACTTGTCCTTGGTGAATCCATGCTGACTATTCCTAATCACCTTCTTCTCCAAGTACTTAGAAATGGATTCCTTGAGGACTTGCTCCATGACTTTTTCCAGGGACTGAGGGGAGGCTGACTGGTCTATAGTTCCCTGGATCGTCTTCCCTTTCTTAAAGATGGGCACTATATTTGCCCTTTTCCAATCACCTGGGACCTCTCCTGGTCACCATAAATTTTCCCAGGAGAGAAGGGCTGCTGGAGACTGACAGGCAGGGGAGCTGGGAGGAGAGGTCTCCAAGGGAGGTATGGCTTGCAGACAACATTATCCCCGAGTGAGGAAGGCTTTTTAGTTTGTGAAGCAGCTTGCTTGAGTTTATGTTAGATTTCAAACTTCATATCAGAGGACCAAATTGTGGCTATGGGGGGGTGTGGAGGCCACAGAGAAGTGCCTGGTGGGGCACCCTGTGACAGACAACATGGCCAGGGGTCAGGGAATCCAAGGGCTGAGGGCTGGCCCAAAGCGCACAAGACAGGAGCCAGAGTCCCAGAACATGCAAGTGCAAAATAGGGCTGGGGCCCAGGAGCCAAGGTCCAGGACAGTGGGCCTAGGATGAGAGGCGCAGCCAGAATAAAAGGGCCAAGGCTGGGAAGGGTGAGGCCTGGACAAAGGATTGGAGCCTGAGGGCCAAAAGCTGCATTGAAGCCAGGGCCTCCTCTCTAAATGGACATAGAGTAATATCCACGAGGCATGGGCCTGGCTACAGGGAAGAACTCATACCAGGGAGTTGCCAGTCATAAGGCAACTGGTGCCTTGAGGTCCTGATAGGGCCAGAGGGCCATAACGTAGTGCCTAATAAGCAAGACAAGGGCCAGCCAGTTACAAGAGGTACCAGACAACCAAAGTGAACAAAGTCTCACTCTGGGACCCTAGGGCAGCCTCCCTTAACATCGTAACAGTTTCATCAAGGTGTGGCAGGAAAGGAAAAGAGGAAAAGGGAGCGTACCCCGAGGAGCCAGAGTAGGGGGGCCAGGAGTTGTGGAGCCACCAGGGGGCATCACAGCCAACCCTCGGGCATGGTCCTGCTACATTCCCCAAAACAAGAAGGCATTTTCTTATCTACTTCTGAGCCAATCCCACTGCTGGCATATGTATTCCCAGGACTTGACTATAGAAGGGATATTTCTTTTCTGTTTCCCTTCACACCTTTGTATCCTTCATGCCACCAAAACATAAATTCAAAGATTCAAGGGCATGCAATATATCATCTCCCTAAAGTATTCCCATTTACAGATAAGAGTGATTTGTGAGCATCTCCCCTTAGGTGGAAACCCAAGGCAAACTTCTCAGTAGTAAATTCATAACAGATGCTCTCTCTTTTCAGAAAGCTAAAAGCAATTCACAACAGTGCAGGACAGAATTTCATTATATAAACAGTACTGGAAACACTGTAAAATTATGCTTTTCTAGCTCTCATATACAGAGAGACAACAAAAGCCTTCAGGGGAAAAAAGCTAAAAGAAAATTCAAGTCAGTTAGTGGAGGCCCAGTATATTGTAACTTGTGACAAACAGAATGGTATTGGCATTTCTTTTTCTTGGATACATATAGCCAAGGCAACACTGTGGTAACATATTAGCTCCAAACACTGGCACATCAGATTTCACTCCAGACATTTTAAAAAGTTGACTAATGTCTTCTCTTCCTATCAAAGAGCCTGGGTAAAATGGAACCATTTTCAGAGAGAAATTCAACAGCTAACAGTTTTAAGTCCCACTATTTAGCAATTCAGGAGATGACCGAGTAAAAAAAAAAACCACACTTGGTTGAAACAACTGAAATTTAACCAAGATATTAATAAAACTGCCCCAGGATATCTAACAAATGCAAAGCATCACCAGCTTAAATTTTCTTAACAGATTCTCTAGGAATAAGGAATTTTACCACTGAACTATAGTAGTGGCTCAATTCTCTTTCAAGAGGAAGAGGGACAATTGCTAAGCCACCTACATTACTTCCTGTAGTTTCTGAATGTTTTTTGGTGGGCTTTCACAGCCATACAAACCACTGTGATCCTGATCAGCCTACTAAATCTTACAAACGCCTTTTTTTTTGGTGCAGGTGCAGACATCATTTGAAGTGGGCTATTAAAAGCAGAAACCTTCTACTCAGTTTGCTCCCAATGGCTTTAAAGTGGGTATGTCATTCAATGTGCGATGTATTATTCTACACAATCCTCTTTGTCTCAGGTCAAGAATACTGTGTTTTCTGTTTTATGGAGCAGTGGATTTACATGGTGATATTTCACTGATTCTACATAACATTCAGATAGGATCCAGAGAAGACTTAAAATAGGCGGAAATCATGGACTTCACTGAATCTTTCACTAGCATCCTGAAAGTAGAGTGAATGAACAAATGAATGAATGACCTCATTATTAGAACTGAATAAGAGATTTGTTTTGTGAGTTGTGTTAATACTTGAAAACAGGTACAGGTGATATCCCTGGGGTGAAAGTAAGGGGCTAAGAGCCACAACAAAGCTCCACTCAGTATTCCTGTTCTATATGACTGGTTGAGAGCTCAGCAAGTCTGAGAATCTTGTTGTCTGAAGTGTAGGTGGAGAAAGCTTCAGAGGAGTTCCTTTTTATTGTCATTCCATCAGTACTGTGCACAGTAAAGACCTAATGAAAAAATAATAATTTCCTAGTGTGTTGTAGTACCATGTACCTAATTAATTCAAGGAATCAAGTCACCTGAATAACTTAGTACATGCACCCACCAATGCATAGATACATAGGAGACAAAGATGTGCTTTGTTGAGGCACCAAGCTTGTTTTACCTACAGGTTTTAGGCCTCTAGCTCTTCCAGGACTCTAATGAGTGCAAGAGATCTAATCTGTGCATGTGGAGGCCTTGTATTTAGAAGCTGGAGGGCAATATTTGGATTCAGGTAACTTGAAAATAGCTGTAAAGGACATAAAAGAGAAGCCCTGTGAGCAACAGCAGAGGACAGAAGGGAAAGAATGGCCCCTCTTCAATCTCCTTTCAATTTTGGCTGTAACACAAAACCGCAATTCAAGCACGGATTGGCTGGAAAGCATTTGTGAAACTCAGAAATCTCACTCCAGCCAAAATCCCTGTAACAACTAACTCAATGCATTCTCTATACCTATTCTATGCCCAAATTGGTACATTTGATCCTTAGTACATGAGGACCAAATATTTTCTGACCGCTTTAGGAAACATTTCATTTCCTGAACAGGACTGATATTTGGGCTCTTCAGAATACTTTCTCCCCCCACCCCTCTTGGCTTGCTCACCACTAGTAACTATAGGCAGAGGTAGTCACTCTGACCAGCATGTAGACTCAGGAATTTTTAAATGAGATACCAAAAGATTAAATGAAACTGTAGCAGATTTTTACCTGTAAGAGCTAAATCTAATCCCTAAACTGGAGAGGGAATGTACTGAAAAGCGTATTAAGAACTGTATGCACATTTTCACTCCAGCTTCCATTTAAAGTGGATGACAAGTTTAGCAAGGATAATACTCTTCAGAATACTAGCTGATTGCAGAGGCAAGGACATTTGCTCATTTTACCATAGACATTATCCTTCTAGCTACTGGAAGTTTATCCCCTGCTGAGACCTAACAATAAGAGTTTCACTTCTGATGCTCATGACGTGGGGGCATTTTTCTTAATGATAACAGAAAAGAAGATTTTCTTAAACTACTGCAGCAAAGTAGAAATGTTAAGTAGATTCATTATTTTTACTATGGGATCATTCTCACTATCAGAGGCATCTTCTTCTTTTTTTACATTGAATATACCCTAGACTGAATGTCTTTAAAATTTTGAAATCTTTCTCTGATCCAAAAAAAAATGTTTCTCTAAATATTCTGTAAAGGGACGGATGAATTTTAAGATGCAAGGAAAGAAAAGCTTGAGGTCCTGGTTTCTCAACCTGTACATTGCAAACAGCAGTACATTTTGAAGGCCTAATGTCAATCCATCTGCATATTACATATTCTGTCTTAAAAATAATGTCTTGTGCCGTCTGCTTCCTATCCACTGCATCACACAAAGGTACAGCAATGTGTGACCTATCATTTCAAAGGTGAGCCTCCATTGATAGCAGAAGATTTCAATCAGGTGGTGCCTGGCTATAAACAAATTATATAGATGTATGCTCCGGCACCCTGACAGCCATGTTCAATGGAGTGCTTTACAGCTCTGCAGGGAAATTACTGGACAGGAAGCTCCTGCCTTAGAGAAAGGTTAACTTACTACATAGGGAATTTGTGAAGACTGGCATATTTGTATTACTTAGAGCTTACTTATACTATGACCACTGGGCCATGAAAGACATCTTCTGAATGTGACTTGTCAAAAAACTTGTCTGCAACAAATAATCAAATACATTACCATTCAGTTATCAGAGAAAAGAGCATTTTAATTTGCCTAAAAGGCTCAGGATACAAAGACTGATTTTATTATTAAATCATTGTAACGGGGCGGGGGGGGGCTGCTTGGGGTCCATCTACTGGTGGCCCCACCCACCTGTTATGGGCCAACCGCCCATCTTCTCATCTGCCATGCCTTGTTGTTAATTAATTGTTGTTAATTAAGCGGGAAGCTGCCCACTGTATGGCCCGATGCCAGAGGGTGCTATCTGCGGCTCTGTTCCTCCCCTACACTGCAGCCCAAGCCTCACAGATGGTATTTTTAAATTCCTCTTTATGTTGGGGTCTCAACCACTGTAAGCCTACCCCTTTTCTCTCTAGCTAGGCCTGTCAATCAAAAAAACCCACTAATCAGGGTTTGACTCTCAGGCTCTAGCCCTCAAAAAAAAAACCTCACTCGAGTTCCTGCCCTTCTGTGGCACTGGGGTCTGCTCGCCCCTCAATACTGCACCCTTTCTGGCGCTGGGGTGCCACACTGCAGTGGTCCCCCAATGAGGCCTCCTCCTTCCCCAAATAGCCTCACCCAAACCACTGGTCTTAACATTAAACAAGAGAGGCAACATGGCTGCTTACTTTAGATGATCATGAGGATGGCTCAGGACATGACATAGTCTTCCGACAGAGACTGTAGCCGCAGCACCATGGTCATCGGGAGTCTGCCTCCCTGCTGCCCCTCTGGCCTTCTCCACTTACCATTTGTAGGGTCCTGGCCTTCCTTTTCCTGTCACCTGACCGGCTGGAAGGGCTTGAGCCTTAACCCCTACTTGACTGGCCAGCCGTGACTGGAAGGTTCTGGACTTAAAGGGACTACCCTGTCTCTTTGTAACAGGGTTAGTGTTCCCTGTTACAATCATCTTTTTCAATTTTTTTAGAATTTTTGAAAAGAGAACATCTCTTTTTTTTAAAAGAGAATATGACAATAGCATCACCTATCAGATTCTGTTTAAGAGACATTAAGAGGCAATGCCAGAATCATTAGGTTTCATGAACTGGGCTGAGTCCTGCCAGCTTACTAAACTGGTTTGAGTAGTTAATGCAAGAAGCTTGCCAGCGCTTGAATAAATGCCCTCCAAAGCAAAAAAAAACCCCAAATGTTCTTTAAGATTTAAATGTAAACTTTTTGGAGGGGCAAGAAGGAAACCAGATTGAAAGGACCTTCATCAACAGGCATCTTGAATTTATCTGAAGATGATCACCTACCTAGAATCTTAAATTAATACTTTATTAAAATATGCAAGTTTGAAACCAAGGGAAACAAAAGGGTTAAATATTTATGATATAGTTAACATGTTAATTACAAGATAAGTTGGAGTGTGCCATATTTTCAGCTAATGTATGGTGTAAGAAAATGGCAAACCAGCTACCATTAAATGGGGAACATCTTTGTGGATAGTTTGCATCGCCCTTCAATTTGAACATGTGGCATGTTTTGCATAAGGCTACACAGTGGCTTTAGGTGACAGTGCACAGGAGCTGCATCACACTGCTCTGTCCAGTTTTCAACTTGTTGGTGCATACAGAGTTCATCACCTGATGAGTTCACCATATGCCCATACGTAAGACTGCACAGTGCAACCTGATGCAGGGCTATACTCTAAGGTTTTCAACTTGCCAGGACACAGGGGCACCATTACAAACTGAAAGGGTGCCACAGGAACACAGCATCAGGAACTGGTCCTAAGTGCCAGGCTCCTTGCATGCTATCAGTTGTGCAATTGGGATCTGGATGATTTTATTCCAGATCCTAAAAATTATGCATTTGTCTAGCATGGCAAGATGTTTGATTTTGGGGATCCAGGATAAATGTTTTGATTTTATTGGACTAAAATGATAAATTGGTTTCAATATTCTATCATAAAAATGTCACTGAATTCAATTCAACCAATTAAAAAACATTTCTGTTGAAACATTTTGAAACAGCTCTACTTTTCATATATTTTTTATACCTTTTCTTTACATCTTGTTAAGCTAAAGAATTCCTGTTTGTACCCAATGGCTGCTATGGCTTACTGTAGAAAAGATTCAGACAAAACTTGGATTTGAAGCATTTTATCTAGAAGAGAACTTGGCTCCTTTTTTTGTGGTTTCATTGGGAAGACACTCTTTTTAATGCTAGGACCTAGGTCTCTTCTTTATGTAGGAGAGCACTGCAGAAATCCACTGTGCTGAGACTGATCCTAGCTTCAACCCCCTTGATTTTTACTCCTTGATTTTGGCTCCTTCAGGTAGCTCCTTTGGCTCCTTCAGCCCCCCTGGATCCCTCTTAACTGAGCTGGCAGGGAGCCATGCTCCAGAGCCACATGCAAACAGCACACAAACAGGCGTGCTCTGTAAGGGTGCTCTGGTGTTTGCGCCAGTGTTCACGCAAGGCGGGCGTGCAGCAGGAGCCAGGAAGGAGTCTCCAGCACGAGGGAGAGGAAGACTCACAGCTCCACAGACATGGTAAGAACACGGGGAGTGGCTGCTAAGGACCACGCCCCGGTGGTAAGGATGTGGAGGGCAGCCGCTGGGGACCCTGCCCCGGTGGTGCCACCTACCTTGGGCTCTTCTGAAGCCTCTACCCAGACAGAGCTCATGGTGGGGTCAGCACCCCCCTGTCTGTGGGGGCTGCCTGGCAGGGACCCGGAGGCCGTGGGTGGGGGAGAGGTCTGGAGGTTCCCTTGCCTGTACCTCTTGTGCCCGACTTTGGGCCCTGGAGGAGCAGGTGAGGGAGCTCCAGGCTGAGGTGAGTAGGCTACGTGGGATCAGGGCTGCAGAGGATGAAATTGACACCTGTTTCCATTCTCTGCAGGATCAGTCTTCTGGCAGACAGACCTCCCAGGAAAGCCACACAGCAGAGGAATGGCAGAAGGTGACCACCAGAACCATGGCTGCTTGGGCTAGCATGGTGGTGGCTCCCCAGGCACAACTGGGGAACAGATTCGAGGCCTTGGCAGCCTTGGAGAAGAAAGTTGAAGTGGATGCCTCTGGGGGTGACAGTACCACTCTATGCACAGCACGGTCTGAGCAAGGACGGAACACCACAAGGAAGAAACCCCAGGTCCTCATCATTGGAGACTCCATCCTGAGGGGAACAGAGGGTCCCATCTGCCAACCCAACCCCATAGCACATGAGGTAAGCTGCCTGCCTGGGGCTCGGATTCAGGATGTTACAAGCATGTTCTCAGACCTCATTGAACCCTCAGACCCCCCATGGTCCTAACAAATGACGCAGCGGGGAGCAGTCCAGACCACATTATGAAGGACTACGAGGCCCTGGGGGCCAAGCTCAGGGAGACAGGGGTGCAGGTGGTATTCTCTATTTTTGCAGTAAGTAGACGCGGACAGTGCCGTGAGGCCTACATTGGAGTGGTCAACTGGTGGCTTTGGAGTTGGTGCTACCAGGCAGGCCTCGGGTTCCTTGACAACAACCCACATTTTCGCACAGGGGGCATGCTCAGGTGGTATGGGCTTCACCTCTCCCCTAAAGGCAAGCACGTCTTCTCTTCCAGGTTGGCTGATCTCATAGGGCATGCTTTAAACTAGCTTCACCGGGGGATGGGGCCACAGGGGGACATGAGGACCCTTCCTAGCCAAGGCAGGTGACAAGCACAAGATGTACCCAGGTAAGTGGCAGGGGTCCAAATAGTCCTGGGATGAGGGGGGAGGTGCATGCACCTATAGGAGGCCTTAAATGCCTCTACACTAATGCTCATACTATGGGGAACAAGCAGGAGGAACTTGCCCTCCTGCTAGCTAACACAAACCCGGACATAGTGGAGCTCACTGAAACCTGGTGGGATTGAACCCATGATTGGGTGGTAAACATCAAGCACTACAGACTATTCAGGTGGGTAGAATGGGGAGGAAAAGTGGGGGGGTGGCGCTGTACATCAAAGAGCAATACACATCCTCAACAAACAGCACAGGGTCAGAGGAGGGGCAGACTGAAGAGCTCTGGGTTAGAATACAAGGGAATCGGGGGGGGGAAAGGGACTTAATGGTGAGTGTCTACTATCGACCACCCAACCAGGGAAAAGAGCTAGACCGGGAATTCTCAGGTCAGCTTGCAGAGGCAGTTAGGTCAAGGGATGTGGTCATCATGGGTGATCTAAACTACCCGACTACCCAACTATCTGCTGGGACGAGCAGTCAGCCAGGTCAGATGGTTCACATAGGTTCCTAGCCGAGACACAGGACCTCCACCTAACCCAGGAGGTGCACAGTCCCACCAAGGGAAATGCCTCACTGGACCTGGTCCTGGCCACAGGCGACAACCTGGTGAGGGGACTGTGGGTTCTCGACTACCTGGGCGATAGCGATCGTCGCCTACTGGAATTCACCATCCAGCGCAGGGTGTCAAAGGCCTGAAGCAAGGCAGCAGCCCTTGACTTCAGGAGGGCCGATTTCAATGAATTAAGGAGATTAGTCAGAGAGGCACTGAGGTCGCGGAAGGTAGGGGAGTTGGCAGTTCAAGACGAGTTGTCGTTCCTTAAGGAGACGATCCTCTGAGCCCAAAGGGTGATACTCCCAATGCGAGTCAAAGGGGGCAAGAGTGCTCAAAAGCTCCCAAGGCTCACCAAAGGCATTCATGAATGTCTGAAAGCTAAAAAGGAAGTGTACACCCAGTGGAAGGGAGGGGCCATCACCAAGGAGGATTATACCTCCATTGCTCGAGACTGTAGGGGGGCTGTTAGGAAGCCTAAGGCAGAGACAGAACTAGGACTAGCGACCAGGATCAAAGATAACAAGAAGTCCTTTTTTAAATACATAGGGAGTAAAAAGAAAGCACCCGGTAACGTGGGGCCCCTGCAGGACATGCTTGGCAATCTGGTGGTTGCACCAGATGGTAAAGCTGACCTCTTTAACAAATTCTTTGCCTCCATTTTTCTGAGCAGGGACCAGGACATCCGCCACACTGGGATTCCAGATGGACTCAGGAGAGGTACATCCAGGCCTAGGGTCAGTGAGAACCTAGTTAGGGAACTTCTGGTGGGTCTGAATGTGTTCAAGTCAGCAGGTCCAGATGATCTCCGCCTCAGGGTGCTGAGGGAATTGGCAGAGGTCATTGAGGGACCCCTGAAATGGCTTTACAAGTGCTCATGGTGCTTTGGCCAGGTGCCAGAGGACTGGAAAAGGGCCAGTGTGGTCCCCATTTTCAAAAAGAGGAGGAAGGAGGACCCGGGTAACTATAGGCCCATTAGTCTTACTTCGGTCCTGGGGAAGCTCTTTGAGAAAATTATCCAGGAGGGACAATCTGCGAGGGGCAAGCAGGGGAGATTATGCTTAGGGGCAACCAACATGGGCTCATTAGGGG
>NW_017729025.1:115538833-115539967 GCF_001723915.1 Gavialis gangeticus | reverse complement strand
ATGAGGACCCTTCCTAGCCAAGGCAGGTGACAAGCACAAGATGTACCCAGGTAAGTGGCAGGGGTCCAAATAGTCCTGGGATGAGGGGGGAGGTGCATGCACCTATAGGAGGCCTTAAATGCCTCTACACTAATGCTCATACTATGGGGAACAAGCAGGAGGAACTTGCCCTCCTGCTAGCTAACACAAACCCGGACATAGTGGAGCTCACTGAAACCTGGTGGGATTGAACCCATGATTGGGTGGTAAACATCAAGCACTACAGACTATTCAGGTGGGTAGAATGGGGAGGAAAAGTGGGGGGGTGGCGCTGTACATCAAAGAGCAATACACATCCTCAACAAACAGCACAGGGTCAGAGGAGGGGCAGACTGAAGAGCTCTGGGTTAGAATACAAGGGAATCGGGGGGGGGAAAGGGACTTAATGGTGAGTGTCTACTATCGACCACCCAACCAGGGAAAAGAGCTAGACCGGGAATTCTCAGGTCAGCTTGCAGAGGCAGTTAGGTCAAGGGATGTGGTCATCATGGGTGATCTAAACTACCCGACTACCCAACTATCTGCTGGGACGAGCAGTCAGCCAGGTCAGATGGTTCACATAGGTTCCTAGCCGAGACACAGGACCTCCACCTAACCCAGGAGGTGCACAGTCCCACCAAGGGAAATGCCTCACTGGACCTGGTCCTGGCCACAGGCGACAACCTGGTGAGGGGACTGTGGGTTCTCGACTACCTGGGCGATAGCGATCGTCGCCTACTGGAATTCACCATCCAGCGCAGGGTGTCAAAGGCCTGAAGCAAGGCAGCAGCCCTTGACTTCAGGAGGGCCGATTTCAATGAATTAAGGAGATTAGTCAGAGAGGCACTGAGGTCGCGGAAGGTAGGGGAGTTGGCAGTTCAAGACGAGTTGTCGTTCCTTAAGGAGACGATCCTCTGAGCCCAAAGGGTGATACTCCCAATGCGAGTCAAAGGGGGCAAGAGTGCTCAAAAGCTCCCAAGGCTCACCAAAGGCATTCATGAATGTCTGAAAGCTAAAAAGGAAGTGTACACCCAGTGGAAGGGAGGGGCCATCACCAAGGAGGATTATACCTCCATTGCTCGAGACTGTAGGGGGGCTGTTAGGAAGCCTAAGGCA
>NW_017729025.1:115522427-115523508 GCF_001723915.1 Gavialis gangeticus | reverse complement strand
AGCTCTGGGTTAGAATACAAGGGAATCGGGGGGGGGAAAGGGACTTAATGGTGAGTGTCTACTATCGACCACCCAACCAGGGAAAAGAGCTAGACCGGGAATTCTCAGGTCAGCTTGCAGAGGCAGTTAGGTCAAGGGATGTGGTCATCATGGGTGATCTAAACTACCCGACTACCCAACTATCTGCTGGGACGAGCAGTCAGCCAGGTCAGATGGTTCACATAGGTTCCTAGCCGAGACACAGGACCTCCACCTAACCCAGGAGGTGCACAGTCCCACCAAGGGAAATGCCTCACTGGACCTGGTCCTGGCCACAGGCGACAACCTGGTGAGGGGACTGTGGGTTCTCGACTACCTGGGCGATAGCGATCGTCGCCTACTGGAATTCACCATCCAGCGCAGGGTGTCAAAGGCCTGAAGCAAGGCAGCAGCCCTTGACTTCAGGAGGGCCGATTTCAATGAATTAAGGAGATTAGTCAGAGAGGCACTGAGGTCGCGGAAGGTAGGGGAGTTGGCAGTTCAAGACGAGTTGTCGTTCCTTAAGGAGACGATCCTCTGAGCCCAAAGGGTGATACTCCCAATGCGAGTCAAAGGGGGCAAGAGTGCTCAAAAGCTCCCAAGGCTCACCAAAGGCATTCATGAATGTCTGAAAGCTAAAAAGGAAGTGTACACCCAGTGGAAGGGAGGGGCCATCACCAAGGAGGATTATACCTCCATTGCTCGAGACTGTAGGGGGGCTGTTAGGAAGCCTAAGGCAGAGACAGAACTAGGACTAGCGACCAGGATCAAAGATAACAAGAAGTCCTTTTTTAAATACATAGGGAGTAAAAAGAAAGCACCCGGTAACGTGGGGCCCCTGCAGGACATGCTTGGCAATCTGGTGGTTGCACCAGATGGTAAAGCTGACCTCTTTAACAAATTCTTTGCCTCCATTTTTCTGAGCAGGGACCAGGACATCCGCCACACTGGGATTCCAGATGGACTCAGGAGAGGTACATCCAGGCCTAGGGTCAGTGAGAACCTAGTTAGGGAACTTCTGGTGGGTCTGAATGTGTTCAAGTCAGCAGGTCCAGATGATCTC
>NW_017729025.1:115515126-115517427 GCF_001723915.1 Gavialis gangeticus | reverse complement strand
CTACCAGGGGGGACCAATGGGGAATGGGAGAGGCCCTGTTCCCCCGAGCACTACCAGAAGTAACTACGAATAATGGCCACAAGTTGACTGAGAGTAGGTTCAGGCTAGACATCAGGAAGCACTACTTCACAGTCAGGGGGGCTAGGATCTGGAACCAACTTCCAAGGGAAGTGGTGCTCGCTCCTACCCTGCGGGTCTTGAAAAGGAAGCTAGATAGACATCCTGCCAGGGTCATTTGACCCCAGCATTCTTTCCTGCCCATGGCAGAGGGTCAGACTTGATGATCTGCTCAGGTCCCTTTCAACCCTACCAACTATGAAACTATTAAACTTGAAGTTGGCCCCATTCAGATGTTTGAACCCACATAGGACAACCAATTTCCTAGATTTTTAGGGCCAGAAGGGACCTCAGTAGATCATCTAGTCCAACTCCCTGCCCTGGGCAAGAAAGAGCACTGGGGTCAGATGACCCGAGCTAGGTGCTTGTGTAGTCTCCTCTTAAAGACCTCCAAGGCAGGGGAGAGCACAACCTCCCTTGGAAGCCCATTCCAGATTTTGGCAACCCTCATCATAAATAATTTTTTTCCTAATGTCTAATCTAAATCTGCTCTCTGTCAGTTTATGGACATTGTTCCTAGTAACTGCAAGGGACACCCTGGTAAACAGAGTATCCCCTGTTCTTTGCTGGCCCCCCTAATGAATTTGTAGATAGCCACAAGAACCCCTCTCAGCCTTCTTTTGTGAAGGCTGAAGACATTCAGGTCCCTCAATCTCTCCTCGTAGGATCTTACCAGGCCCTTAACCATACAAGTATCCCTCCTCTGGACCCTCTCAAGATTATCCACATCCCTCTTAAAGTGCAGTGTTCAGAACTGGAAGCAGACACAGACTCCAGCTGCAATCTTACCAATGCCGCATAGAAGGGGAGTATCAACTCCTTAGACCCATTTGTGATGCACCTTCTAATGCATAAAAGAGTGCGGTTGCCTTTACATATATCACTTCATTACTTGACAACTCATGTTCATTTTGGAGTCAACTATGACTGAGATCTCTTTCTGCTGCTGTGCTGCTTAGAAAGTCACCTCCCAGTCTGTAGGTATGTTGGTGATTCTTTCTCCCTAGATGCAGCACTTTGCACTTACCTTTGTTAAAATGCATCCTATTCTGTTCTGCCAATTTTACCAATCTGTCCAAATCTGCTCCCTGCCCTGCAGTATTTACTTTGCCCCATAATTTTGTGTCATCCACAAATTTGGACAGAGTGCTTTCCATGCCTTCATCCAAGTCACTAATGAAGATATTGAAAAGCACTGATCCAAGGACCGAACCTTGGGGAACTCCACTGCCCACATTCTTCCAGGTCAAAAATGACCTGTCCAGCAGCACTCTCTCGCTGCATCTCATAAGCCAATTCTCCACACACCTGATCGTGTAATAATCTACATCACAACTGCTTAATTTATTTGTAAGAATGGGATGCGACACTGTATCAAAGGCCTTTTTAAAATTCAAGTAGATGACATGTACCTCAATTCCTGCATCTAAGCATTTTGTGATCTGGTTGTAGAAAGAAACAAGATTAGTCAGGCAGAATCTACCTACTGTGAAGCTATGCTGGTTGTCCTTCAGCATTATTTTTCCTACTGGACTCCCAAAATGTAATCCTTAATAATTTTTTCAAAGGTTTTCCCAAGAACAGAGGTGAGGCTAACTGGCCTATAGTTACCCAGATCATCCTTTCTCTCCTCCTTGAAGATAGGGACCACATTGGCTCTTTTCCAGTCCTCTGGGACCGGTCCTGAGCACCATGAGTGCTCAAACAACTGTGCCAGTGGCTCTGCTATGACACTGACCAATTCCTTCAGCACCCTTGGATGAAGTTCATCCAGGCCTGCTGATCTGAACACATCCAGCCCCTCCAAGTGCCCCTTCATTAAGTCTCCACTAACAGTTGACACAGGCACAGGCAGCTTGTGAAAGCTGAGATGGTAGGGCAGATGGAGTATCCCACAGGAGCGCTGGGGAGTCCCCTGCACACTCAGCAGCAGACCCAGAAGTGGACCAGAAGCATTTCCAGTCCACTTCTGGTTCCACTGCAGAGTGCGTGTGGGAATCAAATAATCGAATCCCTGTCCCCCGAATTGGGCCAAATCCAAATTGAATACAGCCAGCTTTGCAGATCCCCAATAGTTACGGGCCAACACCCATCTCCTAGTCCATACCACAGAAAAGAAATAACTCCTTAAGTCTCAGTAGGTCACAATAAAAAAGTAAGCAGGAGGAAGCTAAATCATAAAAT
>NW_017729025.1:115501255-115510126 GCF_001723915.1 Gavialis gangeticus | reverse complement strand
CTGGTTCCACTGCAGAGTGCGTGTGGGAATCAAATAATCGAATCCCTGTCCCCCGAATTGGGCCAAATCCAAATTGAATACAGCCAGCTTTGCAGATCCCCAATAGTTACGGGCCAACACCCATCTCCTAGTCCATACCACAGAAAAGAAATAACTCCTTAAGTCTCAGTAGGTCACAATAAAAAAGTAAGCAGGAGGAAGCTAAATCATAAAATAATAAACATTTCCCACATGTTCTACACCAGCATATAAAATAGCTATTCCCAGTCCATTCTGAGAGACCGTATATGATCTAGAAGAATTAGGATTAGAGTGTGGATCAAAAACTTTTCAATTCCAGACCCTTCCTCTGCTTAGCCTCAGACTGCCCAAAAATTAAATAAACTCTACACATACCAGTTTTTTTGCCTTGTGGGATTGATAAATAATAATAATTAGCTATAATATGTGAGAGATCTTAAGAGGTTTCCCTTTGTTAATGTCTGTTATTTATTTGTGATTGTGGGGTGAAAGATGCTACAGAAGGGCAAAGCATTTAGCAATATTCCAAATCAATCGCAGTTTGCTTGCAGCATAGGTCCAATTATACCTAGAACAAGCCAGGCACATTATTTGTAATGAATAATTTAATAAACTACACGTTTTTCCCTTAACATTTTTTCCCTTAAAGTTTTCATAGACAGATTTGAAATTTTACACGTCTGTTAATTAATACAAATTATTCAAATATTTACAAAATTGTTTTCTAGCCTAAGGGTTGCTCTGCCTACAGGCAGAATCCAATTTCACTTTACACACCCAAAGACATTTCTCAAACCAGGTAAGTGCTGTTTGTGGCACTTTCTCATAATGTGTGATCCTATTCCATGTGCAGTGTGGACACCCCAGTGTCCACACGGCTACTGAGAATGTGTAGTATGCTGCGCTCTGGCCAGATAGGCAAGTGTCTCCAAAGACATGCACCCACAGAAAAATGCAATCAGGACAAAACTCATGATGAAGGGGGAACAGGGGAGGCCACCTGGGCAGTTATGAAAGAGAGATACATGGGGCTAGGAAGAAAACAAGCTGGAGGGTTTGTAGCTCAGTAATATAGCTGATGGGAGGGGGTCTGGGTTCTAGCCTGGACCTTCACTCCCAATAGAGCAGAAATTTCCTCACTGCTTTCTGTCCATTTGATCTAACGACTAGTAAGTGCAAGGTACAGTCATTCACCTTCAAGTGACAGTGTCCCTATGGCCTGATGATTTGAGCACTATGCTAGGTCATCAGGGAGACATAAGTTCAAAACTATCCTGGATCTCCTGTCTGCTTCCTGAAAAAGGGCCCAAAACAATAGACCATTGGGCAAAAATGTAAGAGGACCCTCCTCTTCCCCACCATAGGTTTTTGCCTAACTACAATTTAAGAACTTAAACTCAGGTATAAAGGGCCACACACTTGTCTAGCCAGAACATATGTTCAGTAGGCATGTGGATGTAAAACTTGCCTGAATACTGCACGTAAGTCCCAAAAATGGCAGTTACATGGCTGGTCAAGTACCATTTGGCCTACAAAGTGAAATAAGATTCTGCTTTATGTCTCCAGTTAATCGTCAGAAATGGTACAAGATCACAAAAGTGCACTGCCGGAAGAGACCTACCTCAAGGTGTTTTTCAGTCCAGGGCTATCTAACTGATGACCCATGAGGGGTTAGGTTGTGGCTCCTGGACTTCTACCTGACCATTGCTCCCTACGTTGCTCTGGCTGCAGGAGAAGCCACAGTCTCGAGGCTCCCTCCTCTAGCTTTTGCAGCCTGCCCTTGCCCCACAGGGTTGAGAAGTGCAGCGTAGTGTGGCCAGGGGAGCTGAGGGTGAGCCTGGGGCTGCATAATAGAGCAGTAGGGGTGCACAGTGCAGCTGTGCAGGGGCATCCTATGTAGTGCAGCAGAGGTGCAGCAAGGGACAGGGAACATTCATACAGTGTGCAGCTGGGGGGAAGGTAGCCAATGGTTCATCCTGGTGTGGCCCACAGTGTGTGACCCCCACTGGTGCAGCCTATAGGGTAATAGACTCCTAGTTGCTTAGAAGTTGGAGATTGCTGTTCCATGGGTGACTGGTGCCTCCTGAGACACTAGTTTTTGTGGGCAGGAGTGGCAGTGGTCAGATGGCAAGCAGTGACGCCTGCAGAAGCCAGCAGAGGCCAATCTCGGGGGGGGGGGGGAGCGGCACATGCCCCCCTGTACCCTTCCACCAGTCACCTATGTCCTATTCTATTACATCCTTCTGCTCTGAGGTGGAATCGGTATATCTAGACAACTGGTATACCTGAACAATGTTCATCTAACCTGCTCTTAAAATCTCCTGTCATTCTCCAAACATTTTATTGTTTAGCTATTTAGGTAAGGCACATTTTTTTTACATAGTAGCCATAGCATTGTTTCTATTCTGAAGGGATCAGGGTGCTCTCACCCAGGCTAGTCTATAGCCCAGTTGTTAAGGGCACTGTCCAGAGAAGTGCTGAAGAAGGCCTAAAACCCAGATTTCCCATTTTCTGACTGCTCATACCACTCAGCTATGATAAACGTGAACAATAATACTACCACTGTATTGGCTGAGCTTATGCTGCCAGTGTTAATCAGGTGTAAAGAAAGCTCAGGAGTGCCTAACATATCAGGAACCTAGATAACAGTTTAGACATTTTTTAAAACTGGTCTGGATCTCAGCAGAGCCTCAGAAGAAGTTAGGTATCTAGGCATTTGAACTGCACTCCTTCTAATCATGCACACACATTTAACCTGACATGTTTAGGGGAAATTTTCAAGCCAAAAATTGCCACGCCTAATGATTCTAGGTTTTTAAACAGTTTTGTGGCTGCTGGAGCAAGCTTGATCAGGATCTGAAACTTTGAGAGACTCCCCCATTTCAGTGGTTGGAACTGCCTACATTGCGTGCTGAGAAAAGGCCTTTCTACAACAGTACTTTTTTCATACTGTCATGAATACCCAGACTGATATAAAGTGGGCCCCCTGGGTTTCAGACACTCTGATCTATACTAGATGAATAAAGAAATAGCTTATGAATGATAAACTAAAGCTGACAGTCAGTCAGTCCCCTCCTGTACTCAGCTACATAAGCTTTCAGCTTCAATGTTACTTCAAATGCAGACATTTAACTCCAGGGCTCTTCAGTCTCATTTTGAAAATAAAGCTGTGGCGGTCTATTCTTTGCTCCAAGGTTGAGTTTCTATTGTTTGCTGCAGCAGCTCTCATGGCCTAAGTAAAATATTCCTTTTGTTAAAAATATCACAGCACAAAGCGGACAGGAGTTTTAAATGTAGTACAACATGCTGCCAGTTTAGGCTTCCGAGACCTCTTATATCCTTGGTTTTATGTTGTTAAGACTGGAGGCAGTTATTTCCTTCATGGGGAAGTAAAAGGAATGCTTCACTTTACTTGACTGCCACCATCTCGCCACCATTGCCATCACCTGGCTGTTACTTAGAGAAATGTTAATGGGCTATATCCAGGCATCCTTTGGGTGTGAGAGATTGATGAAGACTGTCCAGCTGTTATGAAGCCTTGGTATTGGATGAGAAAGAGCCTGCTCCAGTAGCAAAAGAGGCTAGGCCATGCACCCTTGTGGTGGCTGGGGGAGGATTGAGACCACTGATGCTAAAAGGAATGGGTAGTTGTGGTTGGCAACTCCCTCCTGCAGGGTACAGAAGCATCCATCTGCCAGCCTGACCTGTTGGCTTGAGAGGTATTCTACTTGCCAAGAACCCACATCCAAGACATCATGGAAAGGCTGCTGAGACTCATCCAGCCCTCTACTATCCCATGATGGTCATCCATGTGGGCATCAATGATACTGCCAGGCATGACACCAAAGTTGACAACGAGATCAAAAGTGACTATATGGCTTTGGCTGCAAGGATGGGAGATGGGCCCAAGTGATGTTCTCATCCATCAGTCCAGTCAAGGGGAAAGGCCCGCACAGAAGCAGAAGTATCCTAGTGAACAAGACACAGCTGCATGGATGATGATGCCAGTCTTTTGGCTTCTTTGATCATGGGGTGGTGTTCCAAAAAGAGAAATTGCTGGGAAGTGATGGGGTCCGCCTGATGGAAACAAGGAGGAGTGTCTTCGCATACAGGCTTACTAAATGAATGAAGAGGGCTTTAAACAAGGTTCACCATGAGATGGAGACTAAATCCCAAAGATAAGGAAAGAGACTAGGGACCTGGCTAAAAACGTACTAAGGGGAAGTAATAGAGGAAGCCTTAGCAATGTTCTCAGGGAGAAAATAAGACAATCAGTTAGATACCTGAAATGTTTATATACCAATATGAGAAGTATGGGGAACAAACCAAAAGAACGGGAGGTCCTAGTACAATCACAGAACTATGGTGTAATTTGGATTACAGAGACATGGTGAGATAGTTCAGATGACCGGAGTATGGTCATGGATGGGTACAGCTTGTTCAGGAAGGATAGGCAAGGGAAAAGAAGAGGAGGTGACACTTCCTTCTTTTCCCTTTTTTGTAAATGTTATCCATTTGATACTGATCAATTTGCAACCTGAAGACTGAAGCTACATCCATACTTCCCCATCAGTTATCTTATTTTTAGTTTTGGCTGACGTATTCTGTGAAATCAGCTTATTAGAATAATGTTGAACAGAAACTTCTGGAATTCACAAAATTATATGTAGCATTTAAGACATTGCCAAATTGTATTACTTTACTGGACTATGAACCATCCCAAAAAGCCTCAGCACATTTTATAAATATATACGGTGGCACAGTTATTCTGTAAATGTAAATGGGCTGATCATTGCCAACTTCCTATTAAAACATTTAAATTCAGTTCTGTTTAAGCAACTTCTGCATACAGCTGGCTCTCTGACAACCTATTTTTACCCCAAAATGTTTTAATCGATATGCAGTACCTTAAAGCAGACAGTGCCTTAAGAAACCATAGTGAAAAATGGATTTATGCAATGCAAGTAATTACAATAATTTTATCTTTTGCATATTATATTTTAGATCTCTTCCATATATAGGTGGATTGAAATATTTGTATTGTTCATCTTAATTGTAAGTGAATGGCTAGTAGGTTCTGTGACAAACTACCTTTGGTAAAAACACATTCTGCTTATCTAGATTTGTTTGCCATGTTGCTTCACCATAAAAATGTAGTATTAACCTACAGAAAAGCAACTTCTTCTTGTTTGACCAGCTTTAATTGCTGACATATACTTTCACGTAACTGAAGCTGCAGGCTGACCTACTGTGAATATCAGCACAAGTCCTCTTACATATTTAGAAAGGGAAACCTACTAATACAGCAAAACTGATGGTTTGAAATATACAAACAGAAGCTGGACACATGCTAAAATCACTATTTCTGATATAATAAGGATATATTAACATTTACAGAAGTAAAGTCAAACAAAGACAGTGTTTGCTGAGTTGCTAGCAGATATTACAATAAATGTGGGGGAGGTAAGTGAACCAATAACCAAGATCTAAGGAACTGAGAAGCAGTATATGTAATGAAAACATAAAGACAGAAAGGAAGTTCTCTGGGGAAGAGGCTAAGAAACATAGGGAAAAAAGGGTTAGCAGAAAAAATACTTATTTTTGTTTCCAAACCACCATTCTGGGCACTTTGCTCTAATACCACGTCGCACAAGTAACATATGAAGTTGGTGCCATACGGCAGTACCTACGAAACAGCAATAGAGAGACCATTCACCTGAAGCACCTGGAAACTACGGTTAAGTCTCAGTATGGTAATTCTCCCGCTTATAAAGCTTTGCAGAGGTAAGACATGAAATGCGTTCACATTCCTCTTCCCTCCAAGAGTTCCCTCTGAGCTTCTTTTTTGAATCCTCTCTCACAAAGAGCCAGTTACCCTGTTACTTCTTTACGTGACACTCTCAAAAAGGTCCAAATGATTTTTTAAAAATGGAATGTAGCTATCTGGCATTTCTTGAAAGCCATTACAGTAATGCTGGTGTTGTAAAGCTGGTGTGAAATCCTAGCTCCATTAAAGCTAGCAGTCAATGACTTAAATTGAAACAGCATTTCACCTCTGAGGTGGCTTGTAACTTTTGATTACTTTATCTTTACAATCTGTCAATGACTTTTTTGATTATCAGGAACTCAGGTCCTTAAATCTGCTTCATGCTGCCTAGCCCAAGTCATAAAACTGCATTCTTTGTTGCTGATAAATAAAATATAAAGTCTCACCGAATATCCAAGAGAGAGAATGATGTTTCTTCTGTTCCTATAGGATGCAAAGCACTAGAGGAGCAAGAAATATGATTTTGTGATTCAAATGAAGTACTGAGTTAACCTTAGGAAGAAAGTCAGCACTAGCTGTCAACATTATCAAATCTGGAGGAAAACTATGAAAATAATAAAACCTTTTGGCAGATGCAGAAGCACAGGAAAGAGCAAATAAAAACAATTAACCCCCAAAAGTGAACAGTGGTCCTACTGGAGTGGTCCTCTGGGCACCCAATCTTTCTGATTCAGGGACTCGGGTATTTGCACCTTGACTTCCTCAAGGAAATGGCAACAAAAAGTCTTCCCTTACTAAAATATGCAATGGCCCTACATACCTTATACAAATATTCCTACTTTCTAGCCCTACCTCTATAATTTAGCCTTCAACAGATAATGTTGCCTTAAAAATCAGAGATGAAACAGCACACATTAAATCATAGGAATTCTGTTGCTGTCCAGACTCTTTCCATATGGATTCAATCGATTGCTCTATTTTACATCACTGAGCACAGATGTAGCCTTTCAGAGGGGAAAGGATCTTGATAGAAGAGCAAAGAGAATTCCACTGTAATGACTTCTAAAAAGCACGCTTTCTTGTGCTACACTTTACACAGCAGAGTGCACGTCCTGATTAACCTCCTGATTAACTACCATCTCTTGGACAGCTCTCCATGGTTCATTAAGTAGTGAATTTTCCTGCAAGCCATATCATAGCAAACTAGCTTCCTCAAAGTTTAAAAAAATCAGGCTATGTCAGGCTGGAATGTAGCTTGGGTGGTTGATCTCCATGGAATGGGTAACTGCTGCAGGAAGTGACCTTGGTGTTACTGAAAATGGTATTAATCCACTGGCCCTTATGTAATGCTGATGAGGACAAGATATCATAACCAATAAGATTTTAATTTGGCCTTTTCTGTAATGGGAAAAAGAATAAGGATGGCATCTTAGCAAAAAAAAAAATCAAGTCAGATAACAAACTGGATTCTACTTCTGCCTAAATACCTTGGGCAGTCGTGACTGGTTCTGTCTTATTATGTCATACTGCCTTTTATTTTGAAAAGACCTGCTATTTCCCACCCCAGAATTGACTGCATTTTGTTAATGAGTGAAAATATTCCCTCTTACCTACCTCACAGTGGATTCTGAGAACATTTTCCGCAGGTGCTGTATTGTATCACTGTTAAATTGTCTCTTGGAATTATGGTTTCAAAATACCTCAAGTGTTACACTGTGACTGGAAAGGCAAGGCATAAAGGACAGGGAAAAGTATGCTTGGGTTGGCATCGCTTCTGACAGAAAAGGTCCGTGTGATGCACACTAGCAGAGGCTGTTGCACACAAAGTGTTAATAAGCCTGCTGCACCTACAGTCAACAACTAGATGATTTTGAAAGTCCTGTCCTTAGTTCTTCTGTCCAAATGGTTTTCTCTCTCTCTTATTGGGCAAGGGGTCCTGGTGCCCTGCCCATCACCACCTCCCCATGGCAAGAGCTGCCTGTCATACAACCACGCCCCTTGCCACTAATCACTTGTGAGGTCTGTCTGTCGCGCAGCCCCACCCCCTCACCACGATTGGTGGAGAGGGGAGAGACCACATGACAGGCAGCCCGCTCAGCCAATCAGCCCAACCAGCATGCTTCATTTCCACCCTCATGTGCAGAAAGGCTCTGGCCCACATGCACAGCTTCCAGGAGGGGCTGCTGCTGCCACTGCTGCGGCCACCAGGGGACCCGCTCAGCTTCCCTGGCCTGCAGAGGCTCCTCCTCATGCCCCTGCTGCAGCGCTTGCTCTTGGCAGTAGGTAGGGAAGCTGCAGCTAGGCAGGAGCACAGAGCCTGGGACTCATGCCCAGCAGGGTGACAAGAGCACAGAGCTTGGGTGAGCAGGGTGTGGGTAGTTTGTGGGGTATGAAGGTGCAGGGATCCCCCCACATGCTCCCCTCCCAGAGTGCATAGCCCCTGCTGCTCACAGCAGGAGCAGGTGACAGGCCCTTGTGACCCATGCAGGTGCAGCCAGCTGCGTGCTGTTCCAGGAACTGGATGAGTGGCGAGGAGCGCAGCCAGGCTGGGCTGCCTCTATTGTGTGGGGCTCCCTGCATCTCATATGCAGCTCCTGGGACTTGTGTGCCACTGGGGGCAAGTCCGTGTGATGGACCCGACAGCCTTGCCCTGATCTCTGCCACTACATGAAGCTCGGCAGAGCCCGGTGATCTGCACATGGTAGCAGGGAGCTGGGAAGACAGATGGTTCCATTGCACAGGGCTTCACCCCCAGTGGCACGCAAGTCCCAGGAGCTGCACATAGGCCAGCCTGGCTCTACTCTTTGCTGCCACATGCAGCTCCTGGAACTGGTCGGAGCAACACGCTGCCAAGCAGCTATGCCTGCATAGGCATGAGCATCCCAAGGGCCCGCCACCTGCTGCTACTGCCAGCAGTGGGGGCTGTGTGCCATTGGGGGCATGTGGAGGGGGGGTCCCCACACTGCCATCACACCCCACATTGCCGTCACACCCCACCCTCCCTCACACCCCACAAACTCCACACACCCACACCTTGCCCACACCCCCACACATACACAAAGCCACACCCCCTAACATACCCT
>NW_017729025.1:115498930-115501066 GCF_001723915.1 Gavialis gangeticus | reverse complement strand
AAAATTAAAATACGTTATAGTAGATGTTTGACTTTTAGTAAATGTTTTTTTTTATTCCAAGATGGCAACTCCCTCCCCCCCACCCACCCCAGAGTACTTCCAAGGGCAAGGTCAGTGGCAAAGGTCAGGGAGTCAAGCATGAGACTTCCAGTCCCAAGATGGCAACCAGGGGTCATGGCACCTGGTAAGGGGTAGGGCTACCACTAAGGCCTTTAACAGGTCACCAAAACTCATTAAGTGGCCCTCCAGCTGAAATAATTGCCCACCCCTGCTCTAACACAGCCGGTCTAAAGTAGTCTACAGGCCAAATTTACCTGCTATTTAAACTTTAGACCTCTTTATTACCCCAGTTCTATATCTTGCATTATTTCAAAAGAACCTTAAGCAAAACAAAATACAGTGATTTAGTATTCCTGATGGCATCAAGAAACCCATGCTACTACATTACCACACCTATACACTTAAGGTATTCAGATAACTCAAACCGCTGTAGGCACCACGTGAAGATAGGCTGGACTTCAAGATCATGCTCCTGGACTTAGTTACCTCTCTTTGGCTCTCACTTGCAAAAACTGTAAGGCAGCATGAAACAAAGAGCCAGACTATTATATATATTTTTCAATTGTAAAGAAAATACAAAATTAAAAGACTTCCAAAATTCCTCAGTCCTGTTTACTTGTGATCAGGAAGGCCATTTGTTATGCATTAACACTGCTGCCTAAATCAGTATTCTCTGGAGTATATAATGTGTATTTTCTTTAAATACCTCAGTTCTACTGACACAGTGTGCTGTGTAACTGAACAAAAATACCATGCAAGTGGAAAGCATGTGGTCCACTTCGGAACATTTTCTTTCTAAACATTTTTTGTTTAAGTTAAAAGAACTCAATCATATTAACTAAACATAGCTAAGAACAACCATAAATACATAGGAGATTGAGCAGAAATAAAGCATGTAATATGTCTATGCAACAGATCCAGTACAAGGACTATTTTTATTTTAATTTTAGACTCATGAGAATGCCATGCTCATGAAAATTACCGTGTATGACTTATGGGTCGGCGGCTACCGGGATGCAGAGTTTGAATGAATTCTATGCAAAAGTTCCCTCAGAACCAGACACAGCAGGGTTGAACTGTGAAGAAGCTGTGAGGTACAAAGCAGTGTTCAATGCAGTGAATACTCTAATTTTCCAGTAGCAAAAAGACTTCTGAAAATCTTTATAAGCCTTGGTTACTGAAAGAATAATAAATGTTAAAAGTAATTTGAGGAATTTGGAACTTTCCATGGAATAGTTCCAAAAGCCTTAATTTTGGGGTGAATCTATTGAATTAGGACATGTGATTTCCTGTAATAAAATATTATGTCAAACCTCATGATATAAGAACTGTTAACAGAATGTATGAAGGCATCCTTAGTTTCACTTCACTCTACGTTCTAAGTCACAGATTCCATTGACGGCTGTATATATTAGCAGATGCTGTTTGCTAATCAGTAAGGCTAAGGAACCTTTGAGTGGATGATTTGGTATGTAAATGGGATAACATGCCAGCGAGAACAGCTGTGGTTTATGAGAGTGGGCCTAGGTATCAGCTGGTAATGTTAGCATACATATGATGGTATTTAGTCATAACATGGCACTGTAGATGTATAACAAAGATAGCTTAAAGCTTTATTTTAAACGCTGAGAAAAAGTTTCCTAGATTATCCAGGAGGAAAGTTACTTTCAAATTGACTTTCAAATTGTGACTTAAAGGTGAATAAAACAGACACATGATTAAACTGGTACCAATAAACAACAGGCAGGGGTGCCTCACTGATGGGAGTGACTATAAAGTTACTTATAATAACCTGAACTACAGATTTCTCTGTTGATTCCTGTCACTTGGATTAAAGCATCAAGAGGGTCCAGAGGAGGGCCACTCGCATGGTCAGGGGGCAGCAGGGCAGGCCCTATGAGGAGAGGCTATGGGACCTGAACCTACTCAGCTTCCACAAGAGAAAAATGAGAAGGGATCTGGTGGCCGTCTATAAACTTACCAGTGGGGACCAGCGGGGAATGGGAGAGGCTTTGTTCCCCCGAGCACTACCCGGAGTACCTAGGAATAATGGCCACAAGTTGATTGAGAGTAGGG
>NW_017729025.1:115486752-115493930 GCF_001723915.1 Gavialis gangeticus | reverse complement strand
TCAGGGGGCAGCAGGGCAGGCCCTATGAGGAGAGGCTATGGGACCTGAACCTACTCAGCTTCCACAAGAGAAAAATGAGAAGGGATCTGGTGGCCGTCTATAAACTTACCAGTGGGGACCAGCGGGGAATGGGAGAGGCTTTGTTCCCCCGAGCACTACCCGGAGTACCTAGGAATAATGGCCACAAGTTGATTGAGAGTAGGGTCAGGCTAGATATCAGGAAGCACTACTTCACAGTCAGGGCGGCTAGGATCTGGAACCAACTTCCAAGGGAAGTGGTGCTCGCTTCTACCTTGGGGGTCTTCAAAAGGAGGCTAGATAATCACCTAGCTGGGGTCATTTGATCCCAGCATTCATTCCTGCCCATGGCAGAGGGTCAGACTTGATGATCTGCTCAGGTCCCTTTCAACCCTATCAACTATGAAACTATGGAAGTACTGCTGAGTGGGGATCCACTTCAAAAAAGGACTACATGCACATGCCTACATCCTTCAAAACTGACTCAGGAAGTTTGCTACAAATACCTACATTCTCTCACATATCCGATGCCCCCAGATAAGACAGGCACCTTGTTTTTGGAAGACAGGACATTAAAAAAAATTTTCTAGAGTCATGGCTGCCTATGTCACACAGAATAAGTGGTTCTGGGAACAAGAAATGTCCAGGAATTATGACTTCCCAGGAACGGCCTGGGTGAAGCAGCAAGAACTTTCTGGCATGAAGGACCACAACAAGGCTAGGCCCCATACCTTTGCCAGGGCAGTAGCAAGACTGTTATTCTTTACTATAACCTGTTCTTTATATAAGTTCCTATAAATAACATAATGTTTCCACACTGCAAACCTCATCAAGATACTATCAACTGCATACAGCAGCTCACTTGCCCCAAGACAGCTCAGTTGCTCCTTCAGCCACAAGCTACAGTGCTCTGCCAATAGTTGCTGCAAATTGCTACAGTGGCCTTCAAAGGGTTAACAATGGACTCCACCCCTTCTGCTCGCTGGGCCAAAGAGAGGGCGACAGACATCTTCTCAGCCTTTAGAGCGCAGCATCTCCATGCTTCTGTTCCTCCATGCTTCCAATCCAACAAAGCTAACTAACTAACTATAAAGAAAAAAATGAGCTTCCCACTTAAGACATGCACTCCAATTTTGGAGGGCTGATTTTGAAGAAAAGGCTGTGTGTATTATGCAAGTGAATATGCTCCTTAAAGTGTCGTTTTTTATGTATTTTTCCCCAATGCTGTTATACCCACCATGAAATTATTGACAAAAACAATTGACTGCTTTACACTCTCCAGTGCAAAAGAACCTATCAGTTATTGTGCTTTCCTGCCTCTGTCAGGAGCGTCAGCAGGCACATTCTTTGGAGCATGAAACTTGATAAACTGAGGGTGAAAGATGTAACACTCCTGACAAGAAAAATCGAAGTGTATTCATTACAATTTATATATGTGGGCTTTTGCATAGCAATAGGAAACATTCTCATGTGCTAGAGACAAGTCCTGGGATTCTGGACTCCTAAGTTCTTGCTCACAAACTGCTGGAGGACCGTTTTAGACTGGACATAAGGAAAAATTTCTTTACCATCTGAGTCTCCAAAGTCTGGCATAGACTCCCCGCAGAAGTGGTGCAAGCACCTACTCTGGATACCTTTAAGAAATGCTTGAATACTTATCTTGCTGAAGTGATTTTGCCCCTTGCTGACTTCCTGCCCCTGGGGCAGGGGGCTGGACCTGATGATCTTGTGAGGTCCCTTCCAGCCCAAATGTCTATGAAATCTATGAACAGCTCTGTCACAGACTTCCAGTATAACATAACAAAAGTATATAATTATACAGAACCTTACATCAAACATTCTCACCAATCTGATTAATTTAGGTT
This sequence comes from Gavialis gangeticus, assembly GCF_001723915.1. Classification (NCBI taxonomy): domain Eukaryota; kingdom Metazoa; phylum Chordata; order Crocodylia; family Gavialidae; genus Gavialis; species Gavialis gangeticus. Next base: position 115,492,047 of record NW_017729025.1, on the reverse strand, counting down.
TTTAATGCCTTTGTGCCATTGGGTGGGATTCTCCTTACCCACCACACAAATATAGTTAGGTCTGAGGAGAAACCCTGTGGCTGTTTAAATAGCAATACAATGCAACAATTTACATTAGGACATGAAGGGGTGGGGCTAGAACTGGAAACTGTATTTGATTTTTCTCACAATATAGGTAAAAATTAATGTAAAAAGTACTACATGAAAGTAGATGGTTAAGACCATGACTGCATCCCATCCAAAGGTGTTTCCCATAATGCTTGTCCCATGAATCAACAGCCACAGAAAAATGCCACTTTAGAATTTGTCAGCCTGGGGAAAATTAACGTAATTACTACCGTGAAACTAACTGCTCTATAATGGTTGTTGCAGAAGAGTTCCCCATAAGAACACGTTTTTTCTGGATTGAGAATAAGCTAAACTTGGAAGAAACTCTTATTCCAAAATAAAAGGATCCACAGAGGGAATTATTTTGGAGTAGCTTATTCCACAAGAGCAATCCAGTCAATTTCCCTCTGTGGATAAGGCTGTTACTGTATCATCCATATCAACTAAGTATTCTTAAATGTCTCCCATGTAAGTAGTGAGGCTACCTAGTATCTAAATTCTGGCAGGATCATAAAAGGTAATGTGTGTGCAGCACTGACTTCAACCTCAGAGGATGATGCTCCCTGCTATATTAACTCGTAACTTCCCACTAGGTGACTGACAGCACTGCTTTTGCTGTCCTTGTGTTCATGGGGAATGCACGACCTAATACTATGACTAGTCTTGCAGTGCAAGGGGGCACTGTTTCTTCCATTCTTCACTGCACCAATGCAAAGAGTTTATACCTCTGTTTGAGATCCTTCTATGGGAAACAATATCAGTGCAAAGTATTACTGTACTGCAGATCATTTATTCAATTAAATATATTTATTTCTTATTTAGTGGTTTAAAAGTCTGTGCAAATATTGCTAGTGCTTTATAAATAAAAAGCCAGATTATTACCCTTGCTGTGTGCTCATGCAGGGAAGGAATGGAGACTCAAGATGGCCATCATAGTCTCCTTGCTTGTTACGCAAACTGTGGTGGAAAGATCAGCTGTCAGGTGTCCGCTAATACCCATTCTGCTGAAATGGGCAGGGAAGGGACCAGCAGTAGTATTGGTAAAAAGCTTTTTCCTCCACTCTCCAAACATGCTGGCCAGCACAGCAGGTCCAGCAGGCAAAAGGATATAACTGGCACCAAAAAGTTAATGCAATATGGTCCCCACCTCCAGAAGGAAACCAGGATCCAATGACACAGACTGTGGTACACAAGATTGTACGAAAATTATCCAGGTATTTCTCCCTCTGTATTGTTCTACTTCTTAAATATCCTTTTGTTTTTAAAACCCTGTAATTACTTTATTCCAAAACAAGGATTTCCTTCCCTCCCCCACATTTAACAGTTGCTCGACTCTCCAACCTCCTGCCTCTTCACCACTTGCTCCCCCTGCTGCATGTCCCCACCAGTACCTGCCCCACCTGCCTTCCTCCTCCCTGTACCTGCACCCCCTGGCACTTGCCCTCCCCCTGCTGTCTGCCCCCAACCTGACCCTTTATTTGCCTCTGTCCCCTGCCTCTCCTTCACTGAAGCCTCTGCTTCGCACACTGCCTGGCCCCCTGCTACAGATTTCACCGCTGCAGTTGTGGGGGGAGTGAATGACCCTCCAATGGAAAATTATAACACATCTATACATTTTCCATGCATAGAACCTAATTATTAGAGGGTCATCTTAAATTCAAAGTCACCTTGGATTCAGGAAAATGTAGTATCATATTCAAGCTTCTCAACCTCACCATCAGGATTCCTGCCTAGAGAACCTCACTTCTGTCAGTTCCATTATTCTCCAGATTAATTGATTAAATAAATCAAATGTATTCTGTGGATGATTTTAATTCTGTATATACACAATAGAAGTTCTGGCATGACAACAAAAGCATGTCATAAATTCAGAATGTCTTAGGAAGCAATCACCAATCTTCACTGATATTTTTCAAGCAGCCTCTTAATCACGGCAGGCTGTTGATAAGAATGGTGTTCAGTAAGCTTGTCATCAGGCTCAGTATTCATGACAGTAACTCAAGGAGGTTCACTTGCCTGAGACAACATAGGAAGCGTCTACAAGTAGATGACAAGGATGAAGCAACACAATCTCCCATGCAGATCTATTGTGTCACTCACTTCATGCAGTGTCAACAGTGTGACTGCAAAAACAAGCACTGTGATAAAACCTATGTTGACTTGCTTGAAATCACCAGTCTGCCATGATTACTGGTATTGCTGAAAATGTGGGGCAAATCAGACAAAATACTCTACACTTTACACCCTCCATCTTACACTCCAGATAAGAGAGTACTTGCTGGACTCACGTATGCCATTTGTAGCTTCTTAGTTATCATCCCCTCAGCATAGACATACAGGGGATTTTTTCCGACTGAAAAGGAAAATGCTTTGGTTACAATGTTCAATGGAGGTTTCCTAGTTCAATCTAAGAAGCTTCTGACCTTTGAAGGTAAACATCAGTCTTTTCTCCTACACCGCTCTTTACTCCCTACGTAATGAAGCATGAACAGACATATATGGACACTCATTCACATATACTGAATGGTCACATTGAAACCTTTTAGGGCAGTGCTTTGTATGTGTGCAACTTGATTTATTCCAACACACCAGCAGCATATTGGTTCATAAAGGACAGAGTTGTAGCACTTAGAGATTTATTACTACTGGAGACTTAAACTGTAATTTCAAAATACCCTTGAGAAATTTCACCTGTATTCTACAGGATTAATTACACAGAGGACACCTCTTTTTACTAATGACATCCTCTGTATATATACAAACAGATTAAAGCACACAGGCAAAGAGAACTTCAGCAATATGGTGACAGACATCACACAGCCCACTTCTGCATAGGCTCAAAATATCTATGAACCAACTATTGAAGGAAAAGGTAGAAGACACTACCAAGCGTAGCATTTTAAGAAGCTACTCACCCTTCTGGGGACGTGTTTCATAGTATTCTTCAAGAATACTTCAAGTCATTGATACCTTAACTTTGAATGGATTTAAGTCAGCAGAGTCTGATGGAACTAGGGTGCTGGAGAAATTTCAGAGCCATGAACACTAATATTTACAATCTCATGGATGACAGGAAGAGTCCCAAAAGAAAAAGCTACCAGAATGCCCATTTTAAAAATAGTTTAAAAAACTAAAGGAAGTCTTGAGAATTATAGACATGTTATCCTTATTCAAATTCCTGGAAAGTTACTAGAGCAAATTATAAAATAATTAACTAAATACCTGGAGGATGAGGGTGTGATCACTAGCAGCCAACATAGATTTGTTAAGAATAAATAATGCAAACCGACCTGATTTCCTTCTTTGTGGGAAAGGAGTTTGGTTGATGAGGGGAATGCAGAAGATATCGTATTCCTGGGCTTTAGTGAAGCTTTTGAAAGACTCTCACAAACCATTCTCCTAAGTAAACTGGAGGAATATGGGCTTGATTGAATTACCATTATGTGGCTATATAATTGGTTTAATAACCTCAAGCAATAAGTATCTGATAAGGGATCAATGTCAGACTGGTAGGAGGCTTCAGGTGGGGTTCAACTGAGGTCTTTTCTGCATCCAGTCCTGTTTAACATTTTTATTAAAGATTTTAATGCAGGAGTCAACCAGATTTTGATGATCAAATCTGCAGATGACACAAGACTAGGAACAGCTATAAACACTTTGAAAGACGGGATCAACATTCAACAGATTCTTGATAAATTAGAGAAGTGAAATATATAACCTACAAAATTTAATTAGTAGCCAAAAATAATGTGGTACATGTAGGGAAGAAAGAAGAAAATGTACAAACATTAACGGGGTATAGCTGGCTTGGCAACAGAACTTCTGAGAAAGATCTGGGGGTTATGGTGCACCACAAATTCAACATGCTGAGCAATGTGATGCTGTCAGAAAAGAAAAAGTACATAACATTTTGGGTTGCATTAATGGAAGCATTTTATTCAAGACAGAAAATATTAGCACTGACCCACTTCACACTGGAGCACTGTGTATAATTTTGTGTACTGTCAACAGTACATTTTTAAGAAAAATGTGAAGAAACTGGAGAGGAGACAAGCAATGAAAATGATAAAAGGAGTGGAATGCAGATGGTGAAAAAAGGTTGAAGAAACTCGTTATGCTTAGTCCGGAGAAAAGGAAATTAAGATGGGACATGGTAGCAATTTTCAAATATATGAAATGGCAGCCATAAAGACAAAGGAGACAAATTATTCTTCTTTCCCACAGACAGCAGGACAGTTTAAACTGCAGCAAAGCAGATTTAAATCAAATCTCATGAGGAAAAAATTCATAACCTTGGAAGAAGCTGCCTAGGAAAATTGTAGGATCACCTTCACTGTAGGCTTCCAAGGAGAGGCTAGTATCTGACTGAGATGCTTTAGGAATAGAGAATCTTGCCTAAGGGCAAGGTGAGATGTCTGAATTAGAGGTGTACCAGTATATCAGTCCCATATCAGATTGGCACCGATATAAGGAAAATTGAGAGTATCAGCAATTGGCTTTTTTTGGCTGATGTGGCCAATAAGGTGGCCAATTAATGACCTGTGCACGTGCATAGCCGTAGCGCAGTCGAAGGCGGCCAGGACCTCAGCTCAGCAGCATGGAGAGCAGCTGGGTCCAGCTGGTAACTCTGTTGTGTAGGAAGTGGGAGTGGGGCAGATTGAAGCTCCTGTGGTGAGGGAGGGAGTGGGGCTGGGGCTGGGACTGGGGCAGGTGAAGGCACTGCACAGCCGGAGTGGGGTGGGACATGGGACGGAGCTATGACTCGTCTGGGGAGTGAGCAGCTCCTGCTGCTGCACATGCCCCAGGAGCCATGGGGAGGGGGTCCCCCAGACCTGTACGGGGCGAGGGTGGGCCACTGTGAGCTGGGGCAGCACTGGGCTCTTCCTAATGGGGGCCTGGGCTGGGCTGGGCTGGGCTGCACTTGGGGCGGGCAACAGCGGTGCTGGGAGGGATGCTGCAGCAAATTTTGGGGTGGTTGCAGCCCCACTGTAGCCCTACTCCCAGTGCTGCTGCTTCCCTCCCCGAGAGCAGCCCAGCCCAGCCCCACGCTGGGAAGAGACTAGCTTAGTTCTGGTTCCAGCCCGCAGCAGTAGCCCACCCTCCACCGCACAGATCCAGGGACAACATCCCCCTTGCTCTCCTGGGGTGCACGCAGCAGCGGGAGTCGCCCTCTCCCCCCCTCCCCCC
>NW_017729025.1:115474517-115481752 GCF_001723915.1 Gavialis gangeticus | reverse complement strand
TCCCCCAGCCCGCCAAACCCCCCATCCTGCAAGCTGCTCTCAGAGTCAGTTTTATCAGTGTTTGCCAATGCTGGGAGCTGAGGAAGTAAGTCCCAGTGGGAGGAGGGATTGGGGGAGGGAGGGTACATTTGCCAGGGTCGGGGTCAAGGGAGCTAAAAATAGCTCATGGTCCCAGGGGGGTGGGGCAGAGACCCCCCCCATCCCCTCAAGTCCCCTTTGGACCACAAGCCACCCTGATCCTGCCAAATCCTCCTGGACCCTAGCAATACCCCCATGAACCCCACCTGCCCCTCCTACCCCCATAAACTCCAACTGTCCCCACAACACACTTATCAGCTGGACGCCACCTTGCAAGCTGCCTGGCTGCATATCGGACTCGGATTGGCATCAGCTAATATGGCTCGCTAAAAATCAGCCATTGCTATTGGCCCCAAAAAATCTCTATTGGTGCACCCCTAGTCTAAATGCATTACTTATCAGGAGATCTCTCTTGCTAGGCTATATTTGGCATCATTATTGTTCAGATCCTCTTAAAACATTTGCTCCTGCACATGCTGGATAAGAAGATCCTGGAGTTACACTGGGGTTTCAAGGTCAACTAAGGAAGGGTAAATATGCGCTCACTGCACCACTGTGGAGCTGCTTCATCTCTTTAAGCAGCAGGTAGATTCTATAACAGCAAAACCAACCATCCCAGAGCTCTTCAGTGCTGCTGACTATGGGTAACAGCATATTCCAAGGAGGACCATCAGTTATTGGAGAATCATTTTCCTGCCTCTTTAGCCAACTCCAAGCTAACAGTCTGCTTGAGGAAAACCAGGGTCATGTACCAGTCAGCTCCTGGGAAAAAACTACATCAAAACTTCCATAAGCTTAGGTGGGAATGAACTGCAAATAATTTATGAATTCACATCTCTCAGAAACATTCTGATCATACATTTATTGAGGGACAGCTGAGCTCTCATACTTGGAAAGCATGTGTAGCCCATGGCAGAATTATTAAATGAGCATAGTCAGCAAAGGATCAAACTCACGACTCAGTGAAAGTTTTACAGGGCAGTGATAGTGGTAATTCTGCTATGAGACTTGTATGAGACACAGAAGGCTTATCCAGAAGCCAGCGAGACTGCACTAGAAGTTCTCACATATTTTACCTTGGGTTAAATGGTATAATAGAGTGATAAATGCTTGGGTTTTGCAGGATCCTGACTGCAAGAGTCATGCAACATTAATTGTAAGAGCTCATCTGTTGAACTGGACACATCCAACTGATGGATAATGCATAAATGCTCAAACAGCTGCTGTATGGAAAGCTAGAGCTTGGCAAGAGGAATTATGGCTGCCCTAGGACACATTTTAAGGAAGCTGTTATGTGGCATTGGGCACAAAGCAATGTACTAGCCGAATGGTGGGATTCTTCAACTGTTAACAGGCACCAATAATGTACCAAGATAAAGGCAGATATATTTTGAACACACATGAGACACCAATAAGTTAGAGAAGTGCATAAGGTGAAAGCGATGACAACACCAGCAGAAAGGTTTACGGGGCAAAAGTACACAAGATTTGTGGAAGAGGCTACTGCCACACATGAGCTCTCTCAGTCATCTGTGTACCCACCCCCATGTGTTACTTGCACTCCTCCTAACCCAGTCTGATAACAAGGGACACAGGACAAGGACAGTGACAACAGCAGACATTAAAAGCAGTGATCACATTTAATTATTTACATAACCAACCAAATCATGTTGAGTAAACTATAATTCATTCAAGATAAATTTAAATAATGTGCCTAAAATGTTCTTATGGTTAAATGAAACACACAGATAATTGTAGCCCTAGCCATCTGGACCAGATGCTAATATATTTTGTAGTGTCTACGGTGGGACAAGAATTGATTACATGAACAACTGTGGCAGAATAGTACTTAGTGAGAATTATGCCATCCACATAACCTTCACTGTGCGGCACTTTAAAACCTCATCTTTGATCATTTATCAACAATCCACAATTTCTAGAGACTCAGAAAAGTAATTCTTTGTCAACTTGTGACAGAAAACTGCCATCGTGACTCTGCAAGATATTCATGGAAAAAAAATGCAACGTTCCTTAAACCATTAACAAATATTTACCAGATAACAAAACAATACCCAGGGCCCTGGATCCTGCAATGAATGCTGCCCAGACACACCACCACTGACATCAGTTGTCATCTCTATCAGTGGAGATTAGTTGCTTAAAACTTATCTGAGGAAAGTATTAACTTGTAAAATTATCATACTATTATCATGCCATTTTTATTAGTATGGAAAGTAGCAACCAATCTTACCTACCTACCTAGCACTACAAAACACCCTAACCTACAGATGACATCTTTAAGGGTAAGTGTTCTCCATGACCGTTTTTGCTCCTCTGCAGAGACTTTACTACTAGTTGTGATGCTGCTGCTGGGAGCTATATCATACTCAGCCACTAAAAACCAAACAGAGACTGCCAGCTCATTTCACACAGGCCACTAAACAGAGATTGCACTGTAATAAAAAACAACAAAAAACCCATTTCCACTGCTACTGCTCTAGCCTGGGCTTGAACCAGTGACCTAGAAACTAAAAAGCTCCAAAATCCATCACCATCATCAATCCCCAGGACAGCCTGCTTCTGCAACATTTCTTCTATGTGCTTAGATTGTGAGCAAAACACACATATGCTGAAATAGCACAGACTTCTCTTCCATGCCACATTTAAACATAAAAGTTGTGTTCCTGCAACCTGCTTGAGGAAAATTAGTGTTCAACCCTGACCAAATCTACTTATATGTAGTTTCTCTGCTGTCTGCTCTGCTTAAAACAAAACAAAATGTACATACTTATCAGAATATATGCGTTTATACAAATGAAGCGAGAACCTAGCACATAATGAGTAAACTTTTCTGTACAGCTCATTAGATGTAGAAGGTTTAACTACAGATAACTGGGCATGTCTACATGTGCAAATGCTGCTGGCTGGGTTTACTCTACCGTAAATTACTCTAAAGTAAACCCACCCCAGGCAGGAATCTACACAAGTGGGGATGTGGGAGCAGATTTATTGTTCCTGCCCCCTCTGGTCCTACACTGACCCTCTGGGAGATTGCTCCCTGCCCCCAGGAGCTGCCTGCTGCTGGGATGGGCTCCGCCACCAGAGCCCCAGCAGAGACAATGTTCCCTTGTGGCACAGGACTTGGAAAGAGCTTCAGGGGAGGGGCAAGTCCCAGCCCCCTGTCCCAATCTGCCAGTGGGGCAGCTAACGGCAAGCTCCCAGCTGGGTAGGACTGCTCAATCGAGGCATGGGGCTGGCACCTGCCCCTGACTGGGACAATTCCTGGCCAGTCCTGGGCTATGCGGGGAAGTCTGCACATGTAGCCCAGAGCTGACCTGGGACTGCCCGTAACAGGACAGTCCCTAGCCACTTCCAGGCTGCACCTGCAGACTTCCCCATGCAAATTAGGGGCAGGTCCCAGCCAGCTCCAGGTTGGGCAGGGAACTTTTCCCATGCAGGGAGCTCCCAGCTCCCACTTGGCAATCATGGGGCAAGAGAGATTGTTTCCAGCTCCTTGATCACAGACCTGGGAACAGGCTAGGGAGCTTGTTTTCAGCCCCTGCTCTGTGATGATGGGGTTGGGACTGGGGAGATTGTCTCCAGCCCCAGCTTCATGGTCACAGAATGGGAGCTGGGAACAGGCTGGGACGCTTGTTTCCAGCCCCTGTTTCACGATGGTGCGGTGGGGGCTGGGGTGATTGTTCCCAGGCCCAGCTACCCAGCTGACTGGGAGCAAATTTGCTCCCGGTCAACTGTCTACACATGTCAGATGGAGCCATAAATAACTGCGAGTAAATTTGCTACTCGTATTTACAGGAAGAAAATTTACTCATGATTAGAGCAAATCATTGCTCAGTAAGTGTTTGCACATGTAGACAGTGAAGCTTACTGCATAGCAAGTTGCAGTAATCTCGAGTAAAGCATCTTGTGTAGACACACCCACTGAAAATCAAACTGTGTTCCTATAAAGAACCATTTCAAGTCACAGCGTGACGTCTCTCACAAGAGACATCTAAGGGGAGACCTTGTAGCAGCCTATAAGTTTATCAAGGGAGGACAACAGAGAGTTGGAGATCCGCTATTTACCAGGACACCCCTAGGAGTAACTAGGAGTAATGGGTACAAACTAGTGGAGAGTAGATTAAGGTTAGACATTAGGAAGAACTTTTTCACAGTAAGGGTTGCCAGAATCTGGAATGGGCTTCCAAGAGAGGTGGTGCCATCACCTAACTTAGAGGTCTTCAAGAGGAGGCTAGATAGGCACCTGGCTGGGGTCGTCTGACCTCAGTCCTTTTCCTGCCAGGGGCAGGGGGTTGGACATGATGATCCTTCAGGGTCCCTTCCGGCTCTACAATCTATGAACCTATGAATTTACTAGTACATGTCAATTAGCAGGTGAACGTCAGAAAATTTCCTAGGAACAGACACAAAGTAAGGGCCCTATTCTCTAACCTTTAAGAAAATCATAGGGCCCTACCTGAAGCAAATATACTAAAAGGCCAGTCCTTTGATAATATTTTCACATGGGTTCCTATGTTAGATGGACTCCTCATTCACAAAACTAGGGTGTCACTATGGAAATTGTTGGGTACATTATAAAACATTCATTAAGGCTATTTGAATGCATGTACTGTAATAATTGTAATATAATGATTAAAAATGAGGCAGAATTCTTAGACTGATTTATGACTCATTTTGTATATCATTCCACAGAATTGAAAAGCTTCAGTCATTGTCCCGTACTAAAGAATTTATGATTGGCTGCAGAAATGAATATTCACATATTGCAAGTCCTCCAAGTGAACAAAGGCATCTTAGAGAAGCACAAGGCTACAAATCATGTCCCATTCTAGGAACAAGAGAATGAAAGATAATGACTTTCTTTTTCAGTTTGTTAATGCAATGAAGTGAGGAAAAGACTGAAGATGACATAACTCCCACGAATAGGTTAAGCCAGAGCAAAAATGACGACTTACAGTTCAAAATGGCATTATATTACACTCCATTGTCTTCATCACTGATAGCAGAACTAGCCACACACACAGACACACACACAGAGAAGGATGTGTATTTAACTTAAGAGAAAAGACACTAAAATTTAAACACAGATGGCTTGATTCTCTACTTAATGTTAAAGTGACCTGACAAAACTACTTCTGCATTTTCCCTGCTGTTATCTCACAGTAGGCAGCAAACATTAATAACTAGTTTATGTGTGCTGATACCACTGTAATCATTTTGAGCACTATCTCCTGTACAAGCATTTCCAAATTTGACTGCATGCAGCTGTCTTTTCTTTTAAATAACTAATGTAATATACTTTGCAATTCCTTCTGCCATGCTTGGGTACACTGAACTATTATTTTAAACAAGGGCCTGAATAAAGACAACGAAATTCTCCATGGATGTTGAGTTACAAACAATGCTTGAACCTGGAAACCAAGAACATCATAAGCATACAGTGCAGGTAACAAAGGAAAAACAGCAAGCCGTTATTTATTAATAAGCAAAGGCCAAGGTGACTCTAGCTGCAGACATGGGTCTTGTTTGTATCCCTGTCAGGCTGAACTGGGTTAAGTGGTTTGAAGTAAAGTGGGCATCACTGGGCTCTTATATTTGTATTACACACAGCTAAAATACACAATGGCCAGGCACAACCGTTCTATTTAATTACCACCTTTGAGTGGATTCAGTTAGAAAACTGAGGATGTTATCTTCTTGATCTCTATTGTGCTGTTTGTCTGGCTGCATCTCAGACTTTACAAACTAATAATAAACACACACACACTTACATGGCAGACGTGATTTCATTCCATATAGAAATACAGCAACCTATGGGGTAAATTGAGCATTTCACGTAATTTAGGGTACACAAGTCTACATTTTCAAAAGTCACGAGTGATTTTGGGTACGTCAATTTTTAGTTGCCTCACTTGAGGCACCTTGAAACGATCCAATCTGTGAAGTGCTGAGCATATTTTAATAGTCATGACATTTATATACGTCTCAGACTGGGCATCTAAAATTAAAACATCCAAAATCTTTAATTACTAATGGAAATTTAGGCCCAGGTGCCTGTATATGCAGGTTTGTTTTGTTTTTGTTTGTTTTTTAACAATATTGGACATGTGCACTAGGTGTATTTTGCTAACAAAAAATTATATCACCTAGAATTTTAGATAAGTAAAATATAATCACTCTAATTTTAGCTTGCTCAGGACACTACAGCTAATATTCCTATCCTAGTAGTAAAATGTCAGAGCGATCTTTAACAACGCCAAGTAATCAGGAAACTGGTACTGAGTAAAATCTTCTAAAGCACTGAAGTGTCTAAAGTCTGATTTTCTATAGTGCATGAGCTCCAGATTTTTATAAAAGTACTTCCAAATTGTTCTGTTTCATTTTGCAACACTTGATTTATTGCCTTAATGAAAGTCAACAGGAGCCTTAGGCTCCTGAGAGCAAAGATGCTTCTGAAGCAAAGATGTGGACTCCTAAGTCAGCTAAACGCTACAAATCTCAGCAGAGCAATACCTAAATGCCTCTGAAAATAGTCAGTGGTAGTTAGGATCTGGGTCTAAGTGCACTGACTTTCATCGGTCTCTAAGTCATTTTGAGGATTTTTACCCTTTCACCTTAAATTAAGTGATATCTTTTTGTGATGTCACAAAAAGCCATATCATGTCAGAGCAGTGGAACAATTCTGATCAAGAGACACAAGTAAACTGTCAGCACTTTTCCTGGCTCACCTAAAAGTACGGTTGCATATAGACATTTGGGAAAGTTATAATCGAGCTAAAAATGGTCACCCAATCTAAAGTAAGTTAGATGGGTAGGTAAAAGCAAACAGATTCAGCAGGTGAAACTGGAGGATCTGAGAGGGGATTGTAGGGCAAGCAGGATCCATGGGAGGGATTAGGGGGGTTAGTGGGATCTGTAGGGGAGATCACAGAATCAGGAGGACAAGCACTGTCTGAGGGAGGGATGAAGGGGCAGGCAGGGTCCACAGGGGAGCTAGTGTGGTCCAGGAGGGTTTGGCAGGATTTTGGGTGCTCACGGGGTCCACAAGGAGATTTTCAGGGATACAGGCTCTCTCCCCCATCTCCCCACCCTGGACCAGGTAGTATTTTTAGTGACCTGACCCTCCCCAATGGTGA
>NW_017729025.1:115450209-115469517 GCF_001723915.1 Gavialis gangeticus | reverse complement strand
ACCCCTGACTTGGGAAAGTGCCCCAAGTGCCTGTACTGGGTCGAGTACCCGTTGGACTATTAGGCGTGTGTTTCCTCGAGGACACAGGGCTGAGAGAGTCCCTTCTCAGGGTGCTGGCAGCTTATGTTACCCCCAGGCTAGCGAGTGTGCTCCAGGAAGGGGGTCAGCTGGATGCGAGGCACTCGGAGCCTGGAAGGTGGTTGGGCACAGGGAGGTGGGCAGCTCAACAGAGGAGTGCCCCCTACTGGCCCGCCACAAACCTACTGCCCCCAACCCTCGCGCCCATACCCCCTCTGGGACTTACTTCCTCAGCTCCCAGCAACAGCAAACATTGACAACACCAGCCCTGGGAGCAGCTTGTGGGATGGGGGGATTGGTGGCTTTGGGAGGGAGGGGAAAAATGCTGGCTGGTCCTGGGGCTGGAGTGAGGGATTGGGAGATAAAAATAGCCCAGTGCCAGAGGGCACTGGAAACTGTACAGAAGTTCAGGAAAGTTAGATCAGTCTAAAAATAGCCAACCCGATAAACTAGACTGCTTCAGAAGTAGGGAAACTTAGATCAGGTTGGCCATTTTAGACCAGTCTAACCTTCCTGGAACTTGCGTGCAGTTTGCACTTAGATCAACCTAACTAGGGATGTAGGTGTAAGGTCCACACCTGGGTGAACTAAGTTAGATCAGGTGGCCATTTTTAACACAATCTAACCTCCCTGAAACTCTGTCTGCACCCAATGTCTATACCATGCTGCAGTATGATATGTATACAAATATCTGACTGTAATTTAGCCAGCTTGAGTATTGAAAGCAGTCTAGTCACAGCAGCAGAGAGCCCAGTGCAGGGTAATTTCCCCTTCTCAGCATGTAGCCTATGCATTTCTCTCTACACACACTATACTGCACTGTGCCTTGCCAACTTCCCTTCTGTCTTGCAGGCAAGGACTAAATGATTTCCAACCTACTCTGCTTGAGATCTGACAGGGGTGTAACACAAGTGGGTGGCACATGAAATTTCCCCAGTTTAGGATGTAGATAGATGAGGGAGGAAATGATCGAGTGTCAGTTGATTTGCTGTAACTATTTTGTGTATCTGCTCTATCTGCAGTAAGTGAGAGCTAAAGCACACTATTCTAGCACTTTTTTCATTTCATTCAGTGGTAAACTGCCTCATTTGAAATTCCCATTTTAGAGAGACACGAAAATGTTACCAATGAGCAGGTGATGCATAGGACACCCCCCCACACACACACCAACCTCACTTCACTCCATATACTCTGTTCATCTTTGACACCTTCAGCCTTCCTAAGTCACATCTGTTTTCCAAAAATGAGGCCAAAAATCCTCTGAGGGAAGGGACAAGGAAGGCTGGACAGAAATGAAGGCATGTTAATAATCTGAAGAAAATTATTAAGATTTTCAAGAAAATCTGAGTCTTTCAAGAAACAGCTCAGTCTCTGCTTTCAGCACCTTGAAATCCCCTGAGTAATGAGGTAAATAGCTGCACAACTGCACCATCCCTGAGCTATGTAACCAAAATGCATGTAGCTGTATTCCAACTCCCCAAAGCCAGTTTCTTGTAGCCAGTTAATCAGCTAAGCAACCCCATTTTAGATTAAAAGATTTTGAAAGCAGATTCTAGCTTAACTTTAATGAATACATACCTTTTAGAAAGGAAGATTTGCAAGACAGGCTTTAAATGGAAGAGCTATTGCCAAAGGTCACATCTGGCAGCCAAGCAAAAGGCCAGTCGGCTGGCCAATCTTTTCCCGGAGATCCAACACCATTAAAGTAAAAGAGCAGAGCCGCATGGAGAACATCAAAGGCTTGCTGAACATTCCAGCTATTACACTGTGTTACAAACATCTGCTTCTCTCAAAAGTATTTTAAGGCTCCTATCACCTTGCTACCTAAAGTCCAAAGGATTGTCTAAAATTGTCCAGATTATTGCAGGTCAAAAGAATTTTTTTTTTTTCTGCTCATCTTCTCAGCCTCTGTCTACGTGACCTGTAGAGATAAGTGTCTCCAAAGCTATGGCTATATTATATACATTTGGAATGGAAGACAAATTGTCCCTCCTTTATTCAAGGTCAGTACATTTTAGACTCTAATTACTTTAATGTTGTTTTCAAAAGGCATGGTCCATACCCGCCTTCACCTTCTGTACAGCATATCAAAAAGTTCAATCTAGTGGATTCACTGACAAATTACTTTTTAATTTGCTAATGAACTTTCACATCATCTGTTAGCCAGGTAGTTCTGGAAAAAACTGCCACCTCATTGCTATAGTAGGGAGCCAGATATCCTGAATCTGATACCTAGTTGTGCTACTTGTTGTCTGATATCCGACAAGTCATTTGTCCCTCCTTTCTCTCTCTTAGTTTCCCTTGGATAAAATGAGTGTTATTAACCTTACAGGAATATCGCATGGTTTAAATACAGTTTTGGTTGTATTTAAATCTAACCAAATGGTTTGATTGTCATATTTAAATACAAGCAAATAGTTTAAATACAACATTTGTGATGAGTTATGGAATATATGCAGCCATGAGCTGCAGACAAAGGAAGGACCCTTCCTTTTAAAGTACAGAAAAACTCCAAGATCTGGCACAATTTCTTTTCCTCTTACTTTTTGCCATCAAAGGCACATCTTTCTTAGAAACAATATCCGGGGGTCCATTTTATCCATTATACCTGAGGAGTATAGTCTAAAGGACCTGCCAATGGTTATGCTTGTGGCTGAGATGAGCACAATTTATCACAAGGGCTTCCTGGACAAGTTGCTTCATAGCTTTGTGTTTGGGATACCTATAAAATGGGGGTGATAATTTGAACCTGACTAGACCAGAAAAATCACTGGGCCAGAAAATTGATGGTTAGCTATGCATTATATCAGATGAGCTACCTAAGCAGAGAGAAAAATCAGTGACATGGAGGCCAAACATGTTCAATAGATTCAAATACTGGCTGCAAAACTGAAGTGTCTTAACATTGGATCTTACGATTAATTTGGCGTAATTTAAAATGTGCCTTAACTAAAGAAGACTGCAGAAGCTGTTATTAGCTTCTCTTTAAACAAGATAAGGATATTGTGTTTGTTCATCATCCTGGCAATGTAAGATGTTGCCTTTATCTTCTGTTTTCCCTACCTTTATGTCTTTGGACTTTGTAAATGACTTGCTAAATAACTATACTGTTGTCACTTAGCAACCTTAACTTGCTATTAGATTAATGTTTTTATTTTAGGCATTATTATCAGGAACATCAATTGCAGCTCTGGGGAAAAGAGGAAAAAAGGATTCCCTCATCTGTAGAAAGAGGTAGGTAGCTATTGTTAGTCTCAAGTCAGGGAGAAGGCAGGATAGAATTGCATGTTATAAACTAACCAAATCAGAGATACGTAACCTGCTGAAAAGTGGGGGCTTATTTTGTCAGAGGCTGAAAAGGTGGCTTTTCAGCCTCTGACAAAATAAGGTCCTGCTTATTAAAGCTTGTGCATCTCTGATTTAGTTAGTCTACAAGGTACAAATCTATCCTGCCCTCCACCCATCTGTAGAGCAATTTGGGTTCCCTTCTGACAGCTGAATTGGAGTAAATGCTTTGTAAAGGCTGGCAGTGAACAGTCTCTACACTACTTTGAGTAGGACAAATCCCTCATCCCAGGCAGTTAGTCCCCAGGATCAATTCAGGGCAAATAATGAGGATATAGTTTAAATACTCTAAAACGTGAAATGCTTTTGCTTTGTTTGTGGAGACTGAAGCTGTTTCCTAACACCAAAACCACACATACCCAGTCTCTTCATTGCTATTCAAATGCACTGTATCCCATTCTTATGTGTGGGAAGTAGCAAAGAATACAGAATTAGCATTAGGTCAAATGAAGACTCTACCTGATCAGAAATGTATGGGGGGCAGGGAGAAGCAGGAGCAGGGAGGGGAAAGGTTTTCACTTTTGAATAAATTCATTTAAAGACCACACGAGTTAGCTGAAAAGATGTCATTTTGCATTTCTACTTTATTAGGCGTATTTCTGGTAGCCATTCGAGTGAGCCATTCACTCATTCTCTCTCACTAACTGCTATTATCCTTGTTTATTTGCTTTAATGTTCTGGCCTCAAATGATCTCTCATCTCATCTCCTGTAGTCACTACTTACTATATTTAAAATTCAACCAATTATTGTCAGTTGAAAGAAAATGGTTTTAAGTCTTGGAAAGAGCAGCATTAGTGCTGGTAGGCATTACTAACTTAGATGAAAAACTGTGCCCTTCTGTATCATATCACTGCTTATTATTATGATTATTCTTAATAAGCTTATATTTACAGCTAAAAGCATAATTTTTAAAAAGTACTACACCCTCTTTAACCTACATAGTAATTCACTATAAACAAGCAAGGAAATGTGTGACATGTCAAGTGTTAGCCCATCTTCCCAAAATACCGAATTACTGGGGTTATCATGGAAATACAGGACAGCAGATTAATTCCAGGCCAGATAGGCAATCATGGGCAAATATTTTAAAATCAGGCCATTTGGCTATCCCATTGACCTGAAGGGGAAAAGAACTTTATTGGCTGCCTGAAAAGACAGATCCTATAAGTTTGGGTTGCTACCAAGAGACATTTTTACTTTCTATCTCACTTTCAAGAAAACTTGCCTACCCTAGAGTAGAATAGTGTTAGTTAGGAATACACTAGGATTTTATATCCTGTTTGTGTTTTATTGCTATACGCACTGGAATGACACAGTTAACTTTTTATTTGTTGTGCTGTTTTATTTTATTTTTTCACTTACATATCAGGACTGCCAGTTCACTATGCAGAGATCAGTTATTCCCTGTGTTGGTTCTACTTGTCCATATGAAGCTTTAGCTTGGGTGTAACTTGGAAAAAGGACAAGTATCCTGTCAGAAGAGTTACATTATTAACAATAATTTACTTTGTATTTGGAGGAATGTGGTTTGAGATTCCCAACTCAGTGGTAGATTATTTCAAGCCACAACTTATTTTATAAAGCCTGCTATGGTGACATGCAAGACCTAGCAAGTCTAAGGGTCAAAAAAGCCTAGAACCCTCTATAAATGGCCGTATGATCAGTAGAGTAATTAATACGGGGTGACTAGGGCAGCAGCCCAGGACACCAAAATAGCTACCACTGAATGCATTGCTTTCTACCACTGGCACTGTGGTAGCCATAGCCAGCACTACCATATGCATCATGACTGTTGGGGGTTCAGAGATGCTCTGCTACATCTTTACATGGGGCCATTAGGTTTCTGTACATCATGGCTCATAGGGTTTATCTTTGTGGGTCACTCACTTTGCCATTAAATTTGTCTTGTTTATTGTGCAAACTCATTTGTTTCTATAAACTTGAACTTGTGCATCATATTTTTCTAATTGTGACCTTATATGTAGTTGCAGCAAGCAATAACAGGTATGTTTCATATCATTTTAATTTAGGAAAACAGTAAGACCAAGAGGAAGGTTTGCTATGGAGCCTGCCTGCAGATGGATGCAGCATAGAAGACATAAACATTTTGCAACACCCCTGTGTTTTGGGAAGAATTTGTCTACTTACATGTCTTTGCAGCACATAATGGCTTCTATCTTTGGGTAATCCTACTCTAACACATGTACTGCAAAACCTACCCACAACAAGGAAATGAAACATGCTATGGTATTCTTCATTAAACATGGATTGCTTTTAGTCTAAATATTTGGCATTTTGAGACCATTTTCCTGCAGGTTTAACTTGCACATAAGTGCCAAAATGGGGTAATTACTTGGACTTTGTGCATTCCATCTGGATTGCTGCAAAATGTGAAGACTGATCACAAATTGGGACCAATATGTTATTTACTTGTTCTTTCCAAGGAAGACTTTCAAGATCCACCTTCCCACATTCATTAGAGCTGATGTTCTCCTTACAGCTCTAGTCCCAGAAATTCACTAATGATCAGAGGGGGATCATTAGCAGAAAAGTACTCTTTCTTCCTTTTGCAACAGGGTTGAAGCCATAATTACATGTGCTGGAATTCCAATTAAATCAATGGAGCTTTTTCTTTTTTTTTGTTTTTGTTTTAAAAGCCTCTTGCTGTTTTAGGAAAAAACCATGATTAACTTCATAACATTCCCAGTGCATGCTGACTTGAAGAGTATAATACTGGACATGCCTACACATTCCTTTTCTGCCAGCCTGCTACTCAGATAGTTCAGCATTTGTATTCAATTCTCAGCCTCTTGAAGGCTCAGATCAAACGTAGTATTCTGAAAGCTAGAATGGAAAGCTAACATACAATGCTTACAAACTATGATTGTATGCTGGTTGTATGCTGAAGCATAATAAATTTCCAAAGCGGTTAAGACCTACAGATGGGATGATAATAATCATTATTATTATTCCTAATAATACTATTACAATATTAGACGAGTATCCCATTGTGGAAGGTGCTGTCCAAATAGAATGAAATAGAAGTCCCTGATCCAAAGGGTTTATCACCAAATGCCTCTTAGTCTTTGACCCTAGTATACCTTATTTCAAATTTTCTGGGCACCAGAATCTTATACAGTCTTTCAATGTTCAACCTAAAAAAAATTTCTACAATGTGCCTGGAATAACAATTCTCGTGTATTAAAATATATATATATTTCAAATACGCTAAGTTTTCCTAATACGATATCCCATTCTTACAAACTGTCCATTATTTTGAACTTATTTTGGAATCACAACACAGCCCTTGTGGTGAAGCTGCATGTCACAATGGATTGCAGCTGAACAAATCAACTCGGATTACTGTGTTCTGACAATAAGGAAGGGTGCATTTACATGCTGCTACATTTTGCTTTACCACTGATGGATTTAAATTAGCTTATGGGCAATCTTGTGCCAGAAAAACATTGCTTCTGTGTCTCCACCCTGTGTTCATTGCCATTTGTTCAATGGGATCCTGAAAAATTGCCAGTGTCGTTCTCAGAAAAGGAACATCCTGTTCGCTGGCTGTTGACTACAATTTCATAGGTGCTTATAAGTTTCTCCAAGTATAGAACAGTTTTCCCAAGCTGAACCCAAGAAATGGGCTCAAAATTTTAATTGAGACAAATGCAAAATGCAGTTTTGGATACTGGTTATTGGGTTCAGCCTATTTAAAAAATCAACAATCTAATGCACAATGTTCAGATCCAAACCTGGAACTGTAACCTCCCTCAAAGTCTTTTTTTTTTCAGACAGGGTTTTCAGTTGATCCCACCTGTGTTCAGTCCTGGAAATCACATTATGGATGAACAAAAATGTATTTTCAAGGCAATCTGACCACCCTATAACCACTATAAAAACAAGTAAATTTTGGCTAATTCAAGTCAATAACTTAACTGAAATTTTAAAAATGCATTTAAAACAAGCAATAAAACCAAATTTTAAACTATAAAAAAGTTCTCTGACCTGGTAAAAAAGGAAACAGGATCATTTTCCCCTGGTGAAGAATGCAGTGTTACTTTTCACAGTAATTACACCCAATCCCCACACTGGCACAAGACCTCTAGTTTCTCCTGATCAGAAGAATCTAAAAGTACAAGACCTACTAATTCAGCAAAGAACTTCAGGACATCCCTGTCTCTTCAACAAAAGTTGTGATTCACCAAAGCAACAGGAAACAAGCTCATTAAGAGATTAAACAGGCTGAATGCCCAGTCAGCACCTTAAACCTGGAGCAGCCAATCACTTTAACGGACGATTAAACAGCAAGGACAAAATAGCAAATGCAGAACTAAGTCAGTCTGCAAATTCTCTCTCTGTCAACAGATAGCATCCTAGAGTTCAAGGAGTCTGGTAGCACCTTTTGGAGGTGAGGAGGGTGCGGAGGCAGTATCGAGGTATGAAAATGGCTGTTTAATTTCCCAGAGGAACCTGCTGTCCCTTGGAATGCAGACAGAAACACTCCTCCGTGGATACGCGAACAGAATCACTTATGAGTTAGCAAACTGAAACCTAACAAACCTCTCCGAACATTTACCTCTGAATATATGCACCCAGTGCATATGTATCTTGGAACTGATTTGTAAATGTTTCCACTGTGTATTGCTTGTAAAATTTCATAGTCTGGAAAGGTGCCCTGGGTGCTACGTCATTGAGTGTGCTGCCAAAGTAAGAAGGGGGTTAATAAAATAAACATGACCAGAACACAATGTGAGAGGCGAGGTTTCAGCAAGGAGGCCTTCTTCAGAGTAGGGGAGAAACAGCGGATCTTACTTCTTAAAAGTCATGCTTAAAAGGATAAAAGGAAAGGAAGGCAGCTCTCCAAACTCCTTAATGCATTCACCGGACATATGAAAATGCCTTCTGACTGTCATTGAGGGACCGTCAAAACTGGCAGCACCACACTGAAGTAAATGCTGAAAGCTCTGTACGTGTTTGGATGAAATGCCCCAGCCTACATTCACCAAGGAGATGCCCTCAAGGCAATTGGGATCTATTTATAAAAGTTATAAATCCACTCAATTAAAAATTAACATTAAAGGGTGAAAGCTTTTATATTTGTGAAATCGCAGGGAAAGTTAATTCTGCCAATCATTGTCTCACAAGGCAGTAGCAACATATTTTTTCCCTTATCCTTTTTAAGTGTTTAGAAAATGTACAGATGATGCAGCCAGCACTGTAGATGCCTACTAGGAGAAGCAGTTCATTTCAGCGAATCTTCTGGGCAGGCCAGCAGCTACCCAGAAGCTCTCCAACAGCATATCAACTATTATTCCAGTAAGCTGTACTCTAAAAACTAAAGGGAGGAACAATGGGTAATTCACAATCAGCTCCTTTAAAGGAATTAAATTCTCCTTCAGTTACACTGATACAGCTGTATCTAAGAGGAAAATGTATTACTATAACATTTGTTATCTAAGATGCATTTCTTTATTTCACTATTTTGTGCCAGCTAGAAGAGCATAAATGTCAAGTTTAAAAACCTAGACTATCCTTTAGTTTTACATTTCAAATTTCTAGGGTCAACTCAGCCCTCATTATTCAACCATGTTCTATACAGTTTACTTGATGGGTGTCTTTCAGATGGATAGCAAAGATTCCCCAGCTCCATTTGTAATTGCAGGCATTACCCCTCAGATCTGTGCTCTCCCCTTCACATTGTGACATTCTTTGCTATTTTTTTGCCTCCATTAGCATATGTCCTCCGCTATTTGCTGCAGCTGCATCTCAAAGTGCAGCAATTCCTGTATGAACACAGGGCAAAACTCCTAAGGCTCTTCCTCTGTGTTTCATCCGTATTTATTTACAAAAATGGCCACTGAAATTAAAGGGGGTGAACATGAATAAGGACTCAGTGGGCACGTCTATATGAGACACTTATTGTGTGTTAACCTAATAACGCTGCACGGTAGCATATCATGACAAAAACCATGCTAATAGCCCACTGCTCAGTGTTATTAGGCTAATGCGCAGTAAGCATCACTAAATAACTATGCACGGGCACTACTGTGCAGTAACTTTAGATACTGCACATTTAGTTAGTACTTTATTAAGGAAGTACTAAACTAAATGTGTAGTATCTAAGACACATTAATGAACATGTAGCACAGTTCTGTAGTTTTGAAACTGCAAACATGACTTTTCAGTTTGTTCCAGAAGTGTAAGTAGGCAAATGTGGTTATGCATGATGGGTTGTGATGACAACTCAGAGTCCAGCAAGATTGGTGCATTTCCCTTGACGTATGCCACTTTTCTACTTGTAACACAGAAGTCAGTGGAATAAATAAATGTATTCCCCAAGTTCCAGAGGATGACAGAGAGGGAAGACACCCAGGGCCAAATGCTGTAAGCTGGCATGGCGAGAATGGAAAGCTTGAGTCACACCATCTAATGATGTGCTTTGTGAAGACATACAAGTAGGATGGCACTTGCAGACAATATTTTCAGGCTACATTCAGACTATTTTCAGGCTATACAGGCATACCTTGTTTTATGGCGCTTCGCTTTATTGTGCTTTGCAGATATTGCATTTTTTACAAATTGAAGGTTTGTGGCAACCTTCATTGCTGTCTTATTTTAAGAAATTACCACAGCCACCCCAACCTTCAGCAACCACCACCCTGATCAGTCAGCAGCCATCAACATCGAGGCAAGACCCTCCACCAGCAAAAAGATTACGACTCGCTGAAGGTTCAGATGATGGTTAGCATTTTTTAGCAATAAAGTATTTTTTAATTAAGGTATGTACATTGTTTTTTTAGACATAATGCTATTGCACACTTAATAGACTACAGTATAGTGTAAACATAACTTTTATATGCACTGGGAAACCAAAAAATTCGTGTGACTCGCTTTATTGCGATATTCGCTTTATTGCGGTGGTCTGGAATCAAACCCGCAATATCGCCGAGGTATGCCTGTACTCAGTTCCTGTCTACCTTTAGATTAATCAGTCTGTTTCTATCCCCATAGACATACACCTCACGCTGTCCTGACTAAGCAACTCTTACAAGTCTTTTAAGGGACACAATGTTTTCCCTTAAAGCTTCACAGAGTTATGTCTGAACAAATGTGTCAGTTCAAATAAAGCTTCACTCAATTTTCTGACACTAACATTCCACATGCAGGGCTAGATGTAATAACGGGCCCCTCCAGCAGTACAGGTGCAATGACCTAAGCTTGCTACAATCTGACTAGACACCATCAGAAAAGGGTATATCTGCAGAGCTACCACAGCACTGAATGTAAACACTGGTCTCATGTTGCAGTAAGAAAGCTGCACATTTTTATAAATGTTTCCTCAGATAAACCAAAGCTTTTTCAGAGGAAGGTGCCATAAGAACAGACACAAAGTTACAGTGTACCCTGAGTCATAATGTAGAGTGACACCACTGAATTTAGGAGATCCCTTCCCTTCCAATTCCAATGCATGAATGAGAGTAGAATGTTTCACGTTCTGTGTCTAATTCCTGTTCTTACCGACGTTGTCAACATGAGGGATTAGAGTTCTTATAGGCTGGAAGTTATCCAAGTGGAAAACTGACATTTATTACTGTGTCACTTAAATTCCCAATGCCGACCTACCCCATTGCAAGATAATGTGTATCTTGGGACTTTTTAAAAGTGGAAGCTCTTCCTTGGGAATGGTTGTGCCTACAGAAGACAAAGAGCCAAATGGTGAACATCAAAGCCTGGAAGTCTGGTAGGAAAAAACCTAAGACATCATATCATAAAAACAGTTAAAGTAAGTGCATCACAGCACATAATAACAAGTTCCCTTGTAAGTTGTTTTGTTTTCCTATTGTCCTCCTGTTTTATAAATTATTTTGAGTTTTTCTGTTCTCTTGTAAACTGCCCTGAGCCTCTGTTGGGAAAGGAAGTATATACTTGCAGTCCTCAACTTACAACATTTCAAGTTACAACGTTTTCCACTTACAACATTTATAAATTGACACCCTGTCAATTTATAAACTTCCTGACGTCAGTTTCGACTTTACAATGCTTGATCTGATGCAACGCCCCATCAACGAACAAGTTCACTGTGTCACCCATCTCCCTGGAGAACATCTGTCCAGATTTCCTTGGACACTTTCTTTAAGAAAGCAGACAAGACTCCAGAAAAACCTGCAGCCAAGACTCCTGAGAAGACTCCAGCCAAGAGCCCTTCAAAAAGTCCAGCAAAGTCACCTCAAAGAAGTCCTTCCAAATCAATATTATTGCTATTTACAATATAAATACATTAATGTAGCTATATTATTCATCTATAATTTATTGAGTACAAAATTCTGGGTTATTTTTGGTGTAAATAGGGTACCGGGCATTGGTTCAGGAACCAATCCCCATTTATAACATTGTTTCCTATGGGAAAAATAGTTCCAAATTGCAATGTTTTGACTTAAGATGCAGTTTTCAGGAACCAATTATGTCGTAAGTCCGAGGACTGCCTGTACATAAAATAAATAACATACAAAACAGAAAGCTAAAACCGAACGAAAGCCACAGATAACCCACAAGTATACTGATTAATTAGAGGTAATTTTTCATTCCAGCAACCAGTCTGAGGAACTAATAAGGGGTCAAAGGCAGAATTAGCTTGTTTGAATGGAAGTTTCTCCCTCATACTTCTTTGGCCTATATCACCATAGTATTTGAACATATTACAATATTTGATGCATGCATCTTCATGTCACCCCAGTAAAATTGGGAAATGCTATTATTTCTATGTTATAGATTACAATAGGAACTGAGGCACAAAGAAAGAAACCATGCAAAGATGGGGAGCAAGCATGACTTACAGACCTGAGTCCACTCATGTGCTCCAAACTAAGAAATTAATGAGCAAAGTTACCCCTAACTTTGTCCCCAGCACCTGCGCTCAAGACTACTGGAGACATAGCACTCAAGAGCAGATGCTGGAGATGAACCCAGAGATGTTCTGTTGTGAACTCCTGGTCCAGAGTGCTTGCAGACTGAGGTGAGCGGAGCATGCTCTTTGGTGTCAAGACTTGCCACTACGATGGTATGTGTTGCTGTCAAGAGTGGGATTCAAACCTAGTGCAGTTAAGAACTGATATGAAACCTTGTTCGATTAATGGTAGAAAAGCTTTAATAACAATACTGCAAATGAGCTATAAAACTAAATGACAGAAAAAGACTCCTTCCCAATATTCAGTAAATGAGCTATGACAAAAGTCCTAGTATATTTTAGCTGCAAAAATTTCTCTCACCCATGCAGGCAGGAAGCAGTTCTTGCCTTTACAGCCTTCATTTAGTGTGGATCCGTGGCCTGGAATGAAAAGCTGGGTGCAGAAGGATTTCTCTGTCCCTCCTAGAGTGC
Source organism: Gavialis gangeticus (assembly GCF_001723915.1). Taxonomy (NCBI): domain Eukaryota; kingdom Metazoa; phylum Chordata; order Crocodylia; family Gavialidae; genus Gavialis; species Gavialis gangeticus. The sequence continues at coordinate 115,456,714 of NW_017729025.1, read as the reverse complement.
ACACCTTGCTGGCAACTCTGTTTCGTTCTTATACAGTTCAATTGTATAGCTTCAAAGCATTCCTCTCTGATAGCTGTTTGATTAAAGTTTGAACAAAAGCAGGTAGGAAAGGACCATCACACTGCAATTGCTAACTGCTTGGATCCTGTTTTGGAGTGTGTATGTATGAAACTTGCTTTTGCAAGTTCTTGGTTAGTCCGGAGGTTATACTTCAGTCCAATGGGATGGGTCTTGATTGACTGAATGGAATACTTTGGAGCATCGAACACAGGATGCTGTCTTTGGGTAATTGTTTTAACAAAGGGGCAGAATTCACAATAGTCTGCATTGATCACAGGACAGTTTGGCGTAGCTCTTTTAACAATAGTCTGCACCGGTGATGGTTTATGGAGACTTTTACAAAACCCCAGTGTCGGGGAATTGAGCCCCAAGGTCACGGTGGGCCGAGGGATTCGGTACGGAACAGGCGGGATTAGCGGCGAGGAGTCTGAGTGGTACGGGACACGTGCGGTTTCGAATAAAGTGGAATTTATTAACTTACGCTTATGGAGCGTAGGCAAAGAAGCTTGCTTGTTCAGTTACAGTAAACAAACAAACAACAGAAGGGGTCTGTTGTTCCACGGGGTTCTTAAGCTGAGCCCTTGCTTTCTAGCCCGGGGGCTAGGTGCGGCTGCCCAACTCAGTAGTCCCAGGACTGGTCAACAGCTCATAAACGGGAGCAACAAACAACAAAACTGTAACACTCCGAAAGTCCAACGTGGACGAAGGGAGATGGTCGGTGGTGATGCCAAGTTCGATGCCGAAGGGTGTAGCAGTGTCGTAACCGGTGGTCGAGATGCAGGTCGGGTCAATCAGGATCGTAGTCAAGATCAAAGCCAAAGGTCAGTTCGGTAGCCAGGAAATCAGTACGAAGACGAAATCGAATAAAGCACGAAACCGCAGCTGTGAGGAGACCAGTGAGCCTAAAGCCTTCCTGAGGAGCAGTCCCTGTCAAGACAGCTTCTGCCCTCAGATCAGGTCTCTCCCCCCTCTCTCCTCTTTCTCTCTCTCTCCCCTCTGGGCAGGGGCTCACAAGTCTTTCAAGACAACCAGGTGGCCAATCAGGTTGCTTTCTTCATAGAATTTTCTAGTCTAATTATGTCATACTTTTTGTAAGACTGAGCATGCACAGAGTATTAGTTTCGATTGCCTCATGGCAGAGCCATGATTGGCAAGCCAGAGGTCGCCCAGGGGACACGTGCTGGGCATGCTTGTCTGCCCTCTGGGGATTTTCCATGGCCTGTCTGCGCATGTCAACACTTAACTCTTGTGTTACCCAGCATCTACTTAAAAATTGGTTTGGACACCCAGGTAGACACTGAGGGCATTTTTACACAAGTGCGCATTGCAGTGCTGGATGCTTTGAAAAGCACCCAGCACTGCAATGCATGCAGTTGTATAAGTGGCAAAATGTACATCAGCGCTGAGAAAATGGTGGCAGCGTGCTTTTGAACTAAAACACCTCGGAGGTGCTTTAGTTCAAAAGCACACTGCCACCATTTTCTGTGCACTGAAGCATATTTTGACTTATACAACCGCACATGGCGCAGTACAGTTTGCCTCAGCTCGCATTCAGAGTGGACTCGATTAATCCAATAATCAAGTCTGCTCCGAAACGGTGGATCTCTGGTGCATTGCTGGAAAATAAGTTTGTGTATAGATGCCCTGAATGCCTGTTCTGAGAAATGTGCCTTAATCAAGAGGGAATGTGCCAACCAGGATGCAGTCACATAGGGATTTGCAGATATTTATGAATGGTTTAGCATAATAAAACATTGAGGACATTTACAACTAGCATAGGAGACGAAGTCAATTAGGACTGGTCTATTTTGCATGGTCCCAGTCACGAGCTTGCATTCTTGTGCAAGATGCACTGTTATTTTAATTTGGTCATTTAAATTTCATGTGTAGGTCTGGCCAAGCTTTCACAGTCATCAGTATGAAGAAGCCTTAAGTGAATTCTCCTGAAAAACACAGACATCCTTTAAGTGAGCTAGGAATTAAACCCATGCTTACTGACCCCTCATTTGTGCCTGCAACATCACTGGTTTCCTTATCCGTTCCTCCAACAGCCTTCATACATGGCCTAATTGAAATCCTACCTCACACAAACCAGTGCATGATTTTTTTATTTTCTGAAGCAGAGCTGTTCCTGGGTAGTTCTGCACCCTGAGCAGTGGTGGCACACAAGGCAGCAGCTGGGCAGCCAGTGCAGCATCAAGAGCTATTGGTGCACTTCTGCTAGGTTGAGCCAGAGACTAGTGCCCTGGCCACCTGACCTTAGTTAAGCTACAGTTCTAAGGCACTCAACCCACAGCCCACTGCTATTTATAGGAGGCTTCCTATTGATTTCAGAGGGGTTGGGATCAAGTCCTGAATTTCCACACCATATGGATAGTCCAGCAGGTAGAAAAACAATAAATGCAATGAAGAAACTGAATACATTTTAGTTTTCTTTTTTTATTATTATTTCTACTTTTCTCTCTCTCTTTTTTTTTTGGAGGGGACTGGAGGAGGGGGTGGTGACAAAGATTTTTTTTCATTCTTCTCTAAGTGAGAACGTGCAACTTGTAATTGAAAGGCTAAGGGAAAACTGATTTCTTTAGCAAAGAATTCTTCTTCCACCTACTACTGTTAAATATTAGTTAGGAAAAAAAGGTCACCATACAAAGTGCTTGAAACAAATCTGATTAAAAATCACATCTCCTCTCAGTTAGCAAAGTTTTGGACACCTTTTTCAATGAACCTATAGGTTCATTGCAACTATAGGCCAATCAGCTGAATCAGCCTATAGGTTCATGGTAACTATAGGCCAATCAGCCTAACCTTTATCGCAGGGAAAACCCTAGGAAAGCTCATTAAAGAAGCTACATGCGATACACTCGTGGAAGGTAAGATTCTGAATGACAGCCAGCGTGGCTTGTTGCGGGTAGGTCTTGTCTTACCAATCTCATCTCCTTCTACAACCAGGTCTCTCGCCACCTGGACATGGGAGACAAGGTAGATGCTATATACCTAGACTTTGAAAAGGCTTTTGATCTAGTATCCCACAATATCCTTATGGGAAAACTGGAAGATTGGGGGTTCAGTGGGTGGAAAACTGGCTACAGGGTAGGACCCAGAGAATTCTCGCGAATGGATCTGTGTCACCTCGGTGCAAAGTGGCCAGTGTCCCTCAGGGGTCCTTGCTTGCTCCGGTGCTTTTCAACATCTTTATCAATGTTTTGGATGGGGGAGTGAAAAGCTCACTAGCCAAGTTCATGGACAACACCAAGTTATGAAGCAACATAGTCATGTCAGAAGATAGGTTGCAGATGCAGGCGGACCTGGACAGGCTTGAGAGTTGGGCAGACCGGAACCAGATGAAGTTTAACACTTCCAAGTGTAAGGTGCTCCATTTGGGGGCAAACAACTCTCAATATACATACAGGCTCAGTTGTGACAGCTTGCCTTGCACCATGGCCGAAAGGGACCTAGGGATGATGACTGACCATCGCATGAATATGATCCATCAGTGGAAGGCAGTGGTCAGCAGGGCAAACAACATGCTGGCATTCATCAACCGATGCATCTCATGTAAAACTAAGGAAGTGATTCTCCCGCTGTACTCAGCACTGGTGAGACCGCAACTGGAGTACTGCATTCAGTTCTGGGCACTGCACTTCAATAAGGACGTGGAAAAACTTAAGAGGGTCCAGAAAAGAACCACCTGTATGATCAAGGACTTCCAAGACAAGCCATATGAAGAAAGGCTGAGGGACTTGGGCCTCTTTAGCCTAAAGAAGATAAGGTTGAGAGAGGACTTGATGGCAGCTTACCATTATATCAAAGGAGTGCATGAGGAGCTCGGTGAACAACTGTTCACTAGGACACCCCCAGGGAAGACCAGGACCAATGGAGATAAACTCCTGGAAGGCCTCTTCAGGCTTAATACCAGGAAAAACTCCTTCACAGTCACTGTGTCCAGACTGGAATAAACTCCCTCCAGAGGTGGTGCAGTCACCTGCCCTAGAGGTTTTCAAAAGGAGACTGAACACTCACCTCACTGGGGTCACCTAACCCCAGTTGTCTTCCTGCCTAGAGCAGGGGGCCGGACTCGATGATCTGCAAGGTCCCTGCCAGCCCCTAACAATCTATGAATCTATGAGTCCGAGACAGATTCATAACTCATACGCACCTAATGTATGTTCAGTGCTAGATAACTTTGAATTGTATCAAGAAATCAGTCAACCTGACAAAGAAAAAAAAAAAGCCTGTCTAAATTTGTCCCAGCTACATAGTTGGTCCAATAAAACATATCATCCTAAGAATTCCTTGCCTCTCAACAATATAATGGCATTTTTAAAAGGAAATCCAGCTGTTGTGTAATTGATATATGACACAAATCTGTGCAATAATTCATACAATGAAAATTTTACTGCTGATGCCATTAAGAAGGCTATGCTTTTCACCTGAGATTTAATGTCATTTTGACAAAAGTCTTAAAAATTTACATTCAGCTACTGACAAATGCAGGATCCTTAGAAACCAACATTCAAATGATGGCAAAGTTAAATCCTATCAATTTAAAGATAAGCCTTAACCCTCTTGTGAGAAGGAAACAGCCTCAGTTAAAATGATCAGTTCCAACTTACAGAATTCTAATACTGTAAAATGTAGCATTTCTAAAAGATGCACCCAGTGCACAAATATATGGGCTGGAATAAGAGTATACACAAATTGCTGGCTTGAACTTTATTTTTCACGTGAAAATTATATATTTACCAGTTTTGTTTATGGAGATATTCACCCGTGCAACATCTTCATTAAGATAATATAAAAAAAAAGAAAAATAACCAATTTAATTGTAGTCATAAAAGGAGGGGAGACCAAAGTGCTGCAATAAAACTGGTATCTCAGGATGGTCAGTAAAGTTCAATCCCATTCTCCAGTTTTACCCAGCTGGATTTATACGAGAAACACTACATCGGAAAAAGAAATGCACCTCCCTTACTTTTTTAATACAGAGAAATACACCCAAGAAATATCAGCAAATTTTAAGTAAGTATTCGTCAATCTGCATCCAGGAAGCCACTTTTGGCACTGCAGGGTGAATGTGTAAGAAGGAAATTTGCAATTGATGTTGATCTGAAAGTGTGTTTCCAGATCTAGCTCTGACTTTCACAAAAAGTACTTGAATCAACTCCATGTCCTTCTCCCAGTTTCTAGGGAGAGAGACATGGTTTCCTCAAAAACAGCTCTGATGTAAGTTGGGAACTGCTAAGTAGTCTTAATAGGAGAGGGATGGGAGCTGCTCACAATGCAGACACCAGGGAGAAGGTAGGACTCAGGTGGTCCACTCTGAACCTAGGGTAACACCTAAGAAGACTTGGTCACCTGAGTTTGAGAAGAGGAGAAAATTTTTTTTTAAAGGAAGTACAGCCAAATATGGTTTTCTGATCCTCTGCTTGAGGCACAGAAGTAGTGAAAATCCTGGGAGGATTTTTTTAACTTGCATCAGCTAGCAACAGTTCCCTAGCTACCATCCACCAGTGAGCTACAACCAAGACAAGAACCATCCCTATACTTTGCGCTGTCATCCCCCATGCTGCATGTAGACATGGATACTGACTCTGAACTTCTTGAGTATTTACTAGGGATCTGGGTTTTCTGTTTCCCATGGAAAAATGGGGGAAAAAACCCCACAGATTTTCTTTCCCTTTTAACACAGAAAAATATATATTTTTTCATTTTAATAGAGAAACATGCAGATTTTCCACTTTTTGCAAAGAGATCTCTGCAGGCTGGCAGAGGTCCAGCCTGCAAGGGGCTGGGGAGAGCAAAAGAAGGACAGTTGGGCAGGGGGCAGCATGTCCGTTTGCAGGCAGCCTGAAGAGCAACTCCCAGCAGGTAAATCTAGCGGCGGGGGAATTGAGGCACCCATAGGAAGGGAGGCAGGGAGGGAGTTGGGCAGGGCTGAGCCTGCTGCCCAGCCAGGGAGGTGCGTGGGGTTGGAGCCCAGGGCTAGAATGCATGGTTGCAGAGCTCTGGCAGGGAGTGAGTTGGAGCTGTGGGCATCTCATCTGGGCAGCTGGGAGGAAGAGCTGACTCCCCACCACTGCATACACTCCCAGGGGGCCATGTGCCCCCCCAGATCTGTGTACAGGGTGGGGGCAGGCTGCCTGCTACAGGCTCGGCTCCCTTCCCTACTGCCTTCCTGCTGGAGACTCCGCAGCCCAGCAGGTGGTACCCAGTACAGCAGGGCAAAGCAGGGCCGAGCAGGGAAGCTGGGCACCCTCTCTGGCAGGACTGGGGGGGTAGGGTGGCTCTGGGTGGGGAGTGAGGAGCACAAGCAAGACCTGGGAGGCTGTGAGTGGGGAGTGAGGGGCACCAGTAGAGCTCGGCAGCTGTGGATGGGGAGTGAGGGGCACCAACGGGGGGGGGGGAGGCTATGGCTTCAGAGTGAGGGACCTGGACCTCTTTCCTG
>NW_017729025.1:115439659-115445209 GCF_001723915.1 Gavialis gangeticus | reverse complement strand
GCTCGGCAGGTGGGGATGGGGAGTGAGGGGCACCAACGGGGGGGGGGGAGGCTATGGCTTCAGAGTGAGGGACCTGGACCTCTTTCCTGGTGAGCAAAGCGGTTAGGGAGAGCTCTGATTTTCCATGATAAGAAACCCCAGATCAAACCCCAAAATGTATAGGTTTGTTAAATTCATTTTATTATAGTGATTGAGGCACTGATAGGCTTACAAACTGCTTTAAAATTGTAAATATATCAAGAAAACATTGTGTTCAATTGATACCTATACACACATGTGCACAAACAGTGGCGTTCATTTTAATCACCGATTGGGGGGAGGGTGTTAATCAGAGAATCTGTGATTTTTATCAGAGAATTTTCAATTTTTAAACAGAGATAACCAGGATCCCTGGTATTCACCCGTGTGGGAGGAATTTCCAGCAGAAAGCTTACATACAAATGATAACTGTTTCCTTTGCATTGCCCTAGAGGAATACAGGAAGCAGAAATAAGACAGAGTTTATGCTCCAAGTGTGGCCTTTGACCTTTCTGAACTAACTCTTTGGGCCCTCTGGCTGTGAATACTGAACATTACTGATTCTGTAAACCTTACTCTTCCTTAAGTAGAGCTTTTATCTGAAGTCAAAGCCGAACTTGAATAGAAGCTGGATCAGGTGCCAGAATCTTGAGCAAAGACACACAGCTGGGTGGAAACAGTGCATCATGTTTGTTGTATTTTTAGTCAATTTTTACTTTTGTTTTATAAAATGATTTGATGATTTAAACTATTCTCAAGACTAAGCATTTCCAGATATTATACTTAAAAAACTTCTTTTTAATGTACTTCAAATTCCTTTTTACTGTCTGTTTGCTAAAAAGTATTTTTAAAAGCCACAGTTTCTTGAAGTGGTGCAAAATTGAACCTGCTGCTCTGAAAACCTATGATTACGAAGGCTGTAACCATTTTTCACTATCTGACTTCTTTTCAAAGCATACTTCATTCTTTTGTTTCCCGTGCACTATACTTTCACTGGAGCAGCAGCCACCCTGATCCTAAGTATTAATTAGTGCTTAGTGGAATGAAATGAGGGATAACAAATGTGATGAGGACAAAGAAACCAATAATGCACCAGCCTACATTGCACCTTACTGTGTTATGTGAAAAAGCAGCTTACAAATATCTACCAAATACAGTATCAATCAAAATGTTCATCAGTTTCTTTAAAGGACCAAACCTTGTAAAAAAGTGTGCTCAGGCTGAGGAAAATATTGATGCCAAAATCTATTTTTAGTTAAGCAATAAAAGGGTGGAAAAATCACAGCTGAGAGAGGAAACTATAGCAACTGCTTATGAAGGATGTATTGGAAAATGTCCCAGGGAAGCATGCATTATTTACTAGCAATGAAATTTATATCTTCACAATGGGCCAAGGGACTAGTTTAAGACTTCTGCAGTAATAAAGTTTCATTTAAGTCCTCAGGTGCTAATGAAGGCCTTTAGACATCTAAGTACATAATCTATCTGACTGCCAACATTTGTACTTGTGATTGCAGCCATAAAGGTACGTGGGCTGAAAATGGGAAGATCGTTTTCAAAGACAAACTCAGTATCTCTGATATAGCTATATTTTATGAAATTTAATTTCAGAGGATTTTCATACCATAGTCACATACCTGAAAATGAATATTACCTATGGGGATTTGTTACCACAATCTCTCAATCTGATCACTTATGTTCATATACTCTTCCAACTGCACACATGGTAGAAGGAATAATTCTACAGAGAAAGTGTCTCTGGAGGAATTTAAAGGGTTAAAAAGCAAGTTGTTCTACTTGTTAACACAGTTAATGCCATCTTGCCTGATTCTGTAGGTCTGAGATGCATGCTTTCTTTGACTCGTGCAGGCTACTAGCAAGAAAATTCTTGTAGTGTTACCTGCAGAAATAGAGCTTATTAGATCAGAATTATACCAAGAGGTTTTCACAACTAGTGCGAACTTAGCATGGTATACACTAAGCACTGCTATTTAACCTTCATATGGCAACATCTTGACTGATGATACAGGTGGAAATCTGGACTAGTATATAAGGAAAAGAAAAGTCCATGGAAGAATGTTGTAACTCTTTCTCTGGGTTTTTGTACATCAAATCTAGACATCTGGCAATGATACGGAGCAACAGCCACGGGCCAGACTGGGTTCACAGAGCTGGGTTATCCAAGCTGCAGGGATCCCCATACGTCCAGAATTTTGATGGTTGGGCAGTGATGGCAGTGTTAATTGCCTCAGCTGCCAAACTTCTTCAACCCATGGGAAGCTCCACAATACAGGTAACATGGCTCTGTGTCTTAGATCAAAATGGCCAAATTTTGATCAAAATGACCCAAATACGTTGGGTCAAGCTGGCACATATCCAGTTTCAGGTGCACAGCATTGGGATGGAGTGCAGGATCGCACTCGTGTAGCAACATGCACTGAGCCTGTGGGGGATCTGGTCTGCAGATTGACTCCACGCCACTCCTCCAGCCCACCAGGCTGGAAGGTCAGGTACCCCTAGTAAAGACTAATCTCAGGGGAGAATTTTGTCTAATCTATATCTTACCTACCAGCAGTTACATAAGAGGGCATTTCCACACCAAGTCCTTACTTTTTGTCGGATATGGATCTAAATGTCATAATGCCACATGCTTAGTTGTGATGATGTAATAGCTCTTGGTCCAGGAAGATACTAGAGTTCTGGATAACTTCATTAGTGGAAAAGGCACTCTCAATGAAAAGTCTTTGCAACTTATACCCCGTCTTACACTAGAAGCCCTAGTTTATTGGCCTTCAGCACATAGTGTAAAAGCTACGCTACGGGGAAAAAAAGAACAGAAGTGAGTTTTAGATTTTGGGGACTCAAGAGCATTTTCACATTAATTCTGTGTTAACTTTCATAACTATCTAGCATAGAATATTAAAAAAAATCAGAAAATTCAAATATTTACATATTGAAGATTCAAGAATTCAGAAGATTGACAGGAATAAAAATTTAAGAAATAAATACTGGCAACACAAGAAACTAAATGTTCCAATTTCTGCTCCCATGTGGGGCCCTGCCGCTCAGGTAACGTAGCCCTGTGCACTATATCATGCTGTTGTCCAAGGCTGGTCACACATCCAGATCCAGGTGTGTGGTGTGCAGGATCATACGCATGGAACAACCATATGCATGGACTGGCTTATGTACAAAACTGTAAAAGGAAATTATGTTCCCTGAAAATTCACCATAATGTCCCTTCTGCTGACAAGGTAAAACTATATTAAAACACCTGGACTGGAACAGAACTGTACACACTTAATTGTGTGCATCTAAAACATTGATCTGATATGTATGTATGCATAACATCCAAATTCTCAAACACTAGATACACATAAATACATAGATACACATATAACATCACAGATAGCCTTTACATCACATGGGTTTAACTGGAGACCACCACATGCTGTTCAGTAATTCTTGAAATCTTTCATGACCCAAAGCTACAGCCATGAATATTTTCCAGCAGTCAAGTGCGGGGATAAACAAACTATCACTGTCGCCTGTTCAAATTACTAATAATACTTCTGTAGATGATTCAAGTATGTCAACATTATTACATGTCCTGGGCTACTGTACTGCCTCAGAGCAATTCCTCTGACAGGAAAGGTTATATGTGCTGAGTATTGTGATGAGCCAAAGGCTAGGCTTCTTACTGAATTGCAAGTCCTCTTGGACTTGCGTACTGGGCAGAAGCCTCCATTTTTGCCTCAGTAAATCTGATCATTTTTCTGGGTAACATGGAAGAACAAAGCTTCTGATTCAAATGACAACAGTTTGTAAATGAATAGCACAAAATACAAGGAATTCTTTTGCATTCCTTTATGCTTATGTATCAGTGTATTTTATTTAAATTATTGTATTAAAATAATATAGCCTAAAACAAAGTTTGCTTTACAAACTGTTGTACAACTGTGGCACAACAGTAATAATGGGAGACAGACATTTCCCAGGGTCAGCTTAGCATGTAGTTAATGCAAATATAAATTGTAAGAATATTATGCCACTAACTCCAACCTATCATGCTGATCTTGAAACCATAAGTGTAAAATGCAACACTTAAGAGTGCCAAGCTGCCAAACGTGCAGACTGATAACTGCACTTTATTTTATTGGCTATGCCTTAATATCAGTTTCAACTGATCTAGTTATTCTGTGCCAGATTTCCATTAAACATCAAACAGCTGACACAAACTTAATTAAACAATTGTGGTGTGAATGAAAATGCCATTATGTTGTACATGTAGACAGCTTATACATTGCAATGAGAGTAAGCAACAAGTGTAAGAGAAGACTTGACACTGTGGATTCTCTGGAAAAATTTGTTCCTGTCTTGTAGGTTTTCTGTGCCATTTTCTTCTGGTAAATTAGTACCATTCACAGGAATAAGGTGCAACATGACTATACATTACATGAAATCAAAACAGTTTATACAGTAACTGATTTGCCATGATATAAGAATGTAAAATTCCACCAGTCATACAGACCTCACCTAAAACAAAGGACCCACTTAGCAAAAAGAAAGACCTCAGAAGGGGACAATGTAGTAGTACCACATGGTATATTACTTTTGGGTTACTCCTTGGTCTCCCTTTGTAAGTGGGGTGACCGTATGGCCTAGGCAAACCAGGACACTCCCAGCTTCCATAGCTCGGTCCTGGCCGGTTGGTCAGAAGTCCCGGAGCAGGAGTCTGACAAAGGCACAAAGCAGCATTGTATACCAGGCAGGTGGCCAGGCAGGTACTGCTGTTTCAGCCCTGGAGCCCTGTTCCAGTCTGCCCACCTTGCTCCCACCCAGCAGCAACGGTGCCTACTTGGCCACCTGGCTGGCACACCATGCTGCTCTGCATCCTTCCCAGACTCCGCTCTGGGACTTCTGACCAACTGGCCAGGACTGAGCTATGGAAGCTGGGAGTGTCCCAGTTTGCCCAGGAAGTATGTTCACCCTATTTATAAATGGAAAATGGAAAATAAACTGGGGTGTGGGACTCATAATTTCTGTTAGCTAGTTTGCCACCAAGCCTCTCGTATTTGTGGGAGGTTACATGCTACATTTCAACCATAGTTAGGGCACTTAAAACACAAGTGTCCACATGTTAAAATTTGTTAACTCATGCCAGTGCCCTGTGAGTGTCTCAAGGTTATGAAGGTTAACTCTGGGCCATGCTACCTAGCTCATGTTAGAGTAACTTCAGTCTGCTCCATGGAGAAAAGAGCAATTTGCCATACTCCTGCATTCCAGGATGTATTGTTCCCAGCTCCCCACCCCCAGCCCAGATCAAGGATAGAGCCCAGGAGATCTGGCTCTTAGCCATGGCTCTCTCTGCTCACCAGCTTTCTGGTGCAAGTCAGAACTATGCAGGAAAGAAACCGTATTGGACCTTAACATAAGATGGCTCACAGCACGTTCTAACTTCAACACTGCTTAACCTTCCGCAAATTTAGTATGATCTAAATGTACCATATAAATTCACCCTCACTCAGTTCA
>NW_017729025.1:115438778-115439392 GCF_001723915.1 Gavialis gangeticus | reverse complement strand
TAAAAAAAAAAAAAAAAAGTCCACTCACCAGTAGCAGCTGCCATAGGGGTCACTGGGGCTCATGACAGAGCCCCCCAGGGCAGCATGAGGCTGGGTGACAGCCACAGCAGCCCCAGCTGCCCAAAAGTGCATGGAGCTTTGCAGTGCCCTGCCAACCCTGGCCACACCCACGTGATGGGGCAGTGGCAGTGCAGGTGGGGTTTTTTCTGTTTTGGGGGTTTTTTTGAGTCCCCCTGCTGGGCAGGGGGCGGGCATCAGGGATGGGGCTGGGTGGAGGGTGTTGATCAGGGAGCCCTGCTGCCCTGTGCTGTGCGGGCAGTGGGGGTCTCTGCCATGAGGTGAGTGCCAGGCTTTTTTTTTTTTTTTTTTAAGTGCCAGGAGGCTGGGGTTGGGGGAGCAGCCATTATGGGGGCTGGGGCTGCAAGCAGGGGGTGAGGCTGGGTGGGGCAGCCATCAGGGGTGGGGCTGCAGAGCCAGTGAAGGATGAGGCCCGGCAGGGCAGCAATCTAGAGGGGCTGAGGGAGCAAGAAGCAGTGAGGCATGTGGGCCCTGGAGGGACGTAGACCCTGTGTGGGCCATATGGCCCTTGTTGGGGGGGCTATAACCCCTGTTGG
>NW_017729025.1:115438052-115438301 GCF_001723915.1 Gavialis gangeticus | reverse complement strand
CCACCCACATCCCCCCACCCACCTTTCCACCCCCCTCCTGCAAACCCCACATTCCCCCAGAACATACCCTGCATGCCCAGCTGCCAGACAGGATGACACATGCTGGCAGGCGCTGTAGCTGCAGGGGCAACTGTTCCCACACCCTGGTTAGTGAAGGGGTCACAGGGAGCTCTAACTGCTCTATGGTAAGAAAACCAAAGGCAAACAGCAAAACATATAGGTATTTAGAATTCATTTTATTAGGATGAT
>NW_017729025.1:115424768-115433052 GCF_001723915.1 Gavialis gangeticus | reverse complement strand
CTGCAGGGGCAACTGTTCCTACACCCTGGTTAGTGAAGGGGTCACAGGGAGCTCTAACTGCTCTATGGTAAGAAAACCAAAGGCAAACAGCAAAACATATAGGTATTTAGAATTCATTTTATTAGGATGATAGAGACACTGGTAGGCATCCAAACTGCTTTAACACGGTAGACATATCAATAAAACACTGCCAAACTGATTGCTGTCTCTCTGTCTCTTCCCCCCTCTCTCTCTCTCTATATATAGTGGCCTTTTAATTGTGGAAGAATATGGATTTGGGGGTATTTTACAGAGTGACTTTGAGATTTTTTTTATCAGGGATTTTTCAGTTTTCAAATAGGGAACACCAGAATCCCTGCTAGGGTGGCAAGTGGCAGGACCCAGGCAGAGGAGCCTGCTCAGAGCTGACACCATGGTCCTAGCTGGAGGTGGCTGACCTCCTGGCCAATTGGGGCCAGGGGGACATGCTTTGACAGTTCAAAGCAGGCCACCATACCTGCAAAATCTTCCAGGTGATAGCTGCCCAGATGGCCGGACAGCGGGCACACATGGCAGTAGTGCTGCACAAAGGCCAGCTTTGCAGCTACAGCCTGCTGGCAGCTGGCCCAGAGGGGCAGATGTCTCTACTAGCTGTGCAGTCCCCATCTGGGTCTGGCAGGTGCACAGCAGGTCACAGCCAGGCAGCAGCCCTCACTGCCAGACTGCTGCAGTGGGTAAAGGGTGCAGGGAACTCTCAGGGCTGCTTCAGCAGTCCAGCTGGCACAAGGGGTGGTATCCCAAGGGACCAATTGGCTGGGCCCCACAAGCTCCTGAGGGCAAGTAGCTCTGAGCTACTTGACAGGGCAGCTTTTTATACTGCTAGGGAAAACACAGGTGCTGGCCCCAGGCTCTAGCTCCCCCTGGCTGCAGAACCAGGAGGAGCAAGGCAGGGTTATTTTGCCCCAAGTGACACAATTTGCCCCACACCAAAGTGCATGTCCAAGCATGTGTGCTGAGGAAAAAAGCCCCGGCTCAAATTTGCACTGCTTCTATTTGAGCTGCTGCAAGCACACATGCCTGCATGTGTGGACGCACCCATGGAGCCTAAACTTTGTGATTGGTTTGTGAAAGTTTACTCAGTCTAGATAGAGGTAATGGCATACAGAATAAAAGTTCCTTTCAAACCTCTCTGCGGATGACTGTGTTGAGAAAAGCTTGTTATTCCCACTGAGGAAACTGACTCAGTGTCTTAATCATCAAGTCAGTGACAAATGGAGGAGCCAGACAAAGCATAATCAGCCTCTTTCAGGATAGAGATCAGTCTGAACCTGCTTTCCTGCCAAGTTTTAGTCCCCTGAGTCAAAACTGCATCTCCATTTCTTGCAACAGTTGCTGTTATTATTGGAACTGATTATCATAAAGTTAGATTCTTCTCCACCTTTCCAATGAAGCCCCCATGAACTTAATCTGACAGATTTTAAATGAATGCACAAAACAAACACTACTGACCAAAAAGGATGGAGGCTGCTGAACTGATGTGATAGTAACAGAGAATTTTAAGCTGTCACAATGCCTTTTTTTTTGGAGGTAACTTTTGTGTAACCTGAGATACTCACACATGAAACTGATGAATATGATATGAAAAGCTGATTGGCCAATAAGTAGTTAAATTATGGGATAAGCAGTAAGCAGTGCAATCACATATTTGTTCCTCTTTCTTTCCTTCCTTTATATATCTTTTCTTGTACGCTACACCATATAATTTGATACCTTATATTTTATTTATGCTTTATTAATATTTAACTAATATGCTCAATTAAAGAAAAAAAGAAAAAGCAGTATGCTGATTATTTTGTCCCTATTTTGCTTTTTTTCCCTTCTTGTAATAAACTGAAGTCTGAAAATTGCCTCTAGGTAGCTGGAAATTTTTAACAAGAGTTATAAACAATTTTTTTAAGTACAAACAAGTACAAAATATACTTCTGCAAGTCTGACTTAATATATTAATAGTAGCAGTCTAAATTTATTAGTGTAACACAGAAGACTAGAATTGTGTCACCTATTTCTACCTGCAACCAGCAACAGTATTTAAAACAAAGACTACTTCCATTGCTAAGGCAAAGCATCATTACCTCCATTGCTTAGGCAACATTTTCTGGTTTCCATGTGAACTTAATTTTCTTATAAACCCTCATTAGCACAAACCCAATATAATAGATTTAAAACCTTTATCAACACAGTTTCCCCTTTGCTGCAAAGATATTGAATCAAAGGGATATATTTGCATTACAAATGGTTGCTGCATCAGGGCCTCAGGAAAATAATTTCCCCATTAGGTAAATCAACATGATGATTTAACATGATGAGGTCTACAGTATATCAATAAATGGGAGGCAGAAGTCCAGAATGCTAGGGCAGTGGAAATAATAAAACCCCTAGGTTAAAACATTTGCCTGGTCTGCGTGTGTTGTTTAATATTAAAAGCTGTCATGAAGGAAAATGAATCTTTGTTTTATAGTTCAGATCATTATAATAATAAATTGAATGGTATACCCTCAGGGCTATTTCATCATAATTTGACTTTTAAAAAGAAGCAGTTGAATATTGTTTATGGATGGAATCACTCACCTCATGAGATAAATGTTTTCTATATGTGTAGCATGTGCATGCCTGGAAAACTGTGGCCTGGATCCCTAATTGGGCCTGCAGACATTAGCTCAGTGCAAATATTAATAATCAAATTAAGTAATTAAAAATAAACCTCTGTGGAAAATAGTCAAGTGTTGAGCACTTAGGACTTGTGCATGTTGTCACACAAACCACATCTGTTCCACGTATTCTTCTATTAGCAGCTCAGTTCTTCAGTTGGAAGCCAAAAGAGGACTATTTTGTGAAACAATGTATTTAACAAGCAACATAAAATTGAAAACACGTTGATAACACCGAGTGTACACATGACCTGGGGTGGAGGGAAGGGGGTTGTTTTAATTACAGCAGCTCTCCAAAGCTGCTTTAATTAAAATGCCTGCAGCATCCTGTATATTTAGCATCCTGCATTTCAAAATGGCAGCAGGGACACTTTAACTAAAGCTCATTCATCAAGCTTTAGCTAAAGTGCCTCTGCCACCATTTCGAAATGTAGAGACACTGAATACACGAGATATTGCAGCACGCTGGAGCATTCTAATTAAAACTCTCCAGCAGGCTTGATTAATCAAGTCAGCTCCAACGCGAGTGCATGCAAAAGTGCCAACAAAGTTCAACAATTGTCTCTCAAGTAATATTCCTATATATTATTTGGATATAAGGAATTACACGGTCATCCCAAATGTTTTAAAATTACTGTTCTTTGATGGTGATTCCTGCATTATCTTTTTGTCCCATGAAGCCATAAATTATCAAGTACTAGATGATATCCCTGGACTCTAATACAACAATCTGTACTTGAAAGAACACAGCTGTAAGTGTAAGAACTTAACCTACTGCTGACCAAAACAAACCAAACAGTGCTGGTCAGACCTGAAGAAGACGGTCTTGCTTTCAGAAGCTTGTCTAACTCTCTCCCAACTATAAAGTTGGTCCAATAAATGATATCACCCTAAGAAATCATTGCCTCTTCCACTCATATTCTAATTGCGTATTTGATATAAGGAATAGCCATATTTTCTCCGCTCATCTTTACCAAAGGCAGAATATTTCCCTTTAAACTAGTGGACACTGAGGAATCCACACATTTCAGTAGCTGCTAAACTAGGGAGGAAAAATGGAAAACCAATCAAATGTGCAGGTAACTTTCATGCCAAAGATCCCCAGCCTTTTAATAGTAGTAATCACGTCTTAAGAGAGAGATGGTCTGCTGAGCTTGCTCCCAATTGAACACCTCCATAGCAAACACATTGATTGAATTTATGGAAAATAGCATTAGTCCCCACTAGAATTACTTCTGTGCTCAAACTATCCATGTGCTTAAATATACTGCTGGCTCTGAGCCAAAGTTCAGTATCTTACAGAATCAAACCACTCAAGTCTCCAGGGATAAACAAGTGCTCCTGAGTTACTAGAGGTTCCTGGACCATAAAACTGAAGTACCGATTTATCTTCTTCTCTAAGATTTAGTTAATCACAAATTAAAATGGATGCAAGAGACAGGTCTTATTGCTTTTGTGAGCATTAAAGGACTTACAACATTTGTGCTGATGGACTGTATTCAAACATATTAATGAATGCATACTTGTCTTTAAAATTAGATATACAAGAAATGTCTATAATGCATTTGCTGACATATGGAAACATATAGTGCAGGCATTGAGAAAAGAAAAGAAGGATTTAATTGCACAGAAGTTAAACATCACTAGTGCTCTTTTATTGTATTGTAAATTTCTGCTCTTTGCAAGAAGACAGAAAGAAAACACCATGGTGGGGTTTCACCAATTAATAGGTATCATGGGACATGAAAAGGTTAAAGTATTTTTATTCTATATTATAGAGTGCCTGGTGAGTGAGTAAGTGTATGGGTGTGTGGGGCACATGTACATACCCACACACATATATTTGTAATATCACTTACCATATAAGACTACTACCATTTACAACTTTACATCTGCAAGGTCAGTAATGGAAACCGATCTTTATATTTTTATGGACTTTATGGATTTTATGAGTATATTGTAAATTGTGTATAGTATCAGAAAACTGCATAGATTTAAATTACGTTAAAATGCTCATAAGAGAAAACAAAATATCCTTGCAGGTTACATAATTTTTAATATAAAAACAGAAGAGGAGACCTGGCTAGAAACCATGTTTTCTGTTTCACAAGAAGTTCTACTAGTTTGCATTTTTTCTTTCTTCTGAAATGGAATAAATATCTAAAAAGTTGAAAACTTTCCTATAAAATTAACTTCTAAAAATATTCCTTTCCAGTAAATCAAAATCTTTCATTCCTGGCCAAGTCTACAATGAGCAGCATCTGTTACTTACTTCTGAACCAACAAGAGACAAATTGCGATGTGTTATTATCAGAAACTTTGTTGGTAGGCAGTAATTAAAACAAAACTGGCAACCCTATTGTCCTCAGCCCGCAATCAGCGACTGTCTGTCCATACACCATATTTCCACATTCTGTTATTTGAGATTTTACAGATCTTGTATTAATCTTCAACAGATATTTGTCATGCTTAAGATTTGTTCTGTTTACGTCACTCATGAATAATTCAAAACAGCATACTTATAAAACTATACAAGGCAGACAAAGCCCAAGTGTTTTCTTCATTTAAAAAAAACATAATTTAGATGCAATTTCAATTTAGGAATTACAAAGAACTTCATTCCAGAATCAAAAGTCCATTCACTTTTGATTCTGGAATGTGATTCTAGCATATTGAATGAAAAGACCAAGAACTAATTCTGGAAGTTAATTAATTGTTAACGTCAATTTATAAAATCTCACACAAGGAAACAGTTAATATAATCATCATCGATTATTTAAAAAATACTAAATGAATTTACTGTAAATTGTTAATGAAAATAGATTTTAAGAAGTCAAAAGAATTGTGCCAATCCTTCAGATTGAAAACTCTTTCCAATTTGACTACTGCATCTCTGAGGACTACAGGAGCATGCAAGGAGAATATCTGACCAAGACAGCTATTCACCATGTACTCCTAATGGAGATGCATTTCAAAGCTGATGACAGACCACAGGTCAAAAACCCCTTACTTCCCCCCATCTCTGTTCATGGTAAGTGATCAAGATCCCCAATGCCAAAGGATTATTTGGGGGCATTTTATTGGGTGTGCAGCTCTAAATGTATCCTGACTTCCTTCCAGGTGCATATATAGCAGAGATATACAATTCCCACTCTGCATGACAGATTCATCATCATCTGGCCTACAGAGCCATCATCATCTGACCTATAGAGCTCTCCATAGGTCCAAAAATTTGGCAACAAGGGAGTGGTGGCAGCAATAATTGCTACTCCCTTGCTGCTTAATTTCCAAACCCATGGGGTGCCCCATGGAATGTAGCCTGGTCAGGGTCAGGCAGTAAAAGCAGCACAGCCCCAGGGCTGTGGTGAGTGGCTGGGCTTTTCCAGTTCCAGGGCTGTGCTGGGGACACATGCAAGCATTCAATGTGTTAGGTTAACCCAAATTAGGTCAGATTAACATATGCTGATCTAAAGTGAGAACTTGTCTGATGAGAACTAGCTTTAGATTGAGCATACCATTTTAGGGTAGTTTAAGCCCTGTGTATGCTTTCTCACCCAGACATTTAGATCAGCTGATCTTTGTCACTGGATGCTGGATGCAATATAATTGCTCAGTACACTATATACTGGGTCTCTTCAGGTAGGATATACTGGAGATGTGTCCACATGGTGCTATGTCATGGTGGAACACATCTCTATAACATAGAATGTCATATATAATTGTTTTAGCAATTACATGGATCTACTCTGTAAACAAATTGATACTTTTTTTTTAAATACATTTACACTTCAGGGCATGAACAGAAAAGGTGCATATGTATTTTTTAAGTATGCCATTCCCCTCCAAATTTTCACTAATTGCAAACAGTGCTGAACCCACCAGCAGCTCCAAAGCTGCCTTTCTGTTCCAGAGATTAACTATACGGAACATGTATAAAGAATCTGTAGTACTGACAAACATACTGAAAAATCCATTTTGCTCCTTTTAATCCTCCTATCCATTATGCTGCCACTATTCATACAGATCCCATTCCCCTTCACATGAATGCATATTACTTCCATTAATGGAAAAAGCATTTTTTTATTTGGTGTTGACAGATTAACTTTAATGGGAATTATACACACCATACAATGAAGAAATCCCAACACTTTTAAAATCTAAAGCAAGGTTTTCTTAGGACATTGTTAAGGGAGACTGTAACTGTACGAGAACTGGTTTACAAGGATGGGTATACTTCAAGAATTCCTAAAAAATTAAAGATCTGCTATCTTCTCATCTCTCTGGGTCGCCTCTCCCAATTGCTAAATGCAACTGGGGTTAATCACTGTCAAATACTATGCCAAATTAAATCAGAGCTGCTTGTAAAAAGTGCTGCAGAAACATTGAGGGATCACAGCTTACATTTTCTAAGTTACCATACATGCATTTGGGTCATATATGACACTCTCTTTCATCTTGATAAGGAACTCTACTGGGAAAATTGAAGGGCTTTCATAAAGTATATTCTTACAGACTGAGCGGCAGCTGTAGCTTTTTTTTTGACTTACAGCCATTCATGGTTGTATATTGACTGTGAACTGCTAGTACGTCAGCTGTCTGTAATAAAGATTATTCTAATGTGACAGGGTCCAACAGGCTCATCATACTCTCCAGCTAGTGGGAAGCTACTGAAAACCCTACTTGGATCTCACACTCACAATCAGGAGCAAACAGGGAAGCAGAACTAAAGACTGAAGGCCCAGTCTTTACCAAGGAAGACAGACATGCAATCTGACATTTCCTGACATTTAAGAGGTTAACCCTGTTATGTTAATACTCTCTCAGTTTAGTATTTTGCATGGAATGATAAATTTTTAAAGGTCCAAGGTTGATTTTATTTTTTTAAGATATGATAAAATAAGGCCATTGTTTTATATTTGCTTAATTTACATTTGTTTTGGTTCTTAATAGAACACTTATGTGACCCTGATGCACCCTATTGTACCTGTATGACAACTTCTCTGTGGCGCTTATTTGCATACCGCCATTGGTATGGAAGGTCAGATTATGGGAACTGTCTCTTATTTGCATATCCTCAACTGGTATATGCATGGGCAAGGGAGGGAGAAACTATTTTGAGCTTGTTTTGACTGCTTTTAATATTTTGAATATAAGAGGCCAGGGAAGTCAGGTTTCTGTATACTAGCCCTACCTTTTAAAATTGTAAAATTCATTAACGGAACTGATGCTATACATAGGGACCTACTCAATTCAGGATTTTCCAGATTTCACAGAAATCATGAAATCGGGTGCTATCCACAAAATCCAAAAAAAAAACCCTACTAAAAATAAAATGCTGGCTTCCCCCTCATGGCCACTGCAGCCTAGCCATGCAGCCTGCCAGGGAAGAAGGGGAACAGCCAAGATGGCAGCCATCTCCACCCCTTGCCACTGATTGGCTGAGAGGACTGCCTGCTGTGCAGCCTCATCCCTTTCACCAATCAGCAGCAAGCAGTAGGACCACACAATGGACAGCCCTCTTAACCAATCAAAGATGAAGGGTGGGGCCACAAGGGCCCCCTCAGCCAATCAGAGGCATGGGCGGGGGGGGGGGGGGG
>NW_017729025.1:115419263-115424715 GCF_001723915.1 Gavialis gangeticus | reverse complement strand
GGGGGGGGGGGGGGGGGGGGGGGGCAGGACGGCGCCATAAAAATGGCAGCCAGCCCCACAATTTGCCCAAGAAATCAGCTGCCTGCTGTCTCAATTTGGGTAGGTACCTAGCTATAAGAGAAAGCTGAGTAAATGTAGCTGAGGGGTCAGTGCTCACCCTGACTTTTCTGGAAGTCTAAGGTGACGGGATCCTCAGCTCAGGAATCACAAAGGAGGGAGGAAAGGCTCTACACTGAAGCTCTCTCAATGCCATGACAGGGGAGATACCATGATGATGATTTTGGCCCAGGGAGTTTTACTGACCTGGAAAATAAGTTTCCTTTCTTTTTGGCCTTGAATGACTTGGTGTAGTTGAGGGTAAAGACCTGTCCATTGTACTGTGTACAGGTTCCCCTGCAAGAGTCCACTAAACCTCCCAATGGGAGGATCTCAGATACTCAATTTCTGATGATGGGGGACTACTCCTGAGCTTTCCCTCTAGCGTGTCCCTTCAGCCTTTCAGCTAAGGGCAAGTGAGACTAGGGGGCATCTGAAGTCCAAGGCCTCTAGGCTTGGGGCCTGCATGTAGGAAGCCTGCCATGGATTTCAGAGTATCTGAAACCCCAGACTGATGATTCTGGAAGGCAGAATACTTCCAGTGGTAGTAACACATAGACTTGAACAATTGAGCTCTGTTCAGTCAACAGCATTCAGAACTTATTTGGCTGATTTGGCCCAAGATATGAAATTCAAAAAAAAAAATGGGCGGGGGAGGAGGGAAGGGGAGGATTGTGTTGCAGCTCACCATCCAACCATAAAGAGATAAGTGCTGGTGATATAGTAATCTCTTTAGTGGGTTCAGTTTGAGTCTGTTGCCCACTTGGTTCTTAACAGCTGAAATCCATACCAGCCAGATGCTGCAATTGCTGAGATCTAAATTGCATCTAAAACAGCTGGGTTACCATGAGGAATGACGAGGGGCAGCATGTCACAAGTGGTGAGTAGTGCAGGAGCAACAGTTGTGGAGCAGTGCCCCAGCAGTGATGAGGCAAGGGAAACTGTGGGATAAGAGCTACACCAGCTCTTAGGCCAACACTGTTCACTCTGTGCATGACTAATCAAGAACTCTAAACCTATTGACTGTGTTGAACTGTTGGGAGTGGGGCGATGTGATCCAATAAGAAGGATTGCTGGGAAGAGATGGGATCCACCAGACAAAGAAAGGGAAGAGCACTTTCATAGACAGGCTCACTAACCTAATGAGGAGGGCTTTAAACTAGGTTTGCAGGGGGGTGGAGACCAAAGCCCTGAGGTAAGTGGGGAAGTGGGAGACCTGGAGGAAGAACAAGCAGGAGAGGGCAATAAGAGAGGTGTTCTCATTCTTCCTGAGAAATCAGGGCAATTGACTAGTTACCTCAAGTGCCTGTATACGAATACATGGAGCCTGGGAAACAAGCAGGAACAACTGGAAGTCCTTGCACAGTCACTTACCTATGACGTGATTGGGATAACAGAGACTTGGTGCGATCTCGCATGACTGGAGCACTGGAGGAGAGGAGGAGGAGTTGCACTTTATGTAAAAGAACCATATGATTACTCAGAGCTCCAGTATGAAACTGGAGATAGGGTTGTTGAAAGTCTCTGGTTTGAGGTTAGAGGGGAGAGCAACAGGAGTGATATTGTAGTGGGTGTCTGCCATTGACTACAACACCGGGAAAATTAAGTAAATGAGGCTTTCTTCTTACAGCTAGAAGAAGTTTCCTGATCACAGGCTCTGATTCTTATGGGAGACTTCAGTCACCCTGACATCTGTTGGAAGGGTGATACAGTAGTGCACAAGCACTCTAGGAAATTTTTGGAAAGTATTGGGGACAACTTCCTGGTGCAAGTGCTGGAGCGGCCAACTAGGGGCTGTGCTGTTCTTGACCTGCTGCTCACAAACAGGGAAGAATTGGTGGGGAACGTAGTAGTGGATGGCAACTTGGGCAGCAGTGACCACGAGGTGATTGAGTTCAGGATCATGAGAAAAGTATGGAGTGCATCAGAGTAAGGACCCTGGACTTCAGAAAAGCAGACTTCAACTCGCTCAGGGAACTCATGGGCAGGATCCCATGGGAAGCCAATCTGAAGGGAAGAGGAGTCCAGGAGAGCTGGCTGTACTTTAAAGAAGCTTTATTAAGTGTGCAGGAACAAACCATCGCAGTGCATAGGAAGATTAGGAAGTATAGCAGAAAACCAGCTTGGCTTAGCAAGGAACTCTTCAGTAAACTAAGGCACAAAAAGGAAGCTTAAAAGAAGTGGAAACTTGGGCAAATTAATAGGGATCAGTATCAGAGCATTGCTTGGGCATGCAGGGGTGAAGTCAGGAAGGTCAAAGAGCAATTGGAGTTGCAGCTAGCAAGGGATGTGAAGGGTAACAAGAAGGGTTTCTACAAGTATGTTGGTAGGAAGAGGAGGATCAGGGAAAGTGTGGCTTCTTTACTGAATGGGGGATGAGAGCCTCAGTCTTCACAGGTAAGGTCAGCTCCTAGACTACTGCACCAGGCAGCACAGCTGGGGAGAAGATGAGCAGCCAACAGTGGTGAAAGAACAGGTTAGGGACTACTTAGAAAAGCTGGACATATACAAGTCCATGGGGCTGGATGGGATGCACCTGAGGGCAGTAAGGGAGTTGGCTGATGAGACTGCGTAATCTTTGAAAACTCATGGTGATCAGGAGAGGTCCTGGATGATTGGAAAAGGGCAAACATAGTACCCATATTTAAGAAAGGGAAAAAGGAGGATCCATGGAACTATAGATCAGTCAGCCTCACCTCAGTCCCTGGAAAAATCATGGAGCAGATCCTCAAGGAATCCATTTCTAAGCACTTGGAGGAAAAGTGATTAGGGACAGTCAGCATGGATTCACCAAGGACAAGTTATGCCTGACCAACCTGACTGCCTTCTATGACAAGATGACTGGCTCTGTGGATGTGAGGAGACCAGTGGATGTGGTATACTTTGATTTTAGCAAGGCATTTGATACAGTGTCCCACAACATTCTCACAGGCAAGCTACTGAACTACGGGCTGGATGAATGGACTGGAAGGTAGACAGAACATTTGCTGGAGCGTTGGGCTCAGAGAGTAGTAATCAATGGCTTTATATTTAGTTGGCAGCCGGTATCAAGTGGAGTGCCCCAGGAACAGTCCCGGGACAGTTTTGTTCAATGTCTCCATGAACAACCTGGAAGATGGCACAGAACACCAGACACCCTTGGCACAGCACCAGGCCCCCCCAGCAGGGATCTACATGCTCTGATGTCAGGGGAATCCCTGTGGAAGGGCTTTTCCCTTGCCCACACCCCAGTGAGCTGATCTGGGAAAGCACCAGCTCCACCCCTTCACCAGCTGACAACCTGTCTGAAAAGTGGGAGGGGTGGAAAGGAATGCACCCCCCCAGTGGGATCTGCATGGGGAACCCTCTTCAGGGGGGGCTTTACGTCCCCCTTCCCCCACAACCTGCAGCCCAGCAAGCCAGGCTGGGAAAGCTCCAGCCCCACTACCAGCTTCTGAATGGAAGGGGCTGGGGAAATCACAGCCCAGATGTCCAGGCTATGATATTGGGGCTTCCTCCCCTGCATCATGTGAACCCAGCTGGGGGGGTGCCAGGCCAGCAGGGTGTGGTCCCTCCCACAACCCTCCACCTCTCTGAGGTGGGTGACTGGTGAGGAGGCAGTGCCAGGATGATCCCAACCCAGCTGGGCTGTGCAGGGATGAAAATCCCTCACTGCATGGGCTTTCCCTCCCCCCCACCCCAATGCTGTGCTAGGGGGTCTGGGGTCCATTCCCCTGTCCCCTATCCTGCTGGGCTGACAGGCACAGGCAGGAAACAGGTTAGGGAGCAGGGGTTTTACTGCTTCAGCCCTGTAAAAGCTGGGGGCAGGGATGGCCCTGCTGTGTTGGAACAGGCAGCACAGTTCAGGGCTGCAAAGCATCCTGGGATGCTGGGGGGACTGTAAGGTAACTTGACTTGGGAGGGGATCTGGGACAGAAATTTCATAAAGTGGTTTAATCTAAATTAGTTAAGTCTGATACTACATCCCTCCAGATTTATCTTAAACCAAGTTCAGCCACTTTGAAACTGGTTTGTGTGTGGTGAACTTCTGTTCTGTTACAGGTTTAAACCAACTTCTGATCACTTAAACCAGTATCAGACAGTTTGATAGTTTATGTGTAACTTCTGCTGCTAGCCCGGGTGCCTGGCAGAATGGTTACACTTAGCATCTAATTAGTTTCACAATGCACTTGCCAGTCATAATCAGAATTATTGTTCATTTGGCTTCTCCTGAAATGCTGATGGCTAATAAAACAGAAAAAAGGCCCAATAACAGTATCACAGCTTAGAAACTATAGAAATCAATTTACAAAAACAAGATTTCTAGATATCTGTGGCTATAAGTAATGTTAAATAGCATACATTAACTCAAAGAGAGACAAATATATCTATTTGTCTACCAATAACTTGATTCTACTTTTTAACAGTTCTTTCTACAGTGGTAACTTCTTGAGCTTCAAGAAGTTAAGAATCTCTTAATTTGCAAAGGTATTCTAAGAACATTCATTTCCTCTTTGGTAATGGTATTTCATGTCATTTACAAATGACCCAAGACTTCTAAACAATGTTTAAATGGAAAACATAGAGACAAGTCATGCAACCAATACTATCAGCACTACAACTTGTCCCATTAGAACCCATTGATAATTCCCATGCAGTAACAGCTGCAAACTGCATGCTAGGGACTAATGTCTACACTGTACAAATATGTTCTTAGTTAGGGAAACTATTCTAATGTATCTCAAGTCCAGAGCACTTACAAACATGAATTATTGTTTTGACACATATTTACATAAAACAATGTTCCAAACTATCATCTCAAAATTCATCATCATAATAGCTCATGGTACAACAAATATCTGTTTCTTTTTGGAAAATAGCATTATTGTATTTTCATACCATAGATATGAGAACTGGAGTACTGCAAAACAATCAGAATTCTCTAACTGGTAAATCCACCACTACAATCCCTTGAGTCAGTAAGAATTTAGGAATGGAATTAAATGTTGAAAGGAAGATGAAAGAGAAGCAAATATGCAGATTCACTATAATTTTGCTAAGTATACTCTTCCTGAGCTTAGAGCTTGGAGTCTTTTAATGATGTGAAACTGAAAGTCACCATTTTTTGAGGCAGAATGAAATTTTGGATAGAGCTATCAGTCACTTGAAATAAATCCTACTGAGGTTTAAAGGTTGAAAAATTAAGAATAAGGAGCAAATCCTCAGATGCAGCTGAGGAGCACCCAGAAGAGCTACTGGGTAGAAGGCCCATGCAAAGTTGACAATACTGTATTTATGTTCCCTCACTCCTAAAGGCTGCACACCAGACTGGCCTCCACCTAAGTTAGTGGTTCTACAATGCCTAGAAATTCTTCGG
>NW_017729025.1:115411323-115419112 GCF_001723915.1 Gavialis gangeticus | reverse complement strand
GGGGGGGGGGGGGGGGGGCAGAGTGATTGCAGTACTGTAGCTTTTGATTGGGAGGTCACACAGCTCCAAGCTTTGGAAAAAATCCAAGTACTGTCTAACAGGCACTGCTTTATTTGATTCTAGCTGTTCCAGTACTAAAGATTCATTTTCATGATATAGTCAGTGATTGTTTCTGGGCTCCATAATTACCATAGCAATAGAGTAGTATGAAATGTTAACAAACCCCTCATTAAAAATGAGAACAAAAACCTTCTGGATGAGCTGAGGTCTAAGAATTGTTATCTGTATGGCTCAAGTTTTAAAACTAGGATCAGCAAGAAGCAGATAGGCTGTATTTTAATGCTCACTATGAATTTAAAAGTTTCTGTCAAGGAAGCCCAAGGTTCACATCCTCAAGAGACGCTTCAGGAAGCAGCAGGGCTTTTAGCCAAAAAAAGGTTGTCACAATTCCTTATACCCACAAAGTGTCCATCTATAGTTAAGCACTATAATTCTCAACAATAGGCTGCAAGCAAATACTGAGATACCACATCTAAGGGCATTTCGTAGCTTTAGGTTCAGTTTTGAGCACCTTACTCTGCTCTAAACACACTTGGGAAAAACAGTCTGTAGTCCCAGCCATTTGGTCAGACTAGGTTTAAAATTTCTTGCCTTAAAATCTATCAAACTGTCTGACACAATAAATACAACAAATACCACTTTTCTGAGAACTGCATTCTTCTCTCAAGTCAGTTCCTTACACCATTTATTAGACAAATTCAAGCACGGTACATTTTAGCAATCTGCAAATATAATTTTAGTGAATTAGTACCAGAGGCATGGAAATAAAGCTTTACTCTCTAGATCACAAATTAATACTTTGATCAAAGCACTCTGAAAGAACGATATTCAAGTTCAGGAATACTTACACAGATAAAGCTTGTTTCTAAGCAAACACAGAATCATCACTTCCCTGCTCTCTTGGTATTTTACAACTATGTACGTCTGTCCATAATATACTAAATATGTATTCTTATACTTATTGAAAGACCGGGGGACACACAGAACCATATTTATGACTTCCCTCTTCAGTCTGGAGGCCCATTTCCTTCAACTAAGTGAAGTTTGTGTTTCCTCCTCATATCTTTCAGAGATACCAAAACATCCCCTTCTTCCCATCAGACTGACCATGTCATATTTCTAGTTCTTGCTACCTCCAGATTCAGCTTCACCTTGCCACTTTCTTCTGTGACAGCTCTTTCACACTCTGGCCTAGCTGCGTGGCATACCCCACTTCTTTCCTGCAGGTTCGAAGCCCAGAGAGAGATGTCTGGAACTAAGTAAAACAGATGAATCATATTAAGAGTGCGTGCTAAGGAAAGCTTGACAGACCTAGTCAGAAACATGGGATGTGGACTACAAGCATCTCCTCCCGGGAGTTCTGCATCCCAGGAAACCTTTAGGCTACATGCCTCCCCCCACTCCCCACCCCAATGAAATCGATGGGAAATGATTTCCCAAATGTGTTTGACATCATATTAAAACTCAGTAATAAAATCCTGTTCAGAACCATGGGCTCAGTCGTGGTCATCAGTTCCAGATAAGTAGATAATAGAAATAGAAAATAAAACAACTTCCCCTTTATACCCAGGAGTGGGAAGCAGGCTCATGGACGATTTTCCTATTAAGGTTGCTGGCCCTTCAGGCTTTAAATGCCATGTGTGCTGTCCATCTGGGTGGCAAACGTGGCATTTTAAAAGCTCACAGGGCCAAGAAAACTCTCCCGGGGTAGCAGGGCAATGCTTCCAAAGCTTCCCCAGACCACAGATCGCCTGGTCTGGGAAATGAGCTGGGGGGTTTGTCCCATTGGTCCACTATCAGAAAGACAAGAGGAGCAGGAGTACCAATGATGAAGTGAGCTCTTCCTCACAGAAACTTATGCATCTGATTCAGTGTGTCTATGAAAGCATATCTCTATCCTGCCTTCCTCCTGACTGCCTAACTACCCTCTGCCGATGGGATACTGCTCATGTTGCAGATGGGATACTGGACTAGAGGAGCTATTGGCCTGACAGCTGGCCTGTTCTGATCTCTCAGAAGACAGTCTTTAAAATCTTGTTTTATTTACCATCTTTGATGGAACATTTTTTATTTGGAGGCAGATTCTATTTTTTTACTCACCTGAGCAATGCCATACTATTCAAATATATGGCACAGCTTAATGGGAATGATGGTGACAGAATTAGGTCCACACGAGGATAATAAGGCAAATCATTGTGGTACTTCACACTGTTAAACACAAACTAAAATATAGAAAAAACCCTACAAACTTGCACAAAGAGAAAAAGACCTCCATTTGGATTTGAAAATAATGATTGAGTGTGATAAGCAGATATCTCTGGGGAGAGAATCCCACTACATGGCAGCTAAATATGCCAAAGTGCTCTGTGTTGAATGTGCAAATGAAAAGGTTGCTGGCTGGGGTGGGCAGACATATTTAAAGAACAGTTTCCAAAATGCTATTGCAAACAGTTTTAAAAACACCACTGGGATATGTTACATCTGTGGTAAAACAACATATTTCACAAGATGTAGTGATGATAATGAAATGGATCTATTTCTAGTGTTTTTGAAAGAGGGTGTGCTCCACTGAGGCACTGCGTGAAAACAAATACAATACACCGCACTGCCTTTTTTCCATTCTAAAAGTACTTTGCTTGCTTTTTTCTGTAGTCTGATCCCCACCCTGTAGACAGACACCACGCAGGGCCAAATTTCCTTTGACCTCATTGTATGCTGATGTCAATGGAAGTTTTGCCTCGGCCACAACTGCTAGTTTAGTTCAGGTATTTTATTTTATATGGAGAGATAAACCTGAGCTGTGAGCAGAGAGTAGTAGTCAGCCATGTTAGTCTGAGATTGGCCAGGTCAGTGTAACACCTTTCAGGCTAATTCATTCAGAAAGACATAAGCTTTTATACATTACAGTTTATTTTGTCAGATGCTATAAATGGACTTGTAGAGGGCAGGGATACTAAATAGAAAGGAGACAGGCCATTTAAATACCAAGGCAGCCTTGGGGGACAAGTCTGTCCTGGCTTAGAGGCAGCCCCCCAACCTCAAATGATGTCTTTCCAGCAACTGACTACATAACTCCTATTCTCACCAAGACATCAGACCTTGCAATGGACCCAAATACCAGCTATGCCCCTTCATCAGCACAGACCACATCATCACTGAACCAAAAAACATGTGATAACATCTGAGGTTCCTTCATTGACTCTACCAGCATCATATATG
Organism: Gavialis gangeticus; assembly: GCF_001723915.1. Classification (NCBI taxonomy): domain Eukaryota; kingdom Metazoa; phylum Chordata; order Crocodylia; family Gavialidae; genus Gavialis; species Gavialis gangeticus. The sequence continues at coordinate 115,415,833 of NW_017729025.1, read as the reverse complement.
CCATCACTTGCTTGCAGCATCCCTCTGTCTGTCTCAATGGACAGACAGGATAATCCCAACATGAAAGAATGAATAGACACCAATCTGGCATCAATTCCAGAAAGTTAACCTGCCTGGACATTCTACCACTGACCTCAGAATAGCAAAACTGAAGAACAAGAAACCATTCACAGGCTGGACTATGTTAAGTATGGTCTCATAAGAGACTCTGGATTTTTATCCCATTACCTGGACTAGGTTTTATAACCCACTGGTGGACACAGGGAGTTAATGGCTTTATTTTATCCCCTTGATCTCTTCAACCCACATTCCACCACTCATCAGTGCCCTCTCCTTTCCTCCCCCTTCCCTATCCTTTGTCTTTAAGGCTAACTACAGACAGTCAAAAAAGCCCAAAGGTGGATTGATTCAATCTTCACAGGTTAGTCTAAGTTGCGTAGATTGAACCAATAAGTAAGTGAACAGACATTCACTTCTGATTCCAGAAATGCAGCCACATGCCTGCAGCGGCCCAGGCCAGAAGACAGGGGGCACTAGAGCATGCCTCTCTGCTCATCTGCAGCAGACAGCAGGGGGCAAGGCTAGCCCAACCATCCTGCAATAGGGGTTTTCGGGGGTGGTGCAAAACATTCTGGGATGCTAGGAGACTGTGAGTTAACATGAATCTGGAGGGGGTCTGGGACAGAAGTTCAACTTACCCTAAATCAGTTAAGTCTGATACTACATCCATCCACACTGATCTTAAACTGGTTTTGGCCATTTTAAAAGCAGTTTATGTTCACTGAACTTCCATTGTGTTACAGATTTGAATCAGTTTTTGGTCACGTAGATCAGTTTATGTGTAATTTCTGTACTTAGCCCATGTGATCGTATTCCTTCTATTTGAATCCCTGCTCCCTGCAAGTCCATTCCTAGCAGCTGCCAAAGAAGGCTGTGGCCTACAAAACCTCATGCCTCTCTGAACATGTTAGTCTGTAAGGGGCCATACTGCCCTGCCTTCTGCTAGGCTGCGAAGTTCAAATACAGAACCAGAGTTGGATGAAAAATGTCAAACATCCAAGAGATTCAGATCCAGAATTCAGGATAGCCTCCTCCTGCAGATGGTCCTACCTTCTGCTGTTAAAACCACAATCTGACAACGAGCTTCATTAAAATGCTATAGATTCCCATACCCAGTTTAGGCCCCCTCCAGCCCTGTACAAAGAAAAAGAGTTAAAGCACCAAACATATGCCTAAATTTACAATAATTTGGCATTAAAATATATATTTTCAGAAGACCAGTCATTTTTGTATTGACGTACAGATTGTTTTCAATACCCAGTAGCTTCTATCTAGACATAGTAATGTAATGTTATGAGTTTTGGGGCCCAAATGATGGAAATATCATTAGTTTTCAAAGTTAATTGAATTTTAAGTATTGTTTGTGGCCCATGTCAGATCTTAGAGCCAGATATACTTCTTACTAATATATAATACTCTGAACATTTAGTTTAATTTTTAAGAAGCTGCTACAAGACCTACAGTCTAGTTTTTACGTTCACAAAACAGTTGTATGAAACCAAATGGAGAGAGGTAACTTCACTAACACAAGCCAGTTGAGTCTGTTTTATTTAAGCTGTACTTGCTTGCATAAGAGAAAGATCAATAGGAAGAGACAGCGACTTGACCCTAGCCCACCTGCTGAGATTTTCTGAATAGAACATGATAGCATAAGGTGAGGGTCCTTACTATTAGCATTCACTATTAGCTGTTGGCAACTGCCAATTATAATAGAACAATGTTTTACAAAACATGATCTATCAAAGGCACAACTGTGTTGTAATTGAAAACGTCAGGACAATATTAAGACTTGTATATTTAACATATTAATCCATTGCATGTGGTAGAATTCTAAGCAACAGGGGAAAAGTTATTGAGTGAAAAAGCAGTAAAACCAGACTTCCAGACTGTTCTGTTGAAAAATCATCTAGAGTTTCATCAAATATCTAACATAACTCCTATCATCATTTTTTAAAAATCAGGGAAAGCAACACATCCATTTACATTTAGAAGGATTTAAGAGAAAAAGTTCAAATGAAAAACTATGTTTAGAAATCAAAGCAAGGTAAAAATGAAGGAATAGCACAGAATAAGCACCAAAATTATTAGACATAAAAGAGACATTTTCATCCTTAAATAGTCATGGAAAGAAATGCTTATAAATTATATAGTGCAAAGAAAGGAGAGGCATTAAAAAGCAGAAGGAAAATGTAGTGTAGTCACTGAAGTGCATGGACACAACAAACTGATAAAAGGATAATAGTAATAATCTGAACTATGAACACAGTACATCCCATTGACATGATACTGTTGTTCCAATGTGTAGAAGATAGAGCATCTAGGCAGAGGCACATTTGGTAAGATTAGAAATAAGGTGAAAGTGTTCAGGGAAAAAAAGGAGAATTCAACATAACAATGAAGAAAAGATTGGAGACTCTCAGGAAGGATGCACATACAACCATGGTTTGCTAAACTACCAAAGAAAGACCCTAAAATTTTCAAATCTTTTTAGATTCTAGGCAGCCCTAAGGAAATGCCAGCACTTAGGTTTCACTCATTTTTTGATTATGTAAAACATAATAGAGTAATTCTTCTGTTGCAATGAACTAAGAGAGACCACAACAGGCCAGAATGTTCTTGACACAACACATTCCTACTTATAATCTTCAGGTTTACACTTGTGAATCTTATATGTAGGTGTTTGCAACCCAAGGGCCCTTTAAAAGGATTTCATGACACCCTAGCATGCCACAGCACTCTGGTTGAAAATCACTGCCCTAAAGAATATAATTCCCAGGAGAAAACATTCAAAGCAGGCTTTCAAGGCCCTTAGTCATGCTTGATTTGTTTTTCACATAAGGTAAGTTATCTATACAAGAAATCACTCTGAATATTTGTGTTCTGTCTACCTGCAATGGGCCTTGCTTTATGTGTATGTTTGTCTGTAAATGGAGACAACCCTACTGTTTCTATTATAAGGTTGGCCAATAAATCACAAGATTATTTTACATTTTTAAATGTTGAATTTTTTTTAATTGAAAAGCTTTTCATCCTTGATCAAAACTCATTTCTTTATAACAATGAGGCCTGAAAATGCACTTTTTTCTTTAAAGGAGCTTAGTTCTTTTGAAATATGGAAGCAATGGGACTTTAAGGAGGAGGAGAAAGTGGTAGCTATTGCTGAAGAAAGCTTTTAGCAGGTAGATTTCTTTGTGCTGAATGTCGCTCAGTTTAGTGGAATAAACTAGTGGAGTTCTACCTCCCAGCAGAAAGAAGGCCTTCAAATAAAAATCCATAACTCTACTTAGTAGAAGCCAAGCACTGACTGGGCACAGCAGACGAACTGCAGTCAAGTACTTTCTCATCCTCAGATATACTCCTTCAGAACAAGGACAACATTAGCAGAAAATTCAGGGATTGCGTGGAGGAGGAAGACTCAGAGTCACTATTCCCAGATTCTTTTCTGTGGACAAAGATATTAAACCTCAACTGCTACAAATGGAACATGATTCATCAGCAATTCATTCAATTAAAATTAAAAAAAACAACCCTACAAAATCTTGCCAGCTCATTAATTAGGATCAATTTAGGATCTAATAGGTGTCTATACAAGATGCTTTAATGAACATTAGACTAAACTAATACACAGTAAAGCATTCATGTCTACACATGCATGGGGCTTACTGAGTAGTAAATTAGGCTAATGCACCATTTGCTAGGAGCACCAAAAAGAGGCAATAGATTAACAGCACATTAGTTTCTGCATAGTAGTGCATGTGTAGATGCTAACCTGGAGTAATTTGCCCCCAGGCAGCCTAGGAAGCAGGGGTCCAGTGTGGGGGAGATCTCTGTCCCTGGTCCTGACACTGCTCAGCTCCCAGCTCCTCTCAGGCACGGGCAGGGAGCAGGAGCCAACTGGTCCATGTGCTGCATGGGCAGCTGCAGAGCTGAGGGGACAGAGAGCTCCCATGTCTCCTAAGCCCTGCCGTTGTCTGTGCAGCACATGCCCCAGTCAGGCCCTGCTCCCTCCCTGTGCCTGGGGGGAGTAGGGAGCTAAGCAGCACTGGGACTGGGGGGAGACATGTGAGGAAGCAGCGCTGGGGCCAGGGGGAAACACAGGAAGGTGAAGCAGTACCAGGGACCAGGGAGAGGAGACATGAGGAGCTTGGGATGGCAGCACAGCCCAGCTCAGTGGCACTGGCTTGGGGCAATGCCCTGTACACAGGCATGGGGATAAGCAGTAGGGCTGTGCAAAGCTTTGGTAGCTGATTTGATTTGGAGGAGATTCGGCCCAATTCCGGGACTGAATCTCCAAATCCAAATTGAATTGGGAGACCAATTAAAAGCTCTGAATCAATTTGAAGCATCCAAATTGATTCAGAAAAGCTTTGGAAAAGATTCAGCCACTTTGGAGGTTCAGCTATAGACTAAACAGGCAGCTGACACAGCTGTCTCCAGCCAGTAAGTCTGT
>NW_017729025.1:115409986-115410999 GCF_001723915.1 Gavialis gangeticus | reverse complement strand
GTTGGGGAGGGGGGAGGGAAGGGGAGTGGGGGAGGGAGGGATTGGGGATGGGGCTGGGACAAGCTGCCCAGCCACGATTGGGGGATGTGTTACTTGGGGAGGAGGTGGGGGGGGGGATACAGGCACAGCAGTGCTGAGAGTGGGATCTGTGCCCTGCTGCCACTTGCCCAGTTGGAAGGGGGCAAGCAGTGGCAGGGCAGAGCCCCCACTCCCAGTCCTGATGTGGGCGCAGCAGTGCTGTGAGTGGGAGCTATGTCCTCCTGCTGCCCAAAGTGAGCTGCGCCTGCATCGCACCCCCCTGCTCCCAGACAGCTCCCCCCTGGTCCTGGACCTCAGGCCTGACTCCTGTGCCCCCTGCCAACCAGGGGCTGTCACCCAGCATAGCCTAGAGCTCCCCCTCACTGCTGCATTGGGCAGAGCAGGATAGGGAGGCAGGAGCAGCCCTGGACTGAAATGCTCCTGTTGGGAGCAAATTTGTAGCCATGTGCTCAGAGTGCTTCAGTGAGCCTGAATTTTCTTTGCAAAAAAATTAGGTACATTAATAGCACATGTAGATGTGCCCAGTGTGAATTCTTTGCTAACCCCATGATCCAGAAATCTGGAAAAAATCAGACTTTTTTTAAAATGAGGCAAAAGTATTTTTTGAATCTTAACATCATCTGTATAAAATTTGCTAAGAAGGGACAACAAGAGAAAGGACTGAAGGAAATGACTATAGTACCCAGAAACAGTGATTCAGTGTTGAAGAGTTATATCAACAACCTGAGTCAGAAAGCCACAGAAGTTAATAGATTGTTAGAAGGTAAAGCTTCAAAATAAAATGCAAGTAAAATCCTATAATGTGCTCAATTTAAAAACAGTCATATACCTTCCTTCTTGCAAATGTGTATGCAACATGTACTATACATTCTTTTAAATCAATATTCACCCCATTAAAACTTAATTTATTGAGCTAGTAGAAAATCTAGGAAAAATAATGACATATATTTTATACAACAAGTTCACAAACAAGA
>NW_017729025.1:115408857-115409975 GCF_001723915.1 Gavialis gangeticus | reverse complement strand
ACCTTCCTTCTTGCAAATGTGTATGCAACATGTACTATACATTCTTTTAAATCAATATTCACCCCATTAAAACTTAATTTATTGAGCTAGTAGAAAATCTAGGAAAAATAATGACATATATTTTATACAACAAGTTCACAAACAAGACTATGGGGATCAATAGTTCCAAGGATGTGAAAGGAGCTACCCAAGTAATTCACTCCCATTCACTTTCATTGAAGCAAATGGGAGTTAGGCCCATAAATCCCCTCTCTCAGTAAAGAAAGCAGATCTGCTGCTTCCCAGGATTCCACGGAATAATCTCAGGAGGAGGACAGGGGGAAATTACTATTTCTTCATGCATAAGAAACATGAGGGAAACACTGAACAGCGAGTTCTCGTCTTACTTAAAAGTCTCTAAGTAAACGTGTGCATTTATTACAGTGAATTGTACATGGTTAAAGCTGCATATAGATGCACTTGTAGGAGATCAAAATCTACAGCTATCATATTTGATAGTCAAGTCCCACCTTCTTTCCATTTTTTATGTTGCAGGCCTCCCTGTGCCTGTTTCTTCTGTTATACTATCATATTCCATGGTTTTCTATTGTATTATTTTTAATCACGGTTCCATGTTAGGCATTCCCCCATATACTTCAGCAGGCAGTATTCTTTCTATAGACTAATTAGCAAAAAAGCCCCCATAATACATATGAATATACATATCCATATAGGGTACATGCGCGCGCATGCACGCGCAAACACACACACACTCTGATTTCAAAGCAACGCGCTTCTGCAGTATAGTACATTGCTAAAATGATGTAGCAGCTAAAAATAACTGTGCGTGGTGCACATAGAGCAGTATGGGCTGTTACTGCACCACTATTTAGTACTTCCAAGAGGAAGTACTAAATGTTGGCACAGTAGCAACAGTGCCATAGGAGCACATGTAGACATGCCCACTGTCCCTTTCAAAGGTTATCAAATCAGTGATCCTGTTTTCTTTGTTTCTCTGACATTAAGGTCTCCCTCTCTACTCTGACTTCGCACAGATCATTCTTCCCACCCCCTTCTTTTCCCCAACTCACTAACTAGCTGCAAACCCTATTCCCATTGTCTTGTCTCCCCTGCACACC
>NW_017729025.1:115405779-115408846 GCF_001723915.1 Gavialis gangeticus | reverse complement strand
CTGACATTAAGGTCTCCCTCTCTACTCTGACTTCGCACAGATCATTCTTCCCACCCCCTTCTTTTCCCCAACTCACTAACTAGCTGCAAACCCTATTCCCATTGTCTTGTCTCCCCTGCACACCAAATCTAATATCAAACTCCCCCAAACACTGATAAAATTAGCTTGGTCACATTTGACTCCATAAATACATTTTGCCTTCATAAAGGCTGGTTTGTATTGTTAAAAAAAATAGCACCATCCTGCTGACATGTGAGCTGTTCTATATAAAGAAGCCAAAAAAGAAAAGCACTGATCTTGCTGTGCTGCTAGCCTCCCACGCACACAGCACCTACTGTACCACAACGTGCACTCCAACTTCTGGCTGTACGCTCCAGTAGCAATGCCAGGAAACTATTTACTGAGGGAAAATAACTATGATAAGAGGATAAAAATAGCCTGAAATGATGGAAAGCATTTTGTTGATAGATATGTTGAAAAGAAAGGAAATGGAGCTGTTAAAAAGATAGAACACGTAGAGGTGCACAGAGGGGGGAAATATTCCTTTGGTTACAGCAAAAGAACTGGCATAGACAATGCATTTTTTTCCCCTGTGATACACTCACACATTGCAGTTAACATTCAAGGCTGCTAGCAAGCTGGACTCCGCTTAAGAGAAAGCCTGCTGTTATGATTTTCCCTTATGCAGTTAATCTATTTGTTTCTCTCTCCATTCCAATAAAGTAAAAATGAATAAATAAATAAGACATTCAAGTTCTGTTGCGATCTACGTTAAAACAACCCACCTGCACACTCAGTTCTTGTACCAGTGCTCACAGGCTGCACTTTCATTACTATACCCTGTGCACTGCATATAATACCTAAATGACTAAAAGGCAGAAAGATCATATGAAAATTCTACAAATTATTTCTCTTGGCAGACTACAAGGTCATGACCCCTTCTTAAAGAAAGCAAAACAGGAAAACAATGGGAGCTTTGGTGATTAAGTAAGCATTTATGTGCCCAAATGTTTGTCATCTGAGTTTTATCTTTTTGAACTAAGTACCTGCCCATCAAAACCTTGATCTTTCATAGTCAACAAGAGATAAGAGTGGTTAACATCAACCCCGAGTCCTGGTCACTAATGGAGAAGAGAAGTAAAAAGGCTTGTGGATGACAGAGTACCCCCAAATCAGCAGGGTATTTATGCTTGTCCAGTTGTAACTGTTTACTACTCAAGAGTATCACAAGGTTATCTAGCACTCTTGACATTTCTTCTTTGTCTGCCAAATAATGCCTACATACAGAGTCATAAAGAAGCCAGGCTGGAAGGGACCTCCAGACGTCATCTAGTCTAGCCCCCTGCCTAAGGCAGTATCATCCCTACCCAAACCATCCCATACAGTCATAATGTAAACTCTGTGTAAGACTATCCTCAATCCTAACACAACACAGACCTAACACCCTCACCTGCCAAAGGTAAAGCAGGGGAAACACAGCAGCCAGATGTCCTGCTTCCATAAAAAAGTTGTCAATATATGCTCAAGAGGTCCTGGGTAGAGGGCCACTCCCACTGCTAGAAAGGATGGCAAAAACCACCACAGTCCATATCAGTCTGACCATGGTGTAAAATTCCTTCCTGACCCTGAGCAGAGGGGCAAGACACTATAGCCAGGAGCCTCCGGCTTTGCTCCTAGCAGGAAAATTGGCAGACTCAAGTTGAAGTTCCCAGCCTTAGCTGTAGCCAACGCCCAATGCCTCTGAGTTCAAAAACTGTTAGTAGCTGATCAATGTCAAAACTAATCTTCACTAAACAGCCACATTCATTTAAACTAGGTTGTGTAGAGGAGTGATCTTTGGCACTATTGCAAGTAGAAGCACAGAAGCTAATAACTTCTACGTTACAGAAAATCAAATGGAAAACGATAGTACAATGACTTTAAAGATTCAGCAAATTCAAGGAAATAAAAACTATAGGCTGCTACTGAAACCACCACTCAGGCCTTCATGCTTAGCTATAGGAGAGGTTTTATACTGCTATGTTTTCTTCTGTAGTATGTGTGCTGCAATACAATAGTAAGACGGAAAAGTGTGTCTCTATCCGACTTGGAATTTTCTTTGAGATTTATATTTGGTCCAAACTCCCAAAGCCCTAATGGCATTACTACCCAAACAGATTCCAGTGAAAAAATTGGAGATGTACAAATACGTAACAAAGAAGTTCAAACATTGGAAAAAAAACAAAACCTTTGCAAAGGTGGAAAGAATGTTCCTTCCCGGAGAAACAGTATATCAAAAGGTCACAAACTATGATCCTTGTCATTTATGGAAGTACTATAATGCAGCAACATTTTACATAGTTTTAACATGGACAATTTTGAGATACTCTGTTAATTCTCATTTCCCCTGTTTTCTTACTCCCACTAATTTAAATCAGAAAATCTCCCTTTGAATATCAGAACATGACCTCAGTGTTACCTGCCCCACATTATCGTTGCATTTACCATTACTCTAAGTTGTGCTAAACTGGGCTGTCAGGGTCCAATTTAAAGAGTTGCTAATACATCTCTTAACTAGCGCAGCTTTTCAGAACTGATGAATTTAGCATTTTTTTCCATTTCATTCCAAGCCACAATAGCTTTCACCAAACAAGTGGTTAAAAATAATGGAAACTTCAGGTATTATAGAATCACAGAGAAGTGGGGCTGGGAGGGGCCTTAAGAGGTCATCTTGTCCATTTTTGGCCCCATTTGGCAAATGACTGGTGCAGTCCCTGAGTTTGATCGGGCCCCAAATATTGCCCCCTCCCTGCCCCTAATGCCAAGAGCCGAACCTGGGGCCTGGCACCACTGTTTCCCCCTGGAATTGGTCCCTGGAGGCCTAGAAGCACCCCCTCTCAGCCCAGTGTACCACCCCACTGCACTGCGATTCAATCCCACTGCTGTCCCCTCCCAGCCTTCTGCCTGCTAGGATTGGGCCCTGGGGCTCAGCGCTGGTCCCATCCAGCCTTCTACACTGGGACAGAATCATAGAATAATAGAAAGTTAGGGTTGGAAGGGACCTCAGGATCAGGCACATGATCCAACA
>NW_017729025.1:115402692-115405603 GCF_001723915.1 Gavialis gangeticus | reverse complement strand
CCGGGGGGGGGGGGGAAGCAGTGCCAACACTCTTCTGTCACCAGATTTTCAACAGGGAGCCCCGCAGGCTGGATGGCATGAGGCAACTGGCCACATCTGGCCTGTGGGCCAGAGGTTGAGCACTCCAGATCTAGTCCAACCTCCTGCCTGACATAGGATCATCCTTCTCCGCACCATCCTGTACAAATCCATTGTTTAACCCCTTAGCAAAACTGCAGAGTCAACCCTGACACGGAAACCAGGACATAAGATTTAAATTGTCAAAGGTAACACAGGGGAACCACAAAGGTTGTTAATTTATGCTCAAGAGATCCAAGTAAGAGGATCCCAGCCCTGCTACAGATGTAACCAAACTTAGAACACCACCTGAAGGAAACTTTGCTGTTGATCTAATTTTAGAATTGACATTAAAATTGAAACTCATTATTTATGAGTATGGCCTCGTTGGGAATAGTGTGGATGTTAATTAAATCAAGCCAATCTTTCCAGCATGCAGGGAGAGAGATTTGCTTCCAAAATTCCAAATGCAGAACCTGACCAATCATAAAGTTAACAAGACAATATGATCACATCTGTGTGGTGGAAGAGTTACTTTGATTCTCCACTATGCAAGGAATGCACCAATGCTTGTCTATGTTTGCCCCTACATACTTGCACAGAAGCAGCCTTTAAAATTTACTGTGAAATATGCTTGTACTTAAAACTTTTCATCTTTTCAAACTCATCTGTGCAAACTCAAACATAAAACCAATTGTGGAGCTTGGTCTCTTCATTCTCTTCCAAAATATTTCCCAGAAAGACTTAAGTGCACAAAATGTATACCCTACTTACCATATTTTACAAGCCAAGGTACTCTGCAAGAGCAAATATCGAGAGAAATTTTAATGCTCTCAGGTTTGCTTTATCAAATTATTTTATGGATTCAGAAATTTTAGCCAGAGGAGACTATTTTGATCATTTAATTTCACCCCTCTGCAACTGATAGGCCATACAATCACACTCAGTAATTCTTTCAGCAATAGCTTGTGGTTGAAATAGAATGTACCTCTAAGAAAAGTATAACATTTTGGTTTAAACAATTTCACAAGGTGGAAACTTTTGGTAAAATTGTTCCAACGATCAAATATGTGTTAGAAATCTAGACACACATGTATGCGTGCGCACACCGGCCCTCCCCATCCCCCAATACCTGAGTCAACCTATTACTGCAAACCTAAATGTACAGCTGCCAAAACAATTTGTAAATCATAGAATCATAGAGAAGTAGGGCTGGAAGGGACCTCCAGAGGTCATCTAATCCAACTCCCTGCCTGAGGCAGGATCAACCCTATCCAAACCATCCTTAAACAATCTAAACTCAACATAAGACTACCATCAACCCTGAAACAGCACAAACTTAGCACCTTAACCTGCCACAGGTAAAGCAGGGGAGCCATGGCAGTCAATGTCCTGCTTCTATAAAAGGCTGTCTATATATGCTCAAGAGACCTCAGATAGAGCATCACATCCTGCTATGTCCCTCCTGCTCTTTCCCTCTCCTGCTACAGAGAAAAGCAAAGACAACCACAGTCCGTATCAATCTGACCACAGGATTATGAAAGAAGCAATTTAATTGGTTTAATCAAGAGATGCAAGTGGAAATTAAGAAAAATACATTTCAGGCTGAATGTCACAAAACATTTCTCACAGTAAGGTCTCATGAACTGTGGAAGGGAAAGAATAGAAGCCTTATTGCTTGATACAATTAAAATTACAATGACTAAGGTATTTGGCTAAATACAGACATTCAAAAAGTCTGAGCCTGAATCAATTCAATCTTTGCAGGTTAGTCTAACCTGCGTAGATTGAACTGGCAAGCAAGCGAATAGACATTCACTTCTGATTCCAGAAACGAAGCCACATGCCTGCAGAGCTCAGGCCAGAAACCAAGGGGAACTACAGCAAGCCCTTGGCTGGAGGGAAACTGAGCTGAGGGATGGGGCCATGGCCAGGGCCCAGCAGACTGAGTATGTTTGGGGAGGGGTTTAAACTCCCACCCTGGCCTGCATGGGCCCCAGTCGGGGTGTGCCTGGAGGGGGAAGGGAGAAGCAGCCTGTGGCAGAGGCAGCGGAAAGAGAGGGGAAGAAACCCTGCTCCCAGCCCTGCCCTGACCAGTCAAGTCCTCAAGACTTACCACCCTAACGGAGCGAGGATGACTGGCCAAGCTGGAAGCCAGCACCAGAGATGTCTGCTGGCTCAAGCTGGCAGTTCTGTCAGGGATGTGGCCATGGCTCCTTTCATGCCTCCCAGGTAAGGCAGGAGCCGACTGCTCAGGAGTCGTTCTTCTTTCTAGTGGGAAAGTTTGGCTCCAGCTGTGCAGTGGAGGCAACCAGTAACTTTCCCAGGGAACTGGCCAGAAGACTGAAAAGCTCCCAATAAGTAAGGAGCAGCCAGTCTGTTCACCTTTTATCATATTAATAAGGAACAGACTCTTGGGCCTACCAGGAGCCAAATCCAGTGCCTTCAGCATGATGCTGGGCACAGACCTAACTGTGATTAATTATATTTCTGGAAGCATGACGTAGGAGTGTAGGGGTGGAGCAGCTCAGAAAATTGTCCCTTAAGGCCAGATGACTGGATAATAAACCCTATGTGAGACAAGCTGTGAGTGGTGTGGGAAAACCTGCCCCATTCAGAGGGGAACTGTTCCTGCCATTAGCTTATCTCCTCCTATTATTGTTACATCAAAGCCATGGCAAGAAAAGCTGAGTAAGGACAGAGGCAGTATCCCCTAGGGAAAGACAGATGGAAACCCACTGACCCTAAGAGACTTTAAGGTACCCGGACACCAAGCCCTATGAACATTTCCCTTTGGGGTGATGGAGGCTCCGTGACACATCCCCTGCCAGGCTTTTCCTACCCCCCCCCCCCC
>NW_017729025.1:115400564-115402485 GCF_001723915.1 Gavialis gangeticus | reverse complement strand
CCCCCCCCCCCCCCCCACCGCTCTGAGGGGTGCTACAGGGGCTAAGACAAATTTAGAGGTGGCCTTAGTGCAAATTTTGGGGTGGCCCCAAGTGCCACCACTGCTCACCCTACACAGGCTGCAGCAGCTCTGCCTGCCCTGCTACCACCCAAAACTCAGCCCCTCACCGAGAAGAGACTTGCACTCCCCAGGACAGCATGGCAGCAGGGTTACTCCCCCCTCGTTGGTCCAGAGGCAAGGGCGGGGGCATGGCTAGATGCTGGCCAGCATGGCCCTTGAGGCAAAGGGGACAGGGAGGGAGTTCATTTTCTGTCCCCTCTGCCCCCTGGAAAGCACCAGCTGAGGTCTGCCTGGCTGAGTCTGAGAGGCAGAGGCAGCAGCCGGGAGACCCTGGCTGCGGTCCCCCGGTGGGAGAAGGGACGGAGGGGGGAATGAACAACCTCCTTGCTCCCTTCACTTCAGGGGGCCATGCTGATCAGCGTCTGGCCATGCCCCTGCCCCTGCCACTAGAGCAGCAACGGTAAACTGACCCTGACACAGGCTGCTGCACCCTGGCTAGGCAGGCCCCGGCTTGCATCCATCCAGGGGAGGGAGGAGTCCCTGGTTCATTTGAGGTGGCTGCCAAGACAGGCCACACTCCCTGTCCCTCCAGTGGCAAGAGGTAGTAGGGGAAATGCGTGACAGGGGCTGCTGTGCCCTGGCCAAGCAGACCCTGGTTGGGGCCCCCTGGAGGGAGAGAGGAGGAAGATGGAAAAAGCCCTCTCGCTGCCCCCTTCTCCTCAGGGCCATGTCAGACTGGTGCCTGGCCATGCCCCTGCCCTTGCCGTTGCAGCAGCAAGGAAGGGGGACCCTGACACTGGCTGCTCTGCCCCAATCAGGGAGACCCCGGCACAGTGGTGGGACAGGGGAGGGAGGGGAGAATTAAACCCCTCTCTGTCCCCCATTCTTTGAGGCCAGTGTTGGGGCTGGCCATGCCCCATCACTCTAGCAGCAAGGAGGGCAAAATGCCTGAAAGGGGCTGCTGTGCCCCTGCTGGGAATACCCCAGCTGCGGTCAATGCTGAGAAGACAGGGGAAGGAGGGGGGAAATAAAGACTTCCCTGCCCCCTTTGCCTTAGAGGGCCATACCTGCTAGCATCTGCCCCTGCCCCTGCTTGACAGCAGAGGGGCAGGGCCAGGCCTGCTCTGTAGAGCAGACAGCACAGCCCAGCCTAGGCCTGCAAAGCATGCTGGAATGCTGGCAGACTGTGATTTAACTTAAACAAGGAAGAGGTCTGGGATAGAAATTCCATAAAAAGTTTTGGCCTCAATCAGTTAAGCCTGATAGTACATTCAACCAGTTTTATCTCAAACCGTTTTTTTCTATTTTGAAACAGATTTATGTGCACTGAACTACTCTTCTGTTACAGGTTTAAACCATTTTCTGATCACTTAAACCAATTTATGTGTAACTTCTGTCCCTAGCCTTTGAGTTCATGTGACAGGAAACAATCCTGCACTACATAATTTTGTAGATTTCCTATATTTAGTTTTCTGATTGATTATGTGACATGCAGCCGATTCCATCTGCTTGAACCATATACAGCATATCATGAAAAAAACAATGCATTCTTGAATGTTCTTTGTTATGTCATATCACCTCAAGTTAGCTTGTGACTGATAGACTTCATAGGCCAGAGAGACGCAACATTTCAAAGAAAATCAAATGGATTTTATTCTTCTACATAGTATGGGAAAGCAGTGATGTATCAGCCAATGGACTTTCTCAAAGCAGATGAAATTAGCAGCAATAATTCCAATTCAAATCATGACATAATTATTATCTAGAAATCCCTTGTGCAGTTAAAATTTGTTTGTCATGTAAAAACAATGATCTGAATGTCACAGTTTCATAGTTTCATAGATTAAGGGTCGGAAGGGAC
>NW_017729025.1:115339668-115399289 GCF_001723915.1 Gavialis gangeticus | reverse complement strand
TTAGGATGTTGGCGTCAGCCAGTCCATTAAGGATGGCCCCTTTCTAATAGCAATTTCTGTCTATATTGATATCAGCCACTGACTTCTGCAACTGTTCCTTGGAAGTAAAGTTGTAAGATGAAATGCTATACATCTAAAAATAAAACAGTTATTTTCCTTCAGTTGTAGTTGGCATTTCTATTCCAAAGATGAAAATGTTCACTGGATTTTTAAACTGTTTTAAAGGGCTGAAGTTCAAGATTTGCAAATAAAAAAAATCAACACTTTATGAGAGACCTTCTCACCTACTGTGAACTTTGGAAGTAAAGAAACTTAGGAGATCAAATACAGAATATCAGAGATGCAAGTTAATGACTTCAGCTTAACCATAACTAATTCTAATGAGGTGCATTTGGAAGATAAATTAACTGTGCCAACCCTGCAGCCCCAGAAACTGGCACAAGAAGTGAGGGGGTAGGGACAGACATTCAAAAAGCCTGAGCCTGAATTGATTCAATCTTTGCAGGTTAGTCTAACTTGGCTAGTTTGTAACTGCACAAACTGCACTGCACCTGAATCAGTTTGTAACTGCACAAACACCCCAGAAATGCAGGCACATGCCTGTAGTGGCTCAGGCTAGAAGCCTGGGGGTGGGGGAGGGCACTACAGCAGCCCTTCCTCCCTTCCACAGTGCTGAGCTGAGGTTGATGTGGCCAGGCCCCAGCAGGACGCTCTGATTAGGGAGGGGTTCCCACCCCACTTATGACCAGCCCTGCAGGGAATTGCTAACACAGTGTTTATCATCCCTAACTCAGTGTTTATCACCCCATTAAGAAAACAACAGAGGGACATTACCAGCTACCTGTTGATTCTGCCTTTGGCCTATCTGCTACAGCATGGACCAGCATGTGGTCTGCTAGCTAATGCTGAGAGGTATCTGTGTAAGACAGAGAGGACCAGGAATCCCTGTCTAGCTGGGAGTGGGGAGGGGATGGGGGTGCAGGGTGAAGCCAAGCAGATACCTGCAGTCTCTGCCTAGCTCCAGCCAGGGAGCAAAGGGGAAGAGCCAGCTCTGCAGTAGAGCAGAGAGCCCTGCCCAGCCCAGAGACCGTGGCAGGATGCTGGGGGAGAGTCTGGTTTAACTTAAACCAGCAAGGGGTCTGGGACAGACACTGCATAAACCAGTTTGACCCAAATCAGCTAAGTCTGATACTACATTCAACCAGGTTTATCTCAAACCGGTTTTAGCCATTTTCAAACTGGTTTATATGTCCTGAACTTCTGTTCTGTTACAGGTTTAAACCACACTTAACACACACTTAAGCCTGTTTGTGTGTAATGTCTGTCCTTAGCCGAGGAGTTCATGCTTTTATATAGAAAATCAGAGGGATTAGGCTCACAAGGCAACAGGCCAAAGGAAGGAAACAGATAAAAGGTTAAAAAAAACAAACACTGTGGTAACTTGGCATCTTAATTCCTTTAATTGCCGCCAAGTCTGAGTCCAGCTTCTTCAGTCCACAATGCTGATTCACTAAGCCAGTGAGCTCTCCAGCTCCAGTGTGCACTCTTCTGTCTAGGGCTGACCAGGTTCCACTTTGCACGCTGCTCTCTTCCCCTTACTCCAGCCTCCAGCTTCCTCTTCCCATTTCCCTTGCCCCCCAGCCCCTGGGGGTTTCTGGGAGGTGCAGTTTGTTAATGTAACAGACCCCACAGATCTGCAGACTGCCCCCCCCCGGTTCCACTTCCTGTTATACCATTACATTTGCTTTGCACAACAACAATTTTACTTTAAATTTCTAACATGTGGCAATACATCAATTAAAAAATATATATATGAACTGCCAAGTAGCATTCTGACACTAGAGAGAGTCAACAGCAAAGCCAAGTCGAAACTGAACTAGAACCACACATAAAAAGTCCCATCTTAACTCACTTACAGTATTAGCTGTCAATGCTATGGAAATATTACTTGTCCTTATGATCACTTCAGTTATGTAACAGATGCTTGCTGTCTCCTGGGTGGCACCTGGGCCCTAATCCTGGAAAAATTCCTATTTAAGAAAGCACTTAAAGTCATTACCAGCTTACCCTTTTGAATCCAATGGGTTTTAAGTGCATGTTTCAAATTTAACATATGCCTAACATTTCCCTGATTCTCTGGGCTGTATATTTTACACTGATTTCATTAGGGCATACAGTGACATGAGTCTTTAACAAGTCATAGCATAGGTGTCTTATAGTCAGCGATAGTTCCTCAGAGTTGAAGATGACATCTGTCAGACTTGATGGATCCTGAGGTGACTGAGGAGCTGGTGCACATGACCCTCAAGTGCGCCACACTGCAGCCCCTCCACCTCCATCTCCAGAACCTCCTCCTGAGGTTCTGGTTGAATTTCATCCCCCACCTTTTCTGTTTTTGGTCACCCCGTCCACAGCCCCACCAAATCCCAGGACCTCCTGGTCAACCTCCTTCCTGGCCCTAGCTAAGTGGGCCCTGTCCTTGACCAGGAAGGAGGCTCTGGCCAGGAAGGTGCCCAGAGACTGTGGGGCCACTTTCCTTTCACTTGTCCATGCACGTTTCCAGACAGAGAACCAGTGGGTGGTGTCCACCAGCTCCTTGGATGCCTTTGAGGACTGGTGGGTGCAGCCCAGGCGGCTCTGCTCAGTGTCCCCCTCAGAAGCATTCATTTTCGTGTTTGGACCCTTTGACCCTCACATCACTCCTGTCCTGTTTTTTGCCTTTGTTGCCCCCAACATTTTGTTGTATCATTCACTCACTGGCCCCACACACTGGGGGCTATTGGTTGGCTGGGTAGGTCTTAGAGTTCACAATACTTGACTGATACAAATAGACAGGTGACTGAGGAGCCCGATTCTGGATACGCACATTCTTCAGCAATGGGGGCATGTTGTTGTGTGGGGTAGTGGGATTTGCAGCCCCGAGCTGGTCTTCTTCTCCTTCCTCAGCTGCTGCCGTTCTGCCTCAATATTGAGTCATTGGGCCTCGAAGTGGCGCACGCCTTGGTGGACCAAGTGGTGCCACACCAAACAGTCAGCAGCTTGCTCCTCCCAGCCATTGGTGTTGATGCCTCTGGGCTTGATGTCTTATAGTATGTGATATTGGTAGACAGACATTTGAAGGGTAAAGAGAAATCTACAGTCAGCTGCAGTGACTGGGGATGATGGCTGGGGAGAGGAGAGTATTTTCATTTTATTTGAGTTGAGAAGGAAATAGTGGAATATAATCTAGACTAAAATATTTATACAGCAATTATAAATATTAGAGAAACAGCATTCCATTGTGCTGTCTTCAGCCTCCCTTCCTAAAATCACTTCAGTTTAGCATGGATTTTGTGATCACATCGCTGCAGGAGCAGATAGCACTTCTATTTATAAATTTATTTGGAATCCTTTGAAAACTTCTAAACTAATCTTAGGAAATAATAAATTGCTGCAGCTGCATGAAGGCTCTATGGAATGTTATACAATAGATTAGCATCACCTTCCGGATGCCTTTATTATTATTTTAATTTAAATAATGACTCAAGATACTATCACCAGAGTGATGTCCAGATATCATCTGCAGCAGCTTTCAACACCAATAACTCTTAATTAATAATAGCAAGGAATAAATTGATTGTTCTACTGTAGCCTGTAAACTGTGTGCTTACCCCCCATCATTTGTCCATTTGGCAAGAATGAGATATGGCACATTCAGAAGTAGAAGCTAAAACACCACAGTTCATTCTAAGTGTGTGATAATACTTCCCCTTAAAAGGGGGGAAATGAAGCTATGCTTCATTTATCTACTACCACCACCATTAAAACACTTTGTCTGTTGTCTGGTATGATATATTGTATAGAGAGACTATCCAGATGAAAAAGAGCTGCTTTACTAGGCAAACATTTCTATTGTATAAACATTTCCATATAAAGAATGTATATACATTTAAAACCTCTTTTTCTAAATTAACATTATAGTTAGCCACTAGCATAAGAATGTCACTGCAATGACACAGCTCAGTTAATTAAAAAACAATACGGCCACAGTACAGAATCCAGACATTTTGGATCACCTGGATCCTAAACAGCCTTTTAAAAGTCAGAAAATGCCAGCCTATAGATTTGGGGTCACTTGGGGTTATTTGTGAGCTATTAATCATAGCTCCAAAGCTTAGCATGAAAGAGGCCTATAAACATTGACCCAGGTGGGAGTCTTTAGTGATGTAAGTAAGGATGATTCAAATCAATAAAATAATAGGGCCACTAGTTTCTTACAAGCACTTAACTGCCAGATATTTTTAGAAAAGGATCAAACAAAATCTAAATAAAAATGTTACAGATTTTCCCACAAATGATGTAGTACCTCAGATAAATACAAAGTCACTTTTAAAAATTATCACACATTTCCTTCCTCTGCTTTTTCCCCACCAGATTTATTTAAATATAAAAAAGTAATGCTTTTGAAAATTTTCTATGATAATTTTGTGCCTGCCTTTGTATGTAATTGGAACTGAGGGACATTTCTTCTCTGGTCTCAGAATCCAAATTAGATCAAGTCTTGTGGAGGTAATAATGGAAGCAACAGATTCCCTTCCTACTCCTTTCATGGTTAAGTAAAGTTTGCTCCTTTTTTTTATTTTCTAAGTATGGTTAGGCGTCTCAAGCATGCTTGTTAGGATGGAAAAAGCGTGCAAATCCCAGACCTAGGACGCTGCCAAAAGTCTCTTTAGACAGTCAAGGCAGCCAGAAGTATGCTGAGTGCTTGCCAGAGCCATATTGGGTGGCTAAAGTTAAATAAACAGTTAATAAAAAGATTTTGACTCAACCAAAATGAATACAAATTTATAGTGTTACTGCTTTATCTCCTCTATAAAAGAGAATCCAAGATAGGAATTGAGGCCCTGCAATACTTGGAGTCTATGGTTTACAGGAAGAAATACAGGAGGGTTTAAACTGAAAAGTATTCACTATTATCTCTTTCAAAGAGAGAAGGCTTACATTTGAACAGATCATTGACTCCTGACAGTTAGCCTGGCTCCTTTAAAATGTAAACTCACTCTGCCCCCTGTTGTCAGCAAATTACAAAATATTCCCTGCAGCAATAGGTGAACGGTAGGATCTGAACGACCCAAATATCAATAATTATTTATAACAAAGGATGCGTGCCATGGAGGTGTTTTCAGGATATTTATTGTCATGCCTTAAAATCTCCTCCACTATTTGCAGGAAGATACACAAGCCATCACATTTTTCCCTATTCAATATCTATTATATGAAAATATCAGCAAGGGTATGAAACTATATTTATATTTTCATATGCAACAGCTTTTGAAAGCCAATGGTGTTTTAGGTATTAAAAAGATTAACTGCTGTAGAAAGCCAACAAATCAGCTATATACATTAGTAGAAGACAAATGTAGCAAAGGTTCAGAGGTCCCTATTCAGCCAGCTCTGAATTTATAAACTGAACTGTATGAAAGGGAGATCAGGAGCACAGTATGTTCGCCCATTAACCTCCTTCCTATAAAGTCAGAGTTTCCATGCCAATTTTGTTCAGGCAGAAGTGACGCAACTGCAACAACCTCAGCCTTGTTTGATGTAGGCATTTGTTCATGGTACAAAATCATCGTGGACGTTTGTAATAACCACCCTCTGCTGAAGAGATGGCAGTTAGAGATCAGCAATGAAAAAGCCCCGCTTCTGTGCATTTCCAAAGTTGCCAAGCTCAGTGAGAGTTTTTTCTGTGAAACTTTTTACTGGAGCAATTGGAAAGCTGGGAGATAGGTTACGCCTGCGATTCTGAATCTGGGGGCCACGGCACGCTGTAGTGCCTTGAGATCCTTTCAAGGGTGCTGTGGGCCCCATGCAGTGTTAGCACTCTTAGGCGTACAGACATGATTCACAAGATAAACCCAGAGATTTCAAATAGGAATCCATAGCGTTAAAAACATTCTGCCCTTCTATGGTCTGAGATTTTTGAAACAAAAGACTTGCTCTGTTATTTTTCCATAGTCAAAAAGACGAGTGAGAACTGAAATTTTTCCAAGGGGTGCCTTGAGCCTATCAAGGTCGAGAACCACTGGGATAGAAAAAAGATTTGAGGCACAAGCTGCTCTTCTTCAGGTCTCAGGGAGAAGCAGACATTTGGGGACCATCCTGCTACAACAGCGCTCTACCTCAGGCTAAGTGCCCACTTCATGAGTTTTAAGATATGATGCACACCAGGGGCATTTTCCTACCTCCCTTTTCATGCAAAAATGAAAATGGTCTCTCACTCACCCCAGCAGCTTCCACTTACTGCCCAACACTGGAAACAAAAGCAATGAGGGAAATCCCAAACATCTTTTCCTGTTCTGTATCCTGGTGTCCACAGCTGTTGGTGAATTAAATTGCATGCCTTTCATGCTTTACTGGAGAACCCATTTAAAAGCATGTGTAGCCTTTCAACTGACTAAAGTCTGTAACTACATACTGAATGAGTCTATGACAACTAGCAGATGAGCTTCCTCCTTTCCACGGTCACCCTAGAGACTGAATATTACAAGAAAAGATGGCTAAAATGTTTGGTCCAAAAGTATGGATTAATATTCGTCATTTTCCCTCAAAACAAAAACTGAAACTGTTTTGTTTCACTTGAGGTTTTTGTCCCTTCTTTCTATCCATTTTCTGCTCTTTTCTTCTTCTTTTACTCTTATGGGAAGACAAGAAGGTAAAAAATATTTTTAAGTGGTTTTCACTGAAAGACTACAAACTTTGAAAAACACAAAACATTTATAAATTATCTGGAAAATATTAATATTTTCAGCTCCTAGGAAGGAAGAGGATTTAGACAGAGTATATATAATGTGTTGTAACTCCTTGTTCAATTCACTTTAATACTGATAGGTAAAAAATTAAGCCACCGACCATCTTCCAATTGGGAAACCCTAAAGGACAGTGGCAACTTTCTTACAATTGGACTTGTAGAGGGGGGACTAATTTTCAAGGACAGTAAAAATGACTTTGCTGTTTTACTTGAGTACTTCAGACTCTTACTGAGCAAGCATGTAATCTAACAATTTGATTTGTTGTGCCACAAATAAACACAAGAGAAACAGTTTGGCCTTTTCAATACGAACTGCATTGTTATCTTAAGTTTTAACAACTTGTTTTGCCACAAATTCTCTCAGTCCAAAGGGTCTGTGTATCCACCAGCTGAAACACTTCAGATTTGCCAGCATGCTAGCAATTGAACTAAACTCATACAAAGACTATTCACAGTGCTGGTTCATTATAGCCATGCATAAGTTTAACACATGTGACTCCCTAACTGCCCTAACATCTCCATTACAATTTCTAATTGAAGAACAGAACTGTTTAAGGGCATCTACGCAGTGACATCTGTTTAACTGACAGCTGGCTATGCTGGGCTGTTCTATCTTTCATAATATAATTAGCAGCAATTATTATGAATCTCTGCAATTCAAAATAAATACTTACATTTCAAGAGACAACAAATCAGTGCACTTTTACTTTCTACACGAGTGGTACAAGGAAAGTCAACTTACTCCATAAACAGCAGATCCTGAACAGACAACTGTTTTATCAGAACGTGTCTTTTTGGAGGCACATCTCTGGAGGGTCTAATTTGGTGATATGATGGATTAATGCACCTGGCTTGTGGCCACAAATATGCTTATGGAGTCCCCACTTGCTCCAAGTCCACCAGAAACATCTTTTACAAAAAGCAAATCCCACAAATCAAATTAATTGGCAATATTTATCAAAACAAGGCTCAGGGCTGCATGAGCAATGAGACTGAATTACCATTTTAGCTGGAGCTCAAGCAATTAAAAACAGCTTAAACCTATGGTTAATTAGAGAGTCACAGTTTGGAAAGCCACCAAATTCAAATTTGATGGACACAAAATGTAATAAAAGGACAGGACTTTTGTCTTTGTCAATAGAAATACTGTACAGTGCACAGAGGGTCTGCTTCCTGGGTATACAGTCCTGAATTCTGTCATCCAAAAGGATACTGTGTTCTTGAGGTAAAATGGTCATTTTTTAAAATCTTCATAGACAGAAATGTCCATTATCAGCAACACATTAAATAGCAACAGCAGTAGTAGTGCTTGGCATTTTCATTTAGTGATGGGAGAATATTTTGGACAACCATGCTTAATTCAGTAAAGAATTTGGAGAAAAAGAAAAGAAAGTATTCCATGTGAACATTTTTAAAAAATTGTTTTTGATTTTTCATTTTCAAGAAATGCTTAATTTAAAATTTTCCTAAATTGAATTTTTTTTAAAAGAAATCCCTCAAATTAAATACAGCATTACATTTTTGAGTGAATGAAATATTTTGGTCAACTCAATATTCTGGTCTTACTGACAAAACAAGAAAAAAATCATTTCAGGTTTCCGCAAAATAGGGTTTTTTTCTTTCATTTTTTTTGTTCAGCCATGGGACTAGAAAAAACCGTTTGCACATATTTACTTAAATTACATTTTATTATAGATACACATAACTGTTAAAAGACATTTCTCTTCATATGTCCCCCCAAAAATAATGTATTTCAAGAGTCTGAGCATTAATTCACAATAATACAATACCTGGCATACAGAATTCTACTCATTTACCAGGTTTTCACAGAAGAGGGGCAGCCAGTTAGGGAGAAGAGGAATCTTGCATTTGGAAGGAGTCTTGTCTCCTCACTTGTTAATACACCTAAATACAAATGCACCTATCTAACTTCCATCATGCAAGTTGAACAATTTTACCTTAAATATTTTAGCCAAAAGGCAAGGTCTGCATCAACACTGAGAAGTGAATTTGCAGAACCCAAGAATTCTATCTTCGTGTACCCTTGTCCAAAAACTAGGTAACATTAATTCACCACCATGATTTGTTTTTATTTTTAGCTTTGTTTCTGTGGTAAGGACAAAATAATGAGCAAGTCTGGATTTCCCTGATTGAACTCTTCTCTGCACCTACTTTGGGGCTGGGGATCTACTTGGGAACCTATTTTGGGGCACGGCTGTGAAATTTCATCCCTTCAGAAATCACCATTACACTGCAGTGTGTACCTAGTCATCGCTCAGTTATACAGCATGAAATTCAATAACATCCATGAGAAAATCCCATGAATTTAAATAGTCAGGCTTCTACCCACAATAGGCAACATTCTGGTTTTAGATTTACTCCCAGCAGAGATAGCTTTGCCTAACCTGACTGCATCACATCTCTCACGCATTCCAGCGGTGATTCCAGCAGTAAGATTCCAGTCTAAACTGATACCCCTAATAAACCAACTTTATAGTTTATATATAAATGCAGCCAAAAGCCCAAACTATCCTCATGCTTTATGTTAAATACAAATGCTTGATTATGCAACTAGGAAGGCAGTTACTTTAAAATGTAATGATACCAATATAAGTTTGAATCCCTGACAGCCTCTGTATTTTCTAAGATTTGGATCTGTCACCATCATTCATACCTTCATAACTTCAGAACTGGACTACTGCAATGTGCTTTACATAGGACTGTCCTTGAAGACTGTCCTGAAGATGCAGCTTGTGCAGAACATGGCAGCATGTCTTCTGATGGGGATGCATTGTCAGAAGCAGATAACTAGAGTCTTCCAGGGCCTGCACTAGCTCCCAAAAGCTTTCTGGGTACAATTCAAGTGCTGGTTTTGACTTATAATGTCCCAAATGGCCTAGACCCTACCTACCTAAGGGATAATCTGTTCCCTTATGCCTCATCGTGATCCATAGGGTGAATGCCAAAAGCAACTTTCTGCAAATACCATCAATGAGCCAAGCAAAAACACATAGGAGTTTATTCTCAGTAGCTATCCTTCTGTTCTGTATCTCCCTACCCATTAAGGCCCACGACAGCCCAAGCCTGGACATCTTCTAGAAGTGCTGTAAGCCCTTTCTCTTTGGGTAGATATTTACCAAGCAAGGCTAAGCTGGGATGCTGTCTGGGGGAGAAGAAGGGGAGTTGCTTTATAGTTTACTTTACTACTGTCTTCGCTTTTATAAGTTGTTTCTCCTATTTTGTTGTGTTCTCTTGTTCACTTATTTTATATGTTATTTTGCTCTCTTCTGGAAGTCTTCCTTAGCCATTGTAAAGAAGGATGGCATATCAGTCAAACAAAACAGAAAAAAAGAAGGAGCTTCAGCATTAATGACAGGAATTGCAACCTTCCTCAAGAAAGTGAGCTCCATCTCCAATCCCTGCCTTATATCCCTACTTCTCTCTACCATATCCCTCTAAGTTAAATCCTGACCTTACCTTAAAAAGAACCTCATGCAATTTGCTCCAACCCAAATTAATGGGGCCAGTTTATCAAACTAGATATATTCTATTTAGTGCTTAGGGATCTATCACAAAGGTAACAATGACCGGTAACAATGGTTTTCAAAATAATTTAGTATAACTCATAGCCTTCTATGTTAGAGGTAATATAACTCGGACTGACAGAACCAGGTCATTCCTTTTGGAATATTCATATAAAAACTTCAGTAATGTCTAAGGTTTGGGATACCCAGAAGACTTCATCATCTTGTCCAGTACTTAAATTCAAGCAGGGAGTTCTTTTCTCCTCAATACACATCCATTAAATCAGTGGCAGAACTGTATTCATGAAAAGGTATAATATGCCTCCAAAGGAAGAGATATTGTAAAGGAATAAGAACCTTGAAAGACTAAAGGGAGAAACAAAACAGAAACCAAAACTTTCTCATCTTTGTTTGGAAACTGCTGAGCAAAATGGCCAGCTAAGGTTTTTTGTATCTTTTCAGCAAATACATGATTTAACATCACAAATGAATCCAAAAACGAAATCAATCAAAATCATAAAGCAGCAATCTCCCTCACCAACTTGTCCCAACCCCCCTGAAAAACACTGGATACTAAAACACATTAACTTGACCTGTGATTTTTATATAACAAATATGGTAACCAAAGATTTGCATTTGTATATCCTTCCTGAAATAAGATTATTTCGATAGCTAGACAGAATGGCTCAATGATCTAGAATTAAATACCTCACTACATCCATAGATTTAAATGTCATCAGGGTCAATTTGCTCTAATTCCCTCTAAAACATGTCAACTGAATTCTATGATATAAAACTTGGTAAGGGAAGTAGGGTGGCTTTCTGATGAGGCCTTCAAAAGGGGAAATTAGGATAGTAAAAGGTCAACACTATATTCTTCATAAGCATGAGAGTTTGCACTGCTGTCCCAGAATATTTTTTTATTGCTTTCAATGGCTGTTGTTCTTCCATCTCATAGGTCACTGTATTTCACTGTGCTCAATATGCATACTGTGGTTCTACACTGAGGACAGGTGCTGTGGGGCTTTGGTCCTCAGTGCATTGTCGTCTTCCCTGTTCTTAGAGCTAGGAGGTGTAGCAGCTACCTCCTTCAACCCTTTCCTGGTGTTTTATTCTCACCTGCCATGTCTTTGATGTTTCCTAAAATTATTATTGGGAGGATATTTCTCAGTGGAAGAATGACCTTTGGACCCTTGGCTGGACAAATTAAGGCGGCTTCCTCCTCCCCTCCACCTCGACCTAACCACATATTAGTTGTTGAATCTGACATGGCAAACAACTGGCTGGTGTAACTATCTTCTCCTGTCTGAGCTAGTTATCATACAGCTTCTCTTTTAGCTCCCAAGGAGCTGTCCTGCCCTCCAAGAGGGCTGATCTCGCTGGTTCCTCCCTTACCACTTTCCCACCTACTTGCAGGGGAAGGGTTCTGCCCAGCCTGACCTCATCACTCCAGTTCCAACTGCAATATCTCCAGCGATGGAGGTCCTCCCCTTGGCTTGCTCTCCAGCTCTACTCGCTGAAGACACACATCGTAAGGGGAGTTCTCCAGTGCCTCTGCTTCCTTGACGCTGGACTTTCCCCTGAGCTGCCCCTTACCGGAGCCAGAAGTACTCTGCACGGCTCGCCCTGGACCAATCTGGAGCAAGTACTTACTGTGGAAGTGCAGTGTTCCGGCGAGCACGCCAGTGGCAGTTCTCCGGTCACCTGAGGTAAGTACAGGGGAGTTATCTCCCCCTTCCACTCTCTTATTCTGACATGCCACTTCTACAAAAACTTAAGCATAATAAACTTTGCATACAGGAGAAGATGTATAAAAGCCAGTGAGACTGTTCTTATCCTTCCGAGTTACATGGGTGCTAACATTTTTGCAGGATTGGAGTCTAAATGTACATTTACTTACTGGTACCATCCACTCCAGTAGGAGATGAACATTTTGGTGGTTATCTTAGTCATATCTGTTTTCTGTCCTGATAGAGAAATTATTTACAGAAAATCTGTGACAAGAGAAACAGTGGCTAATGTCTGCTGGTAACTACAGTATACGTATCAAGGAAATATAATAAAAATATGCTCATACCAGAGAAATCCTTTCCCTTCAGACCTTTCTACCAATCAATATAAAAGGGAACTTAAGTGAACTGGATGGAGACAGGATATGCACTTATGAAAGTTTTCATCTGGAATGTGAAAACTACAAAGTAAAATCTAACATCTAAAATCTAATAATAATATTCTTATAGCTCTGGTCCACTATTTTCATCAGAAAAGTTAAAGGTTTTTCTCCAGGCATAAATTACTACATGCTGTAATTTTTTCAGTGTACATTCATGTAACAAAGCAACAGACTCCAACAAAAAAATAATTTCCCTTGTCTTCTTGAACAGTTGATTCTCCCCTTATAAAATGAGCATATAGCAAACTGCAGACGATATCCTTAACAAACATTAGTTATCCTGTATAAGCTGGCTTTAGGAACCTTCTTCAAAGCAGCACAGGATAGGGATGGTTTATGAAGGAAGGGGATTTAAAGGATATCCCAGATTACATGCAATCCTTACCTTAAATTGCAAAGCACTTAAATTGCCATAAAGTCCGCATTATGAATCTAGCCTCCTGGGAATGGCATCTGGCAGTAAAACATTCACAAAGGTCCATGCATGGATTATCTCTTTTCAGACATTGGGATAGAAGATGCAAATGACAACATGTTAAAGAAACCAAAGGGAAGAGACATGCCTTGTTGACATCGCTGAATCTCTTATACAATTTTTTGGGGAAGAGCAGATCTCGGTTAAAATAACTGTGATAACCAATATTGCAATCCTATGATTAGTTTAGCATCCATATTTTATATGCACACATGCAACATATTAATACTAACATTCCTGTGACCTGTATTAATACATATTTCACTGCTAATCTTAAAAAGATAAAAAATTTAATTTCAAAGCTACATTTGCTACATGAGATTAGTCCAAACAATATCAATTTAGCAGTTCTACTCCTCAAAGGTCACTTTCTCTGAACAGTTACTCACACATTTAACTTTCCTACCTCGAGCAGTTCAAATGATTTCATTAAGACTTATGGTAGTAAAGTTAAGCATGTGTGACAGTTTGCACATGTGCCCCCAGCAGGTTAGTCTGTGGGGGAACATGTGAGGACATGGGAAAGGGCTGTGGGGTGAGAGGCAGACTGAGGCCCCAGCAGTAAGGGAGGGAGTGGGACACAGGCAGAAGCAGGGGCTGGGGTGAGTGGGGCCACCCCTGTGCCTGTGCCCCGCTCCCTCACTCACCGCTGGGGCTTCAATTTGCACCCCCCCCCCCATGGTGGTGAGGGAGGGAATGGGGCTAGGGCAGGGGCAGGCCTTGCACAGCCAGGGCAGGACGTGAGACAGAGCCTCCTGGGGTCCACGGTGCCTCCCGGGGTGTGCGTAGCACCCCGGACACTCATGGCTCCGTCCTGCACCCTGCTTCAGCTGTGCAGCACCTGCCCCAGCCCTAGCCCCACTTCCTCCCTTATCACTGCATGTGCACCCCTCCCCACCCCTGCTGTAGCTGTTGGAAACCTGCGGCTGAGATGCCTTGAGGCCCTACCTCTGCCCCGTGTTTGGGAGGGCTAAGCCCCGTTAGTCACCACCCTCTCCCCCACTGCCTATGCAAAGAGGTGTCCTTATAAAAATGGCATATTTGAAACTGATAATTTTTAGAGCAGGAAACTATTTTCAAATTTTTAATTTTGCAGAATTGATTTGCAAACACAGGTAACAACCCTGAACAATTACAATACAATAGGCATTACAATGAAAAAAAATTGTAAGAAGTTTTTAGTGAGGGAAAATGCATCTGTTATGAACCCCAGAAATGAAGCAAACTTTACTTTTTCCCCCAGATGACATCATTTTATTTTTTCAACCAGTTAACAGTAAACCCATAAGAATTGCAGAGTTATGTATTAGTATCATGTGGCTCCAGAGCTGAATGCAACCTCCAGCCTTACCTGGTTCTTCCTTCCTGGCAAACCGTGTCTAGCACTTGTTTCCCCTAAACAAGTCCTATATTTGAGGCCAGCCAAGACTAATATTCTAAAACTCCTCAAGAACACTTTGCTCTTGGACTTCATTATTAGAGCTACACTAAACCAAGGTTGTGAGAGTCTGACAGGGATTGTAGAAGAAGGATGTGAAAGCAATTACAAGAGCAAATTAAAAAGCAGGAGTTGCTGCAGAAAGCAAAATGGAAATGTTGGATAAATACTATAGATAGCTCGGCCCTTCACACACAGATGCGAGTAAACAGGGGAGTTATAGAAGGATCGTTAAGAGCCTTCCTATCTCCGCAATCCAGATACAGGGAGTATGTGTTCAAAAGTAAAAGACAGCTTGATGGCATTTGCTGGCAATCCCAGTGGCCTATTAGTGTTAATAGCAATAAAGGGTTTCAGCAATCAGAAGGGAAAGCCACAGGAGACAATGCTGCTGCCACCACAGAGATTACCAAAGGGTGAATGTATTCCCTGACCTGGCCAATTCCAACTGGATGGAGGTTCTTCTGTGATAATATAGAGACTATTGGTGGGAGAAAGAATACAGAACTCCAGATTCCATGCAAATGCACCTCTTCTGTGCCATCTCCTTCACCTTTTGGCTGTTTGTACCAGAGGCACTTTTCTTCTGTCCATGTTTGAAGAGAAAAGCACCAAATTAGGCTAGAGAGAATGAAGGTAGCTAAAAACCTATTTACCTACTTCTTTGTGGAAAAGGTGTGTGGGATATTTGGAAAATACAGTAGTGTGAAGAGATGTGAGTACTCATCTGGCTCCTCTAAAACATTACAGGGTTCAAGTATACAAAAATCTACTATATCTGGACATAATTAAATCTGTAGCCTAAGGTTTTTATTTCCATGCAGTCACAACCACTTCTTAAAGATGAGACTTGTCTCCTTATGCTCTTCCCTTTTTAAATGAAGAATTAAGTGGAACCCTCCCGCCCCCCAAACAAACCTTGAAGCCTGACAGAGGGATACAGAAATTCTGCCTTAAAAACAGAGATGTTAGAATCCAGATGGAAATATTGCCAGGACTGTGTCAAATTTCCAGTGACAAGTTCAATTAACTACAGGAAGACAAAAACAACAACTGTGTAGACAGGTCTCCAGATGCAACTGTAACGAGCAATACAACTCTCAATCCAATGATCATCTGGAAAGAGCAATCAGGGGAGAACTCAGAAAGGAATTATGAAATAGCAGCTCAAAGCCCTGGCACTGCCAGGTTCCCTTTGGAAAGCTATCAGTCTGTGTACAGCCTTAAAGCATCTCAAGCCGAATGGCAAGAGGTGCAAAGAAACTGAAAACGACAAACACATCCTATCCAGGCTTCCTATTGCCATGTGAAGAGATCAGGAGTGCATCTTGAACTTGTGAGTCAGTATTTGTTCTAAAAAACCCACTATCAGTACCCTAACCAGCCAAGTTTGAGGTCTGCAAAGCAACAACATTCCACAATATTGGCAGAATATGAGATCCAAATTCAGGGAAAGCAGCCATCTCATTATGCCTCGCAGTACAACACAGGGAGAGATATAGTTAGTAGACTAATTCTGAATGATCAGCACGAGGGAAGAACGAGCAGTCTCTGGCTTAGGGGAAATATGCATAGGACTCTGCAAAGGATCTGGGCGCCCTTATTTGTAATACATGCTGCAACTACTCCTAAGCAGCACTAAACTAATCTGCATATCAACCACCTATAAAAAGGCTCAGTGCCACTCCATCATTCTGAGAAATATATCCAAAAGCCCTGTAATATAAGGACTCGGGTTCTGTGTGGAGTTTCGCTATTCCCTGTATTACGAAGTGCAATAAAAAAATATCAAGAGGTATTTGAAGCTGATGGTGTTCTTTTAAAATTACATAAATTTACCTTCCTGAAAATTAACTAATTAACCAGAGCCAAAACTTTTAGTTCTAAAAAACGAACATTATCCAGCTCAGCTCAGCTCAGCTCTCACATTAAGTTGTCTTGTATATAGACTACTATCCTCCTGCCCACTTCCCCATTTGAATTTTGGATTAGGCACCCTTGCTGTGAGTACTTGGGAAAAGAGAGCCAGAAGGAACTATCTCTCTCTTCCTATTCCTTGATGCTACTTGCATTTAGGTCTAACACAATAGGATATCAAGGCCTAGCCTGGAGATATTTAAGCCTCCTCTTTCTTAAGGATATGACTGATTAAGCTCATTGCCACTAAGCTTCATGCTGGGCACAGGAGGAACAGATTTTTGACAGTGCTTTTTTGTTGTTATTAATGGTGATGGTCCCTAAAAGCCCACCTGAGAATTAGCTCAAATGATTCAATCTTGGTCTGAACAAGAAGTTATAAGTAGGTATCAAAACAGTGGAGCAAACAGCTGGACAGCTTGAATTTTGTCAGGGTGCAGGCTCAAACTTTGCATTCTCCCAGGCTAGGGACAGAAGTTACACATAAAACAGTTTCAGTGACCAGAACCTGGTTTAAATCTGTAACAGAACAGAAATTCAGTGCACATAAACCAATTTCAAAATGGCTGAAACTGGTTTAAGATAAACCTGGTTAAATATAGTATCAGACTTAACTGACTGAGGTCAAACCGGTTTCTGGAACTTCTGTCCCAGACCCCTTCCTGGTTTAAATCAGAGTCCCCAAATATCCCAGCATGCTTTTCAGCCCTGGGCTAGGCTGTGCTGTCAGCTTCAGAAAGCAGAGCTGGGTCTACCCCTCTGCTCTCTAGCAGGAGCAAGGGCAGAGGGCATGGCCCCCTAAGGCGAAGGGGGCAGGGCAGGGGTTTATTCTCCCTTCCCTGCCCTGGGAGACCCAATCCAGGGTCTGCCTGGCAGGGGGATAGTAGCCCCTCTCAGACGTGCCCCCCCCCCACTGCTTGAGTGGCAAGGGGTATGGCCAGCCTCAGCAGCAGCCTGAAGGAAGTGGGGAGATGGAGGGGGGGTTAATTCCCCTCCCTCTCTCCCCTGTCCCACCAGCATGGACCCCAGCCGGGGTTTGCCAGGCAGGAGTACAGCAGCCCCTGTCGGGCATTTTGCCCTGCTTGCTGCTCGAGCTACAGGGCATGTGGCCAGCCCCAGTGGCAGCCTGACAATGCCCTCCACTGCTTGAGTAGCAAGTGCGGCAAAATGCCTGATGGGGGCTGCTGCACTCCTGCCTGGCAGACCCCGACTAGGGTCCATGCCAGTGGGACAGGGAAGGAGGGGGGAAGTAAACTCCCCCCATCCCTCCATTTACTTCAGGCTGGGACTGGCTACCCCCCTTGCTGCTTAAGCAGCGAAGGCAGGGAAAATGCCTGGCAGGCGCTGCTTCCCCATTCCCCCTCCAGGCACACCCTGACTGGGGTCTGTGCAGGCCAGGGTGGGGGTTTAAACCCCTCCCCAATGATACCCAGCCTGCCAGGGCCTGACAACACCCCCCGCCCAGCTCAGCTTTCCTCCAGTCAAGGGCTCATTGTAGCGCCCCCCAACTTCTGGCCTGAGCCACTGCAAGCATGTCCCTGCATTTCTGGAATCACAAGTGAATGTCTGTTCACTTGCTCCCCAGTTCAATCTATATGGGTTAGACTAACCTGCAAAGATTGAAATGATTCAGGCTCAGGCTTTTTAAATGTCTGTATTTAGCTCCATTGCCAGATGAAAAGGAGAACAGACATCCGTACCCCCATTCAAAGATGAGGGAGCTATAACAAGGAGCCAAAACAGAATGTATGTTATTAAACAACTTAAAATGATAGCAATAGTAGCATGTATCTCTGTAGTCACCCAGTAGAGGAGGAAGGGCAAATACCCTCTGGGCAATATCTTAGCGTTGGGTGTGCTCTTCACTGGCTCCTGCTGGCTCCATGAAGCTTAACTCTCTTCACTGGAGAAGTCAAGGCAACAATATTGCAGAACAGGGCTCTAGAACTGGCAGTTCACAACTCAAATGCAGCCAAGTGTTAACCTATGAATTCCAATTGCTGTTGCTACTGAAGTCTTCAGGCTCTCCTTCCTGCCTTCAGGTCCCTCTCCCCTAGGGACAAGGTGGGGCAGGGCAGGGCAGCCAGTGGGGAGGTGGAGTATGTGACCCACATGGCATGCAGCACATAGCCACTCATAAGTTGGGCAGCTCTGGTGTATAGAGCTCTATCTTTTATCAGAGTAAAAATACCTTCTTTAGTATTTTCTGTAAGGTGGTATTATATAATTTGTTTACTGATCAGGGTTATCCAGTCGTGTTTCTGACACAGATTGTAATTTGCAATTTGTAAAAGAAGGAAAAACAAAATCCTTCTTTTACCTTTTGGGACATGGGTACACTGATACTTTTCCTGTATCTTCCAAAAATTAAACGGAAAGAAAAGAAAGGGTTAAAACATGTCTGTTTTCTGTGTTTCATGCAGCTAATAGATATCTTAAACCTAGGATATCAAAGATGTAGTCTGAAGGCCAGATTTGACCTGCAGAGCCTTATCATCAGGTCCACAATGTTGCCTGTGCGTGCACTGGCCCTGATTCTGCATGCTACACACAGCACAAGAAGCCAATCCAGCATGCAATGTATGCAGCATGGGGGGCTGGACTGAGTACACATGCTGTATGCAGCATACAGGGCCAGCCTGGGGCGCACACTGCACACCGTGCTAGAGCCAGTATGGGGCATGTACTATGTGCCTATGAGGTCAGGTGAGTTTGATACCCCTGCTTTAAATGTTCATTATTTTCTTCCCCTCATCTTCTAAGGGATTTCTTGATCTTAAACCTGTAGGATGAGGTTGCACAAATTTCTACATAGAAATGTGCAGTTCTGAGAAGCTCCACTTTGGCCATGTGTAGATGAAACAAGAGGTGTGTCTGCACAACACTTTAAAGCGGGCTAAACGCTTTTGCACTGCTTTAATGGTGTCGGTGTTTGCACGCCTTGGCAGCGTATTGTGCATTAATTCCAGCTGCTGTAGGAAATTCAGAGGCATAATGCGCCTTAAATGACTTGAGGCGCAGCAAACTAAAACCCCTTCACAAAGTTTTAATTTGCTGCCCCTACAGCCATGGAGTGAAGCACTGGGCTCTGTGCAGCTCCACGGCTCTGCAGGAAGCCCTGCAGGCAGCCTGGCAGCACTCCAAGAAAGCAGGCTCCACCCAAGAAAAGCGGTGAGCCTGACCTTCCCTGAATGGAGCGTGCCTGCCTGCCTGTGCTGCGCGGGGGCCTGGTGCTTCCATCCGTAGCTGCGGTGCCCCCGGGACCGCCCGAGCCAGGTGTCTGCAGGTGGGTGCTGCCTGGAGAGGGCCACCACTGCCGTGGAGGGAAGCACCAGCCCCCCCACAGCCCAGGGACCGCTCCGCCCACAGGTAGCTTGCCCTCACCTCCCCACTGGAGAGGCAGGTAAGTCAGCGCAGTGTGTGCACGACATGGGGTTTTAAATCAGCCCTAAATTGAAGTGGTGTTTTTTAAAACCCACTGCTTCAATTTATGGCCCCCATTTCATCTACACACACGCCCTTAGCTGTTTTCATGTAATACCTAGATTTCCACCAGTAATATTTTCCTCCAAGAAGTATGCAAAGCATGCACCTCTTGCCCAGCTACTGCCACCCTCCAAGATATGCACAGGAAAAACCTGGATTGCCACTGCCAAATGTGAAGGTTTGGTTTCCAATATACTGTCCAATCCTGCACCTTACTATCCATTTGCATCGGCACAGGCATGTGGTTGCAGCTGCAGAACAGAGGTCTGTATCTGCACAAAGAGCGCAAACCTTTCTTTAATGTGGGCAATAAAGTTGGAGAGAATTGCTAGTTGTATAAACTCATGAAAAGATTTCTTCCCAAGAATGGTCAAAGCCTTAAATAATAGAGAGCGGATAGGACAGAAGGAAAAGTAATGACCCATGCTGTAAAACTTTATTTCTACTTGTCTTTGGCTACAGTAACATAAATCAGATAGCTGGCTGTGGGTGTTTGTCAGCTGCAATACTTTTTACTCTTTTTTTTTTTTCACTACCAAAAGGCCAATATGAGGGATAGTAAGAAATGAGAGGAAAATGTTTAGTATCTAGCAGTGGCTGTGATTTCATAAAAGTGTCATTTCAAAGATATATTGTTTCTTTTGAACAAATGCACCTCACGTCTGTGATACCAACTGTTGGCAATAACATACAGCAGGGCAGTAACAAGAAGGGGAGCTGCTTTATATCAATTTTGAAGAAAGGCAGATGCCTATGGACCATCTTCCTTCAATCACTTAAAACATAATGGGATTCCCAATTCCACTTAAACTTTTGCTAATTCACAATTAGGATTCCAATATACCAGGGGATGCATGATCTGGCCCAACCCTAAGTTTGTGCATGAGTACTCCTGTGCTGGGACTGTGCAAGACTGGATGACAACATTCAAAACCTTACCAGGCTGAGCTCTGAGTTACTTTCTGGGATTTATGCTGCCTTCCCATGTGTTAAACAAGCACTAGATGTCTCGGTGGAAGGCAGATGACATGATGATACATATGGCTATAAAAATACTTTTAAAAGAGGTTCTGTTGTGAGGTTGAACGGGATCAGGTATTAGAAAACAGACAGGCAGCTAAGATTCCCGAAGTTGTCACTGCTGCCACTAGCATCATAGATGTGCTACCTCTTGTTATAGGGCTATCAAAACAAAACGGTCAAGGTTTGACTCAGTTCATCCTTTGGTTGACTGATGACATTCTAATATTATAGGATGAAGTCAATATATTCCTGTTGTAAATAACTAAAAATGTTGCTAGGCATTGAGAGTCCATGCAATATTGATTAGCTCCTCCGCTAGCCACCTCAGGTTATGTCTTTAGCCTGGAGGTGATCCTCCCCTATCAAGAATTTCACATCTTTTCAGAAGAACCACTGTTGGCCATATTTGCCTCTCTTACTGTACAGATGGTCATCAGTTTTCCCATTATAATAATGGCCTTCCATTACTGAATCTAAAGTTCACTAATTGTCTTATGCTTCTAAAATGAGCACTGCATTTTAGCCACCTGAATCATCTCTGGGGATATTGATTCTGACATTAAGGGTTGGTTTCTAGGTGGCTGTTCATGAAATCAGCCAAGTGATTTGCTTAGCCTGAAGCTAAAACAGTATCTGAAGCCATTTTGATGGATTTCTAGCAGCACTGAAAAATTTCTGAGGATCACCACCTACTGGGAGCAGCTTTGTTTGATCATCACCATCATCATAAAGCAGAAGATCCTGCTTTTTTAACTCTACAGGACCAATTACCAAGGCTGGTTTAGAGCTAAATATACAATTTACTTGAGCATCTAAATTATTAATTTCCTCAAACTTATGAGCAAGTAAACAGGGACAGCAAACAGGGCAGCTTGCAAGCAGTTTCCTGGGAGAAAGAGGAAGAGGAGGTAGGCCCCAGGCATCAGATCCTGCTCCTGGAAAGTGAGTGAGTCAGGGCTAAGTGTTTGTTGGTTGGCTGTGTGTTTGGATGTGGGCTCTGAGCAACTAGGAGTGCTGCTAGCTGATCGCTGCCTGTGTCTGACAAAAGCCCTAATAAAGGGGCGGAGCCAGTCCAGGTCCAGGAGGTTATAAAAGGAGACTCCAGGGAGTGAGTGAACAGGGACAACAAACAGGGTAGTTTGCAAGCAATTCACAAATTTGCCACAGATAGCTGCACCTCCTCTTTGAAGGGGAACCTTTAAGGTAAGTTCTTTCTTTAAGAGTAACTAGCTTAGATATTTAGCATAAGTAGTTAAAAGTCAGAAGTTAAATCAATAGTTAAGTCCCTTGCATAATTAGAGACCACAGCAAGTGGGGAGTATGCTAGGGAGTTTGCCCAGAAACTCTCTCTCTCACCTTCCTTCACTATAAACTTGGTGAGGGGAAGCAGGTTCGCATGGAAAAGGAAACCTTTCAGGACCAAGGAGCAGTAAAGAGGTCAGCTTACAGGAGAGTTTGCTAGGGAAGTTCTGCTTGGAGAGAGCAAGAGGTCGGCAAGAGGTAGGCGGCCCAGAAAGAAGGCTGGAGGGCACTGCAATACCAGAGCCACTCTCACTGCTAGCTCTTCCTCTGCTTGTACTTGTGAGGTATCTGTCCAGGAAGGACCACTTACCATTGAAGGAAGGTAGAAGCTGGAAGCTTGTGATCTCTGGCAGCAAGCAGAAGTCTTTATCTCCACCTGCAATGGTTTGGCTAAAGAACAGATATGGAGCTCTAGCAAGAGAGGAGAAGGAGCACATTCTGTCAGTGGAAGAGGCCAGATCAGGCATCTCCAAGGTTGGGAGAACTGAGACCATTGCCACGAAGAGGGACCAATGAGTGGTAGTTGGAAACTCCCTTGTGTGAGGAACAGAGGCATCCATCTGTCTCCCTCACCTGTTGTCTTCGGAGGTCTGCTGCTTGCCTGGAGCAAAGATCCAAGATGTCACAGAAGAATTACTGAGACTCATCTGGCTAACTGACAACTACCCCATGCTGCTCATCCATGTGGACACCAATGATACTGCCAAGGGGGACCCTAAGAAGATCAAAAGTGACTACAGAGCTCTGGGTGAAAGGATAAAGGGACAGGTGGTTTCCTCCATCCCTCCAGTCAAAGGGAAGGGCCCAGGCAGGAGCAGACATATCCTGCAGATCAAAGCATGGTTGCACAGATGGTCACCAGCAGGGCTTTGGCTTTACCACCGGATGTTGTTCCAAGAAGAAGGATTGCTAGGAAGAGATGGGATCCACCTGACAAAGAGAGGGAAAGGTGTTTATGCAGGCCTGCTAACCCAGTGAAGAGGGCTTTAAACTAAGCTTGCTGGGAGATGGTGACGAAAGCCGAGGTAAGCGGTGAAATGGGTGACCTGGAGGAAGCACAAGCAGAAGGGGGAAACAGGGGAGGTCTTCTCATTTTTCCTGAGAATTTATGCCGATCAGTTATTTACCTCAGTTGTCTGTGCACAAATGCACAAAGCCTGGGAAACAAACAGGAAGAACTGGAAGTCCTTGCACAGTCATAGAACTATGATACGACTGCAATAACAGACTTGGTGGACTAGCTCGTATGACTGGAGCACTGTCATGGAAGAGTATAAACTGTTCAGGAAGGACAGGCAGGGAAGAGGAGGAGGAGGAGTTGCTCTTTATTTAAAAGAGCCGTATGATTGCTCAAAACTCCTGTATGAAACTGGAGATAGGCCTGTTGAAAATCTCTGGGTTAGGGTCAGAGGGAAGAGCAACAAGGATGTCATGCTGGGTGTCTGCCTGCTATACTGGGAAGATGAAGTGGATGAGGCTTTACTCATACAGCTAGCAGAAGTTTCCTGATCACAGGCCCTGATTCCCATGGGGGACTTTAGTCACCCTGATATCTACTGGGAGAGCAATACCGGAGAGCTAGGGCATGCAGGGACACAATCAGGCAATACAGGAAATTTTTGGAAAGTACTGGGGACAACTTCCTAGTGCAAGTGCTGGAAAGGGCAACTAGGGGCTGTGCTTTTCTTGACCTGCTACTCACAAACAGGGAAGAATTGGTGGGGAATGTAGTAGCAGATGGCAACTTGGGCAGCAGTGACCACAAGATGATTGAGTTCAGGATGCTGAGGGAAGAAAAGAAGGAGAGCAGCAGAGTACAGAACCTGGACTTCAGAAAAGCAGACCTCAACTCACTCAGAAGGATACTCTGGGAGGCCAGTCTGAAAAGAAAAAGGAGTCCAGGACAGCTGGACGTACTCCAAAGAAACCTTAGCGAGGGTGCCAAAACAAACCATCCCCATACACAGGAAGATGGGCAAGTATGGCAAAAGACCAGCTTGGCTTAGCAGGGAACACTTCAATGAGCTAAAACACAAAAAGGAAGTTTACAAATAGAAACTTGGACAAACTGCTAAGGAAAAGTATAAAAGTATTGCTAGGGCATGCAGGGACACAATCAGGAAGGCCAAAGCACAACTGAAGTTGCAGCTAGCAAGGGAGCTAGCAAGGGATATGAAGAGTAAAAAGGAAGGTTTCTACAAGTATGTCAGCAACAAGAGGAAGAACAGGGAAAGTGTGGGGTTCTTACTGAAGCAGGAAGGTAGCCTAGGGACAGATGATGTGGAAAAGGTTGAAGTACTCAATGCCTTTTTTTTACTTCAGTGTTCACACGCAAGGTCAGTTGCCAGACTACCACACCTGGCAGCACAGTTAGGGGAGGATGTGAGTAGCCAGCACTGGTGAAAGAACTGGCTAGGAACTATTTCGAAAAGCTGGACATGTACATCTATGAGGACAGACACAAGGAATCCAATAGTGCTGAGGGTGCTGGCTGATGTGATTGCAGAACCACTGGCAATTATCTTTTAAAACTCATGGCAATTGGGAGAGCCCCAAATGACTGGAAAAGGGCGAATGTAGAAGGGAGACCCGACCGACCTGGGCAACTGGAGACTTATCGCCCTGTGCTCCACTGTCACCAAGCTGTACGCCAGCTGCCTGGCGGCCCGCATCACCAACTGGGCGATGACCAGCAGGGCCGTCAGTCTGAGCCAGAAAGGCTTCATGTCAACGGAGGGCTGCTACGAACATAACTTCACCCTCCAGATGGCCCTGGACAATGCCCGGAGAACCAGGAAGCAGTGTGCAGTGGCATGGCTTGACATCTCTAACGCCTTCAGCTCCATGCCCCACTGCCACATCCTCGGCACTCTCCGTGAGCTGGGCCTACCAGATGGTGTCATCAACCTGGTGCGAGAGCTCTAGCACAGATGCACCACAACCATCCGCGCCATTGACAGAGAGACCATGGAGATCCCCATCGGTCAGGGGTGAGACAGGGCTGTCCCCTCAACCCCATCATCTTCAACCTAGCCATGGAACCTCTCCTTCAAGCCATGGCAGGCAGCCCTGGTGGGCTCGGCCTGTATGGCCAGAAGTTGAGCATCCTGGCCTATGCTGACAACCTCGTTCTCCTCGCCCCCAACGCCACCCAGCTGCAGCAGATGCTGGACGTGACATCCAAGGCAGCCAGGTGGATGGGCCTGTGCTTCAACGTTGCCAAGTGTGCCTCCTTGCATATCGACGGCAGAAAGAAGAGCCGCATCGTGGACTCCACCCTCACGATCCAGGGCCAGGCGATGAGGCACCTGTGTGACGGCGAGACCTACTGCCACCTGGGGATGCCCACTGGCCACTGGGCCAACCAGACGCCAGAAGAGACCATCAACAGGATCATGCAGGATGCCCACAAGCTGGATTCATCCCTGCTGGCCCCCTGGCAGAAGATAAACGTGGTGAACACCTTCCTCATCCCCCACATCACGTTCGTCCTAAGGGGCTCGGCGGTCCCCAAGACCCTCCTCAAGAAGGCAACTGCTGAGATCCAGTGGCTGCTGAAGAAGTGGCTGCACCTGTCGCTAAGGGCCAGCAACGAGATCCTTCACATCCCCTACCGGCAAGGAGATGCCAACATCTTCTGCATGGGAGACCTCTGCGACATCGCAGTGGTCACCCACACCTTCTGCCTCCTGACCTGCCTGGACCCCACAGTAAGCATCATCGCTGCCAGAGCCCTCGAGGAGACCACCCGGAAGCGAGACAGCTGACTAGACATGACTTGGCCACCTTCCTCAGTGGCTCACTGGACAGCGAGTTCAGCAAAAGATGGCAGGGACTTTGCCTCGCTGTGGAGCCAAGCCCGCAATGCCACGTGCTGCCTCGGGAAGCACATTGGCTGCGCCTGGACCTGGACCAAGGAGTGCTGGGAGTCTCCCTGCAACCAGCCCTGCATGCCGACCGCGTCACCATAACACCCCACGAGGACCTTCCTGGAGCAGTTCCTAAAGGATGCTGTCCAAAACAAGTATGCTGGCAACCTGAGGGCCAAACCTGACCAGAGCAAGGTCTTCAATGTCACCTCGAAGTGGGACTCCAGGAACCACTTCATGCCCAGTGGGAGCTTCAGTTGCTTTGCGGACTGGTGCTTCCTCCACCACGCCCGCCTCAATTGTCTGACTCTGAACGGGGCCGTCTGCTTCCGCCACCATGACAAGAGGTGCCGATGGTGCGGCTATGTGGTAGAGACCTTCCCCCATGTGCTGTGCATCTGCAGGCCGTATTCCAGAGCCTGGCAGCTCCACTACAACACTGTGCAGGACTGCCTGGTGAGGGCCATACCGCCCACAACGGGGGAGATCTCCATGAACTGCACCATCCTGGTCTGCAAGAGCCAGATGCGACCCGACATAGTGATCACCAATGAAGAGGCCAAGAAGGTTGTGATCGTGGATGTAACCATCACCTTTGAGAACTGGCGCCAAGTCTTCACCGATGCCTGGACTCGCAAGCGGGAGAAGTACACCCTGCTGGCTGACATCCTGAGGGGCCGTGGTTAAGGCATGACAGTCAACGCGCTCATCGTGTGAATGCTCAGAGCCTGGGACCCAAGCAACGAGAGCGTCCTGCGTGCCTGCTGCATCTCCCGCCACTATGCCAAGCTGCTGCACTGCCTCTTGGTGTCCAGCACCATCCACTGGTCCCGCAACATCTACATGGAACTGGCTACCACCAGTACTCCAACCCCACCAGACAAACCGTTGCTGGACCGGATCCAGAGGGGACCGTCTGAACTGCCCCTGCCACACACACACACCAGATGGACTTCACTTCCAGAGGATTCTTCAGCAATGGATGACCCTGCTCCACCCAAAGAAGACCACCGCAATGAGACTGTATACGGAGTGAGACACTTTCTTCGACCTACTTCCTCCACCATTGCGGACCATTATACAGGTTTGTGTGTATCTATCTTCTTTCTCTCTCAGCATCATGAACCCCCTCCCTCCCCTTCCCTCACCTTCCTTCCTCCCAACCCTGGGCTTAGTTAGCTAACATTGTATCTTCTGTAACCAAGTTGCATTCCCCTCCTTACCCCCATTCCTCTAACATTAGTCCCTCACTTGGGCTTGGTATCTTTGTGGATTCACAATCCTAAACATCTACTAATAAAATTCAATCTGTATTTAGCAAAAGGAAGAAAAAGGATCCAGGGAACTACAGATCAATCAGCCTCACCTCAGTCACTCGAAATATCACGGAGCAGGTCCTCAAGGAATCCATTTCTAAACAACTGGAGAAGGTGATTAGAAACTGTCAGCATGGATTCACTAAGGACAAATCATCCCTGACTAACCTGATTGCCTTCCATGACGAAATGACTGGCTCTGTGGATGCAGGGAAAGCAGTGGATGTAATGCACCTTGACATTAGCAAGGCTTTTTCTCTGGTCTCCCACAACATTTTCACAAGCAAGCTAAGGAAGTTCAGGTTGGATGAATGGACTGTAAGGTGGATAGAAAATTGGCTGGATCAATGGGCTCAATGGGTAGTAATCAATGGCTTGATGTCTAGTTGACAGCTAGAATCAAGTGGAGTGCTTCAGGAGTCATTCCTGGAGCTGGTTTTGTTCGGTATCTTCATCAACAATCCAGATGATCAGATGGAGTGCACACTCAGCAAGTTTCTGGATGACAGCAGCTAGGTAGACTAGTAGATACACTGGAGAGTAGGGCTATGATTCAGAGAGACCTAGACAAATTGGAAGATTGGACTGAAAGAAATCTCATGAGGTTCAGTAATAACAAGTGCAAAGTCCTGCACATAGGACAGAACAATCCCATGCACCGACAGGCTGGGGATTGACTGACTACGCTTTGCAGAAAAGGACCTGGGGATTACAGTGGACAACAAGCTGAATATGAGCTAACAGTGTGCCCTTCTTGCCAAGAAGGCTAACAGCATTCTGCAGGGGTTGTCAACTGGGGGTATGCCAACCAAAAAAGGTTGAAAAACCCTGGGATACTGGGCTGCATTAATAGAAGCACTGGCAGGAGATCAAGTGAAGTTGTTGTTCCCCTCTGTTCAGCACTGGTGAGGACATATCTGGAGTACAGTGTCCAGTTTTGGGCCACCAACTACAGAGAGGATGTGGACAAATTGGAAAGGGTCCAGTGGAGGGCAACAAAACTAGTTAGAGGGCTGGGGAACATGACTTCTAAGGAGAGGCTGAGGTAACTGGGCTTATTTATTCAGGAGAGGAAAAGACTGAGTCAGGATTTAATAACAGCCTTCAACTACCTAAAGGTGGTTCCAAAGATGGAGCTAGCCTGTTCTCAATGGTGGCAGATAACGGAACAAGGAGCAATGGCTTGAAGTTGCAGCAGGGGAAGTTTAGGTTAGATATCAGAAAAAACTTCCTCAATAGGAGGGTAGTAAAGCGCTGAAAGAGGCTAGCCAGAGAGGTTGTGAAATCTCTGTCCTTAGAGGATTTTAGGACCTGGTTAGACAAAGCCCTAGCCGGGATATAGTTGGGGATGTTCCTACTTTGAGCAGTGTGTTAAACTAGATGAGCTCCTGAGGTCCCTATCAACCCTCCTTTTTCTAAGCTTCTATGAGTGTTTCCTACAAAATCCAGCAGAGGGCAGTTTATGCTCTTCTAAACATGAATGAGCAAAAGAGCATAAAGGAACAATACTAAACTCACTTTATAAATGCTGTTCTCTGTGATTTAAACAGAAAATACAATTGCCAAGTAGCTCATTGAAATACACAGCTAGAGAAATAACCGATTTGTCGTGGAAGAAATTTGGAGTTTGAAATGAAGTGAATAATTTAAAATTACTTTTTCTTGCCCACCCATTTAGCAATATCTTTTTAATTAGTTTTACACAATAATTATTCATCTCACACTATCAGATGGGCTCATGAGCAAACTCAGACTTAGGCTACAGCTGCAAATAATGCATTATTTTTGCTTCTTTTGGACGAGCAGAGAAAAAAGTCATCAGGTCCCCTTTTAAGCAACACTACTGAGCTGGGAAAAAGCCCCAAAGTAAAATAAGAAACCCACACATACATCCAAACACAAAACAAGAGAGATTCAGCATTTGATGCATACATCCATCACAACGACATTAATGCACACAAAAGCCACTGTTTGGCAGGACCACTGCGGATTGAGCCCAGGTTTTCTGGGATCATAAGCAGAAACCTAGCTGCAATACCACAAACCAGCGTACCCGGTGCTGCACCCAGTCTAGCCTGAGCCCCCCTGTGAAATTCTGCATGGCGGGTTTTGTGACCCAGGTAATCAATGGAAGGCACAAGTGCTTGCTGGGAGTATTATATTTGGGATTTTCCTGCCTTGTTCTTGCCTTACTCTTGCCTCTCCTCTGCCTCAGACCTTCCTCTCTTGCACTAGCCTTTCTTACCCTTGCCTTGGACCACAGTACCTCACTCCTGTCTATCCTGCTGTGCACTTTGGATTCCCCAGCTCCTGACCTCTGGCCTCACCTCAACCAGAGGCTCACCTTGACCCCTGGCATGATACCTCAGACTGACTGAAAACTGGTGGTATTCGAATTCTCAGCTTTG
Organism: Gavialis gangeticus; assembly: GCF_001723915.1. Taxonomy (NCBI): domain Eukaryota; kingdom Metazoa; phylum Chordata; order Crocodylia; family Gavialidae; genus Gavialis; species Gavialis gangeticus. The sequence goes on along the minus strand of NW_017729025.1, from coordinate 115,369,571 downwards.
GCTGTGGGCATTTGGTATTGTAGACCCTCAGCTCCTGAACCCTGATCCCCCACATCAAGGTTGCACCTGTGACACTATTTTTGTTTTAAGGAGGATTCATTGTTTTTATATGATATTCCACCAAGAGGCTCCTTCAAAACATGACTCAAGTATGATTGTGCATTTTTTAAGAAAAGAAATATTCCAGTTGTATGCTATTCCGTGGTAAAGAAAAAAAAACCTGATACTGAAAGAGAAAAGAAATCTATCCCTCTCTCTCAGCTGCCTCCAGGAAGTTAGAGACCCCTATCCAAAGAGACATATGTATGTTATAAAAACGAGTTCCATCCTAAGATTGTATGAGAAAACTGAGCACTTATATCTTCCTCCAATAACCAGCGTCCCTCCATCCAATTCATTAAGTCTGTCTGAACAATAATTTCCCTCTGATCTGGATTAGTGAATATTGATCATTGTTCATTTATATAGCATTAAGCATGCTGAAAACAAAGAAGCAAAAGCAGCTATCAGCAACGTTTTTGTAGTGCTGCAGCAGAATGACCCAAGCTGGGTCAGAACTAGGCTAGTGCTAGGATTTGGCTGCTGCCACCACCAGTTCACTCTACTGCTGAACCACAGCATCGACAAAGCTCCCCACCCCTTCGGCATAATGCAAGCAAAGGTCCCTATCACCTGCTGTTTAGCTGAGGTGCAGCATAGGCAAAGCACCCTGCTATCAAATATTGCCAAAGCCCTCTAGGTGGGCCAGATCCACTGGTTCTGTGGGCCAGAGACTGTATGCTGCTGACCCCTAGCCTAAAGGAGTTTGTATAAAATTGCACTGTGTTCAGTTAATTTCCAGTCTCTTTCCTATGGATTTTACTACAGTAAGATACAACAGAGTCTATAAATACACATGGCATCACAGAAATGCATTCCTTGGTGAGATAAGAGAGAGAACAATCAATTAACACAGTCTACTAGATGTGGGTCTCTAGGCCTCCAAAACAATTGGGAAATGTATGAGGAGATCCTTAAACAATGTCCATGTCAAACAAAACAAACTTTAGTTGCAACTCTAAAATAACTCCATGATGAAGTGCTGGGAGTGCTGAGAGGACCCTTGGCATCTTACTCTCGGAAGAACAAAGAGTTGAGTTATCTCTTCTAAGGTTTAAAATCTACTGTTTTAGGGAGTATAAGCCATTCAAATCTCAGCATTGGCTACTTTGCTCCCTTTTTATACAGTACAGACAAATAATCTGGTATCCCATGATCACCTCTTGGTGAAACTGGCCAATTGTGGCCTTGGGTCCACCATGATCCGCTGGCCGGAAAATTGGCTCCGTGGTCAGACCCAGAGGGTAGTAATTGATGGCAGTCACTCATCATGGTGTCCTGTGACCAGTGGGGTCCCCTAAGGCTCTGTCCTTGGACCCATATTGTTCAACATCTTCATTAATGATGTGGACTTTGGAGTCACAAGCGGACTGGTCAAGTGCGCCGATGACACCAAATTTTGGGGCAAAGCATCCACGCCAGAAGACAGGCAGGTGATCCAGGCTGAGCAAATGGACGGATGAGAACCTGATGGTGTTTAACACTGAAAAATGCAAGGTTCTCCACCTTGGGAAGAAAAACCTGCAGCATCCTTATAGTGCTACACTGGCTAGCACTACAGAAGAAGGAGACTTGGGGGTCATCATTAACCACAAGATGAACATGAGCCTTCAATACGATGCTGCGGCTAGTAAAGCAACCAAAACGTTGGCTTGGATCCATAGATGCTTCTCAAGCAAATCCGGGGACGTCATTCTCCCCTTGTACTAGGCCTTGGTGAGGCCGCAGCTGGAGTACTGCATCCAGTTTTGGGCTCCACAATTCAAAAAGGATGTGGAGAAGCTTGAGAGAGTCCAGAGAAGAGCCACGCGCATGGTCAGAGGTCAGGAAAACAGACCTTACGACGACAGGCTGAGAGCCACGGGGCTCTTTAGCCTGGAAAAGCGCAGGCTCAGGGGTGAACTGATGTCCACCTATAAGTTTATCATGGGTGACCACCAGGATCTGGGGGAACGTCTGTTTACCAGCACACCCCAAGGGATGATGAGGTCAAACGGTTATAAACTACTGCAAGACTGTTTCAAGCTGGACATAAGGAAGAATTTCTTTACTGTCCAAGCCCCCAAGGTCTGGAACAGCCTGCCATCGGAGGTGGTTCAAACACCTACATTGAAAACCTTCAAGAGAAAATTGGATGCTTATCTTGCTGGGATCCTATGACCCCAGCTGACTTCCTGCCCTTTGGGTGGGGGGCTGGACTTGATGATCTTCCGAGGTCCCTTCCAGCCCAAAAGTCTATGAAATCTATGAAGTAGAGGACTACAGATTCAATATTATTATCTCCTATAAGAATGGCAAGACAGAAAATTCCTTCATTATATTATTACTGCCCCAGGGAATTGTACACTGAACTATGCTGCTTTGGAACTGAAAATCTTCAAACATCCTGACAGTTATGCACTTCAGCTGTTACTTACTTGCCAAAAAGGGGGAAAAAATAGATTTTATATTCTTGTAAGTTCTGTACCATTTGAATAATTCAGTAAGCACATTCATCCATGCTCTTGAAAAATCTAGAGAGTGCTGTAGTTTGTTGCACCTGTGTTTAATACGTCTGCACAATTTCTTGAGGGTTTTGTAGCAGCAAGTGAACAGACAGAGAATTCTACCTAAGGTTCTACGTATTGTTTTGGGTAGGAAGAGATCTGTTTTCTAGATTACCTTAGCAACATGCATGGATCCCGTACACAATGTTACATACCAACAAAACAGATCAGCATCAGTAGAGTACGAACACTAAAGGTACAATGCATTTCCTACTTCTTTCCATGTTGCTAATACAATAACTAGACACTCCAGACATCTTGAACAATTTTCTAAGAACTGAAAAGGATCCTGAATCCTCTAGGATTTTAAACTGTGAGCTCTCATTACCACACATTGCTTTCCTTGTCCTATCCATCTGTTTCATTTCTCATGTTGCTGGTGGAGAACCACCCTTTTGTCCTGCCCTTGGGCAGAAAATCAACTTGGGCAAATCCTGAGGTTGTTGAAAATCAACTTGGGCAAATCCTGAGGTCACTTAGCTGTGCATCCCTACCATCTGTACTCTATGCATCAACTGCCTAAGGCTCCCCAAACTTCTCTGGTGTGCATCCTGCCCTTAAGGCTAGATCCACCTACCTTGTCTGACCATGTGGCTTCCATTTAGCAGCTTCATTAATAATTTACCAGCTGAATACAAGAGACAAGCCCCCTCCCACTTGCTTCTTCAGACAAAGAAAAAGGGTCTAATAATACTACACTGAGACTAACAAAATCTTCCCACTGTTGTGAAGCTGAGAAAACACTGAGGTTACGAATTCAGAAAAGTGGCAATGTGAATACAAGGAGCAAATTATACTAAGGATCAAAAATGAAATTAGCAGTGGATAAAACTGTTTAACTGATATTATAGATTAAGGGAACTGAGACTAGCAATCAAACCTGAATCAGACATATATTTAGGAGTGCAGCTTGTCACAACTGTCAGTGTAAACTAAATTTACAACATATATTTTTGTGAAGCAAATTACTGTAATATAATGTACTGTTTTGAATGCCTCAATGCCTGGAATTTTAAATACGAAAAATTCTTGTACAATGATTTTGCTTTGTGGTTGTTATTTTGACAAGAAGCCTGCTTACATTATCATTTGGAACCAATTAGGGTTCACTAATTACTGTTTTTAATGATTTTGAAATTTAAAAAAATAATGCATAAAGGAACAAGGATGAAAATGCTCAACAATGCATCTGCTAAGATGTGCAGAAAAGCAGCAGTTTCACATAGGTAAGTTGACTAGGAAACCATTGTTGTAAATTCATTGTTTCACATGATAAAATAAAGGCGGGGGGTGGGGGGAAGAGGGAGAATGATACACACCTCAGATCCCATCAGAGATTACAGCAGACTGTATGAATCTTCACTGCTAAATCATATGAGTTTTGGTCACTGCTACTGACCTTCAGATTCTATGAAATCTCTCCTGCTAAGTAGTGCTGGTTTGGGGCAGTATCCAACAGAGAGATCATCGAGGAAACCTGAAGGCACTGTTTCTCCAGACAGCACGATTTTCACTTAGTAATGAGCCAGCATTCCAGACAGTGTTAAAGTGCACTGTGCTGCTAAAGGAGCCCTTTTTTATTTAGCAAGACAGGCAGATTAAAATTTCACATCCTTTCTAAAGCACCTTTCACCATAATACCTGGTATTCATTCCATACATTCAAAAATATAAACAGAAAGAGAGATACATAACAAATCTACATTGTGTATCTTCTGGATCTTGCTTTGGAATAGCAAATAGCATCCACATGGAGCTTATTGGCCTTCCAAAAGAAAAGGCTTGCTGAAAAAGAACAATCTTTCACAGCACTCCTGCAGCATAATGGATGGTGCTGCCAAAAGGGCTGTTTTCCTCTCACCCCAGCCTCTGCCAAAGGGAACACTCACTAAGTCCCAAGACTCATGGCTTCCCTTTGCATGGTGCCCAGACATGAGGCACTGGATTTCAGTCCACTCTGATCTTCAAAATGGAAGATCCCTTATCCTATGCCCATTAAGGCTGAGTTGCTTTCACTGCCAAGATTCATGCTGTAACTCTTTTAAAATTGCATCAGTAAGAATTCAACATATCAGCTGGAACCCCAGTATAGAACTGAGCCCTCAAAAAAACCAACATCATGAATCAGGATTCAGTTGAATAAGCATTTTGCTGTTGTGATCAGTGTTTCTGTCACTGCAAGGTGCAACAAATGAAGGAGCTCCACAGGGCCTGCACCACCTGTCTCACCACGCAGTACTGCTAAATCGTTCTTTCTAATCAGAGGAGGCCAACCTTAGTTTAAGAGCAAAGGAACTGTACTCTCTTCTCTGGCCCCTTGAAATTGCCTTCTCCCCTAAAATGAATAACCAAGTTAAGCTTCCTTCGGGACAAAAGCCCATCTATTTATTAGGCCTCTTTGGAAGGATTGGGGCAGCAATGGGATAGGAGTTTTTAGGAGGCGGTTGCACTTTTAGTCAGGGTGGCTGATTTGTTTGAAGCGTGGGAATTTTGCCAAGTCGCTGGATTGTTGCTCTAAATAACTGGCAGAGAACCAATAACCCGAGAGCCAGGAACAGCTGGCTGATTTTGTATTTATGTTAAAAAAAATAAATTAACTAATAAATAAAATGTAGATTTTACTAGGAAAAGGGCCAGCAGTTGTTACATTTCCTCTCATTTCCCTATGTTTGACTTTTGTCAGTTTTCCACAGGAGCATGGTTATGAAAGGAACACAGGATAGTAGGCTAAGACCACATCGTAGGCTTTCCAGTGAACCTGTGCTGTTCTGTAAGAATTGAATCCAATATGTATTAGGGAAATTGACCAGAACTTTTCAACATTGATGATCCCCAACATGAGATCAGACTGACTAAATCCTTTGTTCAAAAAATCCAGGAGCCAAAAGAAGTACTAAAGAAAATCACAAAAGTACCACTGAGAATAAATTGAAATTGAGAAAATATGGCCTGATCTCAAGCCAAACTTCCTAAACCAGACCTGGAAAATGACATAGAGTGCACCCTCAGCAAGTCTGCAGATGGCACCAAGATGAGGGGAGTAGTAGATACACTGGAGGGTAAGGCAAGGATTCAGAGAGACCTAGAGAAATTGGAAGACTGCACTAAAAGAAATCTCATGAGCTTCAACAAGGACAAGTGCAAAGTCCTGCACTTAGAACAGAACAATCCCATGCACCAGTACAGGCTGGGGACTGACTGGATGGGCAGCACCTCTGTAGTAAAGGACCTGGAGGTTACAGTGGACAATAAGCTGAATATGAGCCAGCAGTGTGTCCTTGTTGCCAAGAAGGCTAATGGCATACTCAGCTGTACTGGTAGGTGTGTTGCCAGTAGGTTCAAGAGACGTGACTGGAGTACCGTGTTCAGTTTTGGGCTCCCCACTACAAAAAGGATGTGGACAAATTGGAGACAGTCCAACGGAGGGTGACAAAAATGGTGAGGGGGCTGGGGCACATGATTTATGGGGAAAGACTGAGGGAACTGGGATTTTTTAAACTAAAGAGGAGATTGACAGTGGATTTAATAGCAGCCTTCAACTATCTGAAGGGGAGTTTGAAAGAAGATGGAGCTAGTCTGTTCTCAGTGGTGGCAGATGACAGAACAAGGAGCAACAGTTTCAAGTTGCAGTAAGGGAAATTTAGTTTAGATATTAGGAAGAATTTTCTCACCAGGTGGCTAGTACAATCCTGGAACAGGTTACCCAGAGAGGTGGTAGAAGCTCCATCCTTGGCGATTTTGCAAACCCAGCTAGACAAAGCTTTTGCTGGGATGATCTAGATGGGAATGCTCCTGTTTTGAGCACCGGGTTGGACTAGATCACCTCTTGAATTCCCTTCCAACCCTAACTTTCTATGATTCTATGAAAACAAAGTTTGAATGGGATAAAAACTTGCTTAACCCCCAAAGCATGACAGTTTTAACTATTAGGGGAGTAGGAATAAAATTTGCAAAAACAGATTAACCTCACATCAGCTTACTAATGATATATTTTTTTGAAGCACTCAGTACGCAGTCAGTGACAGGATACCAGTCTAGATGAACTAAGGGCCCGATTCATTCTAGCGATGTCTGTGTTCCATTGAAATCAAAGAGCATCTCTGCTGACTTCAGTGGGCTTTGAATCAAGTCCATAATAATTATTTTTTTCTCCTTTTAAACAATTCATATGATAAAATAAAAGAACAAGTTTATTAATAATGTCAGATGCACATACAAAAATTGAGTAATTTAAATAAAAATGGATCCATATACATTTTATTTTAAGATGCAAAATTTGTTTATTTTTCTTGCGGAATAAGAGTGGGATTTCCACACAGCATGAAAACACCATGGCTATTTTAAGATGTATAACTGGTGATTGGATTATATATGGTAATGGGGTAGAAAAGAGATACTGCTGCTTTGGCCTATTTTTGTTCTATAGTGTTTATGTTCTGTCTTCTTATATATGCCAGGGACATCTAGAGACATAGATGAACACACCTTGGTCTGGCACGTTCAAAAGCTGGATGGGAAAATATGTCCTTTCTGAAGTCTAACTGTGACCCTCAAAGGACAATCTGTTGAAACTAAACTGCCTCCAAATGCTGAAAGGCATATGCTAAAGAAACTCATCCACGCCAGAACACCCAGAGTTTCCTGCCTGGAATTAAAGACTGACCTTTTCTCATGAAAAGGACAGTAGACAACCCACACTTAGGTAAGAATACTCTGTGGTTATTAAAATCACAAGTAATTTTACATGGACCCTGTTTTTTTCTAAAACACTGTCACATTTAATTCAAAATAGGGCACTGGTCGAAAAAGTATATTACCTGTACCACTTCCTGCAAAACCTAGAAGAAGTCTTTGCTGATGCCCTCCCATCTAGTAATGCATGTTATAGCTTCTTGATGAGTTTTAGGATCAGATGTGATATAGCTGTTTGAACACAGGATGGCAGCCCAGAACTCCTGAGTTCTAATCCTAAATCTAACGCTTTCTGTAGATTTAGATAAGCTTCATTTACCTTACCTGTATGTAGATGGATTTACATTTCACACAGGCATTGAGGATTAAGTAATTAATGTTTAGAAGGGCTTTGAAGATGAAAAACACTGAATAAAAATGCAAAGTAGAAATGAGCCAGAGCCATAACATTTAGATCCAGATCCAAACTGCCATTATATTTGTGGGTTGTTAACATCTAGTAGTTTGATTTGGGCCTGTTTTGGATGCCAACTATTAATGTACAATACAAACATAAATGATTCATTTTAATTAGATACAAAATTCATTCCACATTAATTAATCCAACTGAATGTGAGACGGCCAAGATCAAACATTGACAATAAAATGAAGTACCTGTCTTGCTAGAGGACAGAGCCTGCAAAGTTTTACTCACAAATGGTGCTTACTCACATAAATTATACCATTAACTTCAGCGAGACAGATGAAGCAAGTAAGGTTTTGTGGGATAAGCCCATAGTACACTATATAACTAAGATACCAGGTGGCATGTGGTTCAGATCAATAACAACGTCCAACTGTAGCAAAATAAAATGACCCACTGGCGGAAATGGTTCCCGTGGGCACTACAAATCACAAAGACATATCTTTTCTTCTGGCATGTTCTGCATTCTAAGCCCTTGTGATTGTTACCACAGCTACAGACCTGTCATCTTATTCCTGCATGAGAACAGATGATACTTTTCTGCTGTAAGCACCTACAACTTCATATGCAAGCACATGATGCATATTCCATAGGATTTTATTTTGCAACCTTTAGCTGCCTGGTAAATTACATACTAAATGGATATTATTATTATTATTATTATTATCATCATCATTATTAGAGTGTGCCTGCTTTACAGCTTCTTTTACAGAAATGAGAAAAGCCAAAAAATACATATCCTTTGTTCTAGGGGGTGTTTCTCAAAGACAAAAATGATACTTAAATACCTAATTCCTATCAACATGTATATAGTTCAACACATAATACTATCTTTGCCTTTGAAAATCTCTACCCCAAGTATATTCCAGGAAAGAAAATATAACACACATCAGTGATATGCAAAATCAAAATTAGGGTTCTTTTCTTCCTTCCTCTGGTAAGGAAGGCTCTCATCGTTATTTGCTATGGAAAATTTCTGATATTAGACATCAGAAATTTGATGTGGTATACATGCTGTGGTATATACATGCTTTAACATGTTGAAAGCACATCGTGGCAATCCACTGAAAATCTTGTGAATAGTTACCCCTAAATCCAACTGTGGGTGTTAGAAAAGCAGTTTCACAACTTTAATGGAAGACCTTTGGATAAAGTACTATGCACCAACTAGAAAATTAAATGGTAACAATTTAAGGTTCAAATCTTGAAGAACTGTATTTCACTGATGTTTGAGAATAAATGTGCCCCAGTTAAATGGCTGTTGCCCCTAATAAGACCCACTCGAAATTCTAGTATGTAAGGGTAATACCTGCTTTGAGAACCAGTTTAGGAAATACAAAGCGTGTCTACATATGCATTAACATGCTTTATTTAATGTGCATTAAATCTAGCACCTCCATGGTGGGGTACTAGGAAAATGTGCATTATCCTGTCTTAATGCACATTAACAAAGAGCATGGGGCTGCTATACTCATGCAGGGAGCCTGCTCCAACGCATTGGAAATCCACAGAAATTGACATGTTCCAGCAGCCTTGCATGTCATGTGTATTAGCATCGCCACATGTCTCTGCACTGACAAATTGGTGGTGGTACATTTTGAAATAAAAACACATCCAGTGAGCTTTAGTTCAAAGCAGGGATGCTACAAAATGTGATGTGTGGGCGCTTTTAATTAGCACAGCTCGCTAACTAAAGTACCCAGAGCCGCATCTGAGAGCACATATAAAAATCCCCACGGTTTTTAAGTGATGCTTAATGCACATTAGCCTATGTTAATGCGCATTAACTAAAAAGCACTTTTTTTTAGTGATGCTTTCAGATGCATTAACATAGGCTAATGAGCATTAAACCACATGTGCAGATGTGCCCACTATAAAGTATTCAGAATCTAAATAGCATCAGTGGGGCAAGGGGTTTGCCATGCAGTGCAACTGGGATCATCACAATGGCTCATCTCATTTCTGAGGAATTAGTCTATAAGGTACAAATCTAACCTGCCTTCTCCTCGCTGATACATGCACATGCCAACTGGTGACATTAATAAGATTGTTCCCTCACATGAAAGTAAAAAAACACCTAGGATTTAAGTACAGGTGAGGAGAGAAAACATCTCCCACATGCAAAAAATGCTTAAACACATAAATTAATGTAATAAATCCAGAAAGGTAAAAGAAAGAAATGGACATTGCCCTGGCCATATAACTAGACTGTAGGTATGTTCAAGATACTGAAATCTGCTTTCATCAAGTGACACATGCTAAGGCACTTTTCTCATGAAAGATCATATTTTGCCACCCTTACTCACATCAGATACCATTCCTGCACCCCTAATAGTTCCACTGCTATCTGACTAACCAGTATTTTAACTTCCCACTAGAAAAAATCACTGCAAAGATGATATATATTTCTGCAATTTTATATTGCAACATGAAAAACACATTTTAAGAAGTTAAATAAATGTCCACGATGCAATTCACTTCATAATGAAAAAGGATATTTCAATGCCATGTAACTGTTTCAATGAACAGGGTTACAACTAGGCCCTTGCTTTCTGAAGCACAGTATTATCGCTTTTTATGGAAATGGCCACCAAGAATTCAATTCTATGATCAAGTACCACTCCCAAAGGGAATGAGTTTAGCTGCAAGGATGAACTGACCATTCACTGTTCGAATGATTTAAATTTAAGGTTTCGGTTGCTGTGCTATTGCTCAAATGTAGAAAGTAATGAAGCAATTACATTAAACTAAACAGAGGTATTTATTTTCTTCCTACCCATCTCCAAAAATAAAAAAATACTGTCTACTTATACAGCACCTGCCATCCAGCAATCTCAAAGTACTTTAACCATGTGGCTTAATCAAGCATCAATCTATGTGGGGGGAGATATCATTTTATCCATTTTACATAAGGATAAACCAAAGCCAGGAAAGGCTATCTAACACACCTGTGATTACACAGCACCTGAGTGGCAGAATCCAGAAAAGTTCCTTGGAATCCTTTGCTTTAATCACTTGGCAGCATTTCCTTCCATCTGCCACACTATAGATAACTAAAACCTCACAGAAAAATATGAAAACATTGAAATGCATTCCTTGCATGTTGGAAATAACGTTGTGTAAAGTTTTTCAGGCTACTGAACAACATAGAGCTTTGTATAAGTGGGAGACAATTTTTGCATATATCAAATAAAGCAAACAACAGTTATTCTGTACATAAGTACAGTAATTAAAACAAACAACTGTTATTCTGTACATGTCTTGTGTTGTATTGATCAAAAATGTGATCTTTCAAGGGCTATTTAGTCAGGAGAAGAAAATACTGCAGTGGTAGGGGGCAGGATTCAATAACAGTTTTCAGGGCTACTACAGAGGATGAAGATGGACTTTTTTCCTGTGGCCATAGGGAACAAGACTTAAAACAATGAGTGCTTGTACACGCCACACCGTTTAATCCTCATTAACTTAAGGAGCATTACAATTTTTAAACTGGTTTATTTGGGCACATCAGGGTTTTGTTTGCATGCACCAGGCTTTCGAACAAATTAAGTCCTATATGCAATTCCCCACAAATTCCAACAGGGGGATCCAAATACCAATCTACCCCTGGTTATGTCTTTCCTAATGAATTACAGCAGGAGGTGCCCATTTGCAAGCAACCAGCCTCCATAGTCCCCACCCCCCACCAGAAGCCTCATGCTAAGACTCCCCACCATCCTGCCAAGCCACGGTCACCCCAAAACCCTGCCACTTACACCCCACTGGCAAGCCCCTAGGCTCCATCCAGTCTCCAGTAAGCAACCTTGTGGCAATTCCATCACCAAGCCATCCCCTCTCTCCCCCCATGTTAGGAAGTAATGTAAATGTATATATGATTTTTTTTAACTGTATATATCATATCAGAAATATATGGGTGTGAGAGGAGCAGGTGCCATTCTGGGTGATTGGCAATTGCGGCTGCTGGTGGTGCTGGTGAGGTGGACCAGTGGGTGGCTGGTTGGTGTTGTGTTGCCAAAGCAGATGTGTGCCATGAATGCTTATTACAAAATTAAAGGTGTAGTAATAGTACGGTGTGTGGGGGGGAGGAGGACTGGAGGGTGCCAAATCTGACAGCTGTTAGTTTTCCAGGTTTTAGGACATTTCCCAGCATTCCCTAGCTGCCCGGGCTTCGAACACTTTCCATGGAGACTCATCACAGGGGCTTTTTTCCCCACTCCCCTTCCCTGCCGACATGATACCGTGAATACCTGCGGCCTTGTGTGTGTTTGTTTAGTGTGGCACACGGCTCTGTGAAATGTTGGGGTGTTGTGAAATGTTGTTGAAATGTTGGGGTGTTGGTGGGGTTGGGGTTGAATATTGACTTCACTCCGCCTCCCCACCAATCGTTCCGCGTATAATGGTGCAGTAAACGGAGACCATTTCTTTACTCCAATAAGCGTTCTTTCCAGTTTCATATGGAATTTGGGAATAAAGTAGCTGGACACAGCAGAGACCTGTAGGATACTTTTGGTCCTCCCTCCCAACAACCTCGGCAAGAGAACCCTCCCTCTTCCCTACTGCCTGGTGGGTCTTAGCACCTGGGGTGGTGGGCAAAGGCTGCCATTTGCTAATAATGATGCTGTGCTGTGCAGTTTCAAGCAGGGGGCTGGGTGGTGGTGAGAAGCACATAAGAGACCAGAGATGGTGGTGTTGGAAGTGGTATGTGCACCACCGCTACTGCGTGGGTAGTACACCAAACTGCACATGACAGGTGGGCAGGTATTGGCTTGGTTCCTCCATTTTTTTCTTTCTTTATAAGGACTACATTTCCCATACATTGTGATGAAGCGACTATTGCTATAAATAAACATTCACAAAAGCATACAATCACGCAAACACAAGCGAAGAAAAATTGCAAATGTGCAAACACAAACACAGAAAGCATGAAAACAAACACACAAAAAACACAAGCACAAAAATGCAAAAAAACACAAACACAATAACACACAGACAAAACCACAGATATCAAGCTTCAAGGAGAAATACTGCTAGTGTCAAGGTGCTGGTGAATCAACCGACTAGTTTCATGAAACACAAAGGCAAAGACACAAACCACACAAAAGCAAAACCACAAACAAACACAGAAAAATACAATGCAACACTTCAGAAAACACTTCAGAAAAATACAGCTGACTCTCAAAAGTCAAAAACTGACTGTTACAGATCGCAAATATTGAGAACTTGACCTTCAGAAATTTTAATTTTTGAATTACAAAAAATAAGTCTTTATTGCTCTAGTTAACATATTATAACTAGTCCATGCTAGTTGTGACTAAAAGCTATTAAGTTAGGTAAATATCAATGTAGAACAAACTATGGAGTTGCCTGCCTGCTTAGTGTCAGCATCTGGTGGATGGGGGTCTGCCCTCTTTCATAATAATCATTAGGAATAATTGCAGGACAGCAGAATGAGTGCCCACCCCTGCCAGCCTGCCTATGAAAGAAAAGACACCAATTCAGGAACTGTATGAAGTTCTAAGCTGTATTTCAACAATAAAATGGCGTTCCATTTACATGTCTTTTTCCTCATAAAAAACCCTCCTCCATTAATTGTCTGCCATGCAGGTTGCCTTGCGCAAACTATGGGGTACCCCTGCCCAAATGGTGTTGGAGTCCCCTGTCTGCTGAATGTCCTGCAGCAGGGGGTGGCTGGGTGCCCCCGGTCAATGTAGCTGCTAAGTTGTTGCATTGCGAATACTTCTGTACTTGGATTTCTACAAATGCAACTCACTCGTGTGTTTACTAATGAAAAAAAATAAAATGGTAAATAAAATATTCAAGGATTTTTATGTAAAAGAGAATTAATGATCTGCCTCCTGTCTTTTGTATCCTCCCGTGAAACAGCAGATAAGGACGAATGCCCAAGCCAAGCAGCAGCAGCATGGTAGATTGGGGTGGGGCGTGTGGTGGGGGTGGTGTAGAGGTGGATTATGATTCCTTGGGTCCTGGGGATCCCTGTGTCCAGGACAGCTTCTCCCCCCACAACCCCCCACACCAGGTGGGGACCCCTAGGCCCCTACTCCCCACACTGCCTGGCAACCTCCACACTGCCCAGCGTGCCTGCACGCAGGTGTGGAAGCAGGGGACCTGACTGCTGGTGCAAGGATAGTGGGATGAGCTCCTCCCCCCCACTCCCAGCCAGGGACCCCCATGGGGGCAGGGGGAGGATGTGGTGGAGGTGATGCAAAAAACAAAACCCAAGCACAGGCTCATGATAGCCTGAGAAGTTGCTAATTGCCCTCTTTCAAATGTTAAGCCTTCCTTCCAGCTCTCCCCGGCACAGTATTGCCACTTTTTCTTGTCAGGTTTGGGATGGGGCTCTGTGTGTAGGGGAGAGGAGGGGCAGTCTTTTTTTCAAAGCCACCAAAAGGTGCTGCCCCCTCACAAATCTGGCTTGCCAGGATCCCTGTGTGTTGGGATTTGGGGTAACACAAGCATTGCACAAGCATTGGACCTGCCATACCAATCCACCCTACTGCTGTCTTCCAGTAATCCCATCATTCCTGAAATGTTCCCAAGCAAGAGATCCCCATGCTAAGGCATGGCCATCACTTCTCCCACCCACTCCCAAACCACATGGATTGCCATGCCAATCTGTTTATGAAGGAAAACATGCCACATCTGGAAGGAACTATATGTATTTCACATCTTTATTTCAACTTTAAAATGGTGGTGCATTTACATGATTTTTTAAATAAAAAATGAGTCATTTCTCAAAAAAAATAAAATTGTTAAGTAGTAGAAAAATAGAAAAAAAAGTAGCCTGGATTTTCCTCCCCTGAAGCCCTGTATCTTTACTATTTATACACTATTTATCATTTATACACTATCTATTTACTCATACACTATAGATACACTATTTAAATGTATACACTATTTATAAACTATTAATCATTTAAACACTATCTGCTTACTTATACACTACATACACTATGTAGTGTATTTAAACACTACTAACTATTGATACTATGGCTACCTATGTATATCTATTTCTATTCTACTTTCTTATCATTTACTCCGTTCTTCTATTTCTTGTACTATTGTTATGCATTCATTCTTTCATTTATTCATTCTTTTCAATTTCTGATCTTGAAAGTCTTCTGTAGGGGAAGAAAGAAGAGGATGAGTTTAGGTCCACAGTCCAAACACCACCCTTTTCACCTCTCCCCTATAGAGGCTACAAAGTCAGTGGGATATTATTGACATTACCTACATATCACCCGGGATGCTGCATATCCTGGGAGGCGGGTCTGGCATCTGCCTGCGCTATTCATTGTGTTTCTGGAATACCCCCAAATTATTAAAGTCTTAAGAAGAGGTGCCACTTTCCTCAGTTGCAAACTTACCATTTTGGTGCTGCTACCACTGTGCTCTGCAGTTTAGTACATGTTGGGCGCAGGGAGGGGGAGAGGACGGGAAGCACATACAGGACCACTAGTAGTGGTGGTGGTGGTGGTGGTGGTAAGGGCATGACCACTACCAGTGGGTAGTACACCACAGCGTGCATTGGGAATGTATTGGGTTGCTCCTCCATTTTTGTCTTTGTGTATAAGTACTAACTACTTCTCCAGTACAGAACAGAGGGATGAGATGCCCCCTGCACCGTGACCTGCCTGCATGCAGTTGTGGGAGCAGAGAAGTGGGGCAGGACACGGGGAAGGATGAACAGGGGGCAGGGGGAAAAAAGAGAGATAACAGCAGCAATCGAAATCGGCATCTAGTGAACAAAGGGCTGAACTACAGAAATAGCACCACACCACCTCATGGAAACAGAAGGTAATTACAACTCTGAGTGCTTGGCGTTTGCAGCAAATAGGTAGCTGCGACAGGGTAATTGGCAGTGACACAAACTAAACTACATCCGAGCAGTTTTACTTTAATGCACCAAAAAGACTTTTAAAGCATCAGGAAATCCTGCTGATGCAAACAGAAACACAGTTGCAGCACCTGAAAGGGCAAATCTTGTGGCATGTAATGCACCCAATGGCCTCAAGCTGCAGCAGGGACAATTTAGGTTGGAGATGAGGAGAAACTTTCTGACCATGAGGGTGGTCAAGCATTGGAACAGGCTACCTACAGAGTTGTGGAACCTGCATCCTTGGAAGTTTTCAAGAACAAGTTAGACACTTGGTTAGGATGGTAGTCAGGGATGATCCTGCCTTGCGCAGGTGGCAGATGACCTTATTAGGTCCCTTTCAGCCCTACTTTTCTATGATCCTCTATATAAATGCATAGTATTAGCCCCTCATTTCTACTACTGAGCTACTATGTACTTACATGTTTTTGCTCTGCTGTTTTATTAAGACCAAGTACAGCAATTAGACTATTTAACATATGACAAATAACCAATATCTAATTTCTCTTACCTCTGGATCTTTACACTGGTGCACACAATATAAGAAATGAACAACAGTGATTTTAAATTCTATACCTTTCAGTTATTAGCCTCATAATACTGCTGCAAGCCAAGTCCAGTATGCATTTTATTCTCGTCTCTTTCAAAAGGGAAACTAAGGGACTTGTTAAAGTTAATGCAGAAATCATTGGCTTATAAACTAGGAACAAGGTAAAGAGTTCCTGAATCTTCATCTTAATCTTTGAAATGACCATAACAGATCAATGCCTGAACCATTAGAATATACATACTACTATAGAATGACTTTGGAGTTCATGCAGGCCGGTGAATTTTGAAGACAGACTCCTGAAGGGTTTCCAAGCCTTGACTATTCTGCATGAAAAGAGGGCTGAATATTTTAAATAGCACCAATGATATTAGGGCTTGAGGGAGACTAGAATAAAATGGGGGGTTATATATATGTCAATAGCAGTCCTTATACTGAAAAGTTTATTGATGATAACTTTGTTCTGTGGGAAAGCAGTGTTTCTGTGATATTAAAAGGGAAGGCAGCTGCTGAATTTAGTCTAGGGAGCAAACCCCCTGATAGTGTAAACTGTCATCGCTCAACCATAGTCCATATATGCAAGCAGAGTATCTCACCCTAGATAATGGTCATAGTAAGCAGCACCTCTGATCAGCTAAGATTATGGTAAGAAGGTACTAAAACTCAGAACCCATCTACCTCCCTACCCACATGAGGTGAACAATATGGAACAATGAATGTTTAGCATAATTCACAATATTTAATACTGATCAATAGCTTATTATTAAAAATATCTGGCACTAAAATGTTGCTGTGTACTGTTATAGTTGTTGTTTTTCTCCTTGCCTTTCTTCTTTGCTCATTAGAGAAGTGTTTGGTTCATATTTAGTTTGCCAGAGGCAAATCACGGCAATGTTTGTTTCTCTCTTCCTTATTTTAGGTCTCTTTTCCCTGGTTTAAAATCAATGGTGACAGACGCTAGAAAGCATTTATGCCGATTCTTCATAGCTCTATCTTGAGGTCAGGTCACTGGGGATTCATGAACCAATGACCTCACCTAACACAGTTTGTGTGTAGGATAACAAACCACATGTGAACAAGAGACAGAACAATTCATTTTTATTTTCTGATAAGCAGAATTATTAATTCTTCAAACCATAGTAATCTGTGCTTGTTCGCATTGCTGCATTTTAAATGTCAATAGGGAATGAAGCTCTGTTTGTGAATTACTGAGCACTAGGATCAAAAAAGTCAGCTGAAACTGATAAAATGATTTATTAATAGGGATAAAGAGAATGCAAATAAACTAATTATAAAATATGATTTTCAAGAAGCAAATTCCCAGAGCAAAATTTTAAGCAATGTTCAAACAATTATTATCATTAAAAACATATAGCCAACTGCAAATGCCATGATATTCGACTTCAATATACTTAACATTTTAAGTACAGAACCGCCCACATGCTTGATTTACCAGCACCCAATAAGTCAGGTCTTAAGTACTTAAATTAAAGATACAATGAAAGTATGGCTGATTAGACATTTCTGAAAACTGAGATTCAACTCAAGATCATGCATGAGGAATACTAATTAAGTCTCATTTTGACACTTAATCTGAGCAGATTCCATTCTACCAAAATTCCTGCCTCAACTGGATTATTTAGAGTACACATAGTGCAAAAGGTGCTACAGCTTTTTAACAGGGGGAATGTGGTACAACATACCCACTTTTCTCTGTTCATACACTACTGCATGTGGTTTTACAATTCACCAAACATATAACCTTATTGCAGGATGTAATCAGCCCCCTCAATTTCCCACTAACTTCAACAGATGTGAAGAGTACTCAACACCATACAAAGTAAGGTCAAAGTCTCTAAGAAGCTGAAATCATCATGTTCTCCTCTTCAAAGCAGAAAGAGAAACATTTCTGTTTAATTAAGAGAAAAAAACCTGATCCGAATTTGGCCTGCTCTGAATTCTGACAATTATAATTTAAAAAAAAAAATCAAGCATTAGGAAGCAAAGTTCTCAAGAATCTGGGAAGCTATATGCTTACACCATAGGTGTATATCAACAGTCAGTGATGCCAGCTAATGGGGTACACGGTCACTGATTTACCTTTTTTAAGATTAAAATCTTCACCTACAACAATGATTAAGTAGCAGATTTATCCTGACATTTTCAACAGTACTATTATCCACATGTCTAAGTGCTAACATACTGAGCCAGATCCTCAAAGCTCCTTTATATCAACAGTGTCCAAGGCCACAACTCAGCAAGGTTCTTATGCATGTGCTTAACTAAGTGGTAAGTATTCTCATTGGCTTTGAAGAGACTTAAAGTGGTTAAAATCAGCGCACATCAAAGGAGCTTTACTAACTTGCACCAGCTGAGGATCTGCCTGTTTCACTACAACATACGATTTTATTTGAAGAAAACATAACTTAAATATGCACTCTGCTTACCCTTTATTCCCTTGATAGGAAAAAAAAATCTGTTTATTGATTTGGAAGCAACCAGGCTTTGATTCACAGCCCAAATTTGAAGGCATTATGAGTAGTTTCAGTGAAGTCAGTTTGACTACTCACATACTCAGACACCTAAGAACCTTGTTGAACTGGAGCCTAAGTCATTAAACAGATAAATAAAGCAAGCTGAATTGAAGTTCAATCATATGATACTTTCAAATCACTGTCACTCAGAAGCACTGCCATGAAAGGACTAGGTTGCCTTTGTATACTTCTTTGTACACCTTGGTAATAAAAAGGTAAATTCAAAACAAAGCACTCCAAACAATTAAAACAGGTCCCTTTAATATAGTAAGCCCCATGACTTTGCTGATAAAAAGAACTGAAGATGCTGTTTCCTAGATAAGGGCACTGGATCATTTGACAGATTGCCTGGAAATACTCAAATGGTCTCAGCAAGGCACATTTAAACCCTTAATATAAACATGTTTCAGTTTTGTGGAACAGCTAAGTCACTTACCAGATTTTATTATTTTTAACCTTTTTACTGATTTCTTATTTTTAAAGGGAAGATTATTGTTATTACGAGGGTTTACAACACACAACAGCTGTCACTATACAAGTGCCAGCCTTGAAGTTAACAAGATAATAAATGTATTGGGGGGTATTAAGTGGAATTAGATCAAGATTCAGACATGCAATTATCTTACTGCCAGTGAAAGTGGGGGAAACAACCCTTTGGACCATGCAGAATTTATTCTCTATCCATTAAAAAGCAGTATTTGATATTAAAGTAACATTTCACACATACTTCATATTGAACCACTCCAACTATTTGTAAAATGTGATTTCAAGGAAAGAACTTTGTGACTCATTATTTCAATTTTACTGACATGGAGACAGTTGGAGTGGAGATCACTTAAAAGAGTTCTTCTGCTCAGCCAGAGAGATGAGAGAGAAAGAAGATATAATGGACAGATCTAGGACAGTCCAGAATTACAGATACCATCAGTGTTCCACACCCCCACCACTAAAGTTTGGGGGTGGAAACAAAGTCCAGTTTTGTTGGGGAGGGTAGCAGGGAAAGGACCACATTACTCTTACCAGAATGTACACAGGAGCCATTAGATTCAAAAAGGACATCAGAGTGGTTGATAGCCCTGCTTCTCATATCTACAGGAGTACAAGGGAGAGCATAACAGAGAATTTACAGTCCTGTGATACTAGCAATTGAAAGGGAAAGAATAACTCTTCAATACAGCACTGGTAAGGCCTCACCAGTGTCCAATTTTGGGCCCCACATTACAAGATGTGGACAAATTGGAAAGAGGCCAGGCAAGAGACAAAAATTGTTAGAGGCCTGGGAAATATGACTAAAGGTTGGAAGAACTAGGCCTGTTCAGTTTAGAGAAAAGAAGACTGAAGGAGGATTCAATAACAGTGTTCAAATACTTGAAGGGTGATTATAAAGAGGTAGGGGTCTACCAAACTTGAGGAGGAGGCTGGCCAATTTCACAGACAGATCCTCGGTCCAACTGCCATTTTCACAGACTGAGCATGGTGGGGGCCCCCATGCCTCTGATTGGCTGAGGGGCCCCAGCAGTCCCACCCTTCCTCACAGATTGCCAGGTGGTCCAAGACAGTGGCTTAATTACCGTGATTAAGCCCACGGAAGCCATAAATCCACGTTGTTGGTACTGGATTTAAGACCCAGATACTTTTTTCTGGGAGGACCCAAAACCTCAGCCAGACCACAACCTCTCCATTCGATAATAGATTAATTTTACTGATACACAGTGATAGCAGAGAAGAATAATGCAAACACTTCTATATATCTATCAGTCCCAGAGTTCACAGAAACAAGGTACATCTAGCCAGTAGATGAGTTTCACTCTGAGGTTCTCTCTTGAATGTCAGATGTCAGTAGCCTGGAGGTCAGGGGCTGAACCGCCCCGGCTCCACCAGTCAGGTGAGTGAGACAAATAACGGTGTGCCCTCTGTCCATGGTGGCCTTGGGTTCCCCTCTCAGGGACCCTTGGCTGCTTTGAAATCCCTCCTTTTGTATCTTTTCCCCTCTGTGATGACTCTTCATCTTTGGGCATTGCTGATTGGTCTCTCTGTGGTTGTCATACTATCCACATTCTGTCCTGTCAGCATATTCCTTTGTTTCACAAATCCATCACATGCACACATCCTAATTTGGTTCTTTCTGGTTCTCATCCTAATTTGGTCCATTTACCAAAGCTGGAAATCCCAAGGGCTCTGAAGCTGGGCACTGTGACCTGGCCAACACGGCAGGGTCCCTCATCTCATGTTATGGAACAGTGTTGTACATGTCTTCAATTTCCCAGCCTGTGTGTCTGCTTGCTGCTTGCCTGTGTCAAGACACAGTGGGCCCTGAAGGCACAAACAGGCTTTTAGAAATCAATTAACCTTTGACCCTAGCTGACTTCCTGGGCAGGGGGCCAAACCCAATGATCTTATGAAGTCCCTTCCAGCCCTAATGTCTATGAAATGTAAGAAGCCCTTGCCATGTCCCTGGATCATTTTTCTAATACATATCTACTTTACCTACAAGCCAATTCCCAAAAGCAAACTTTTAAATAACATTTTATAGCCATCACATGTATTATTAAGGGTGGATCAATGACTTCCCTGGGCTTAATCAGTGGAATTAAGCAGTGGTTTTGGGCCATCCCCCACCCCATCGTGCTCCAAGACTGCAGGGCTTCCTGCCCCTTTCTCTGCTTGGAGGTAAGTGTTTTATTTTGTTTCATTTAATTTCATTTCATTTCATTTCATGTCAGCCAAAACAAAATCCACTGTTTTTCATAGACTCTGCTTGATTTCATATTTTCTGCACATTTCCATAAAAAAGGGTGGAGATAGCCTTTTCTCTGTGGCTGCCGAGAACAGGATGAGGAGCAATGGCCTCCAGCTACAGCAGAAGAAATTTAGGTTGGAGATTAGGAGAGCTTTCTGACTTTGTGGGCAGTTAAGCATTGGACAAGGCTACATGGAGGTTTCACAGCTTCTCTAGCCCTGGAAGTTTTCAAGAGCAGATTAGAAAGACAATTGACTAGGATAGTTTAGTCAGGGATGATCCTGCCCTGAACAGTCTAAATGACCTTGTGAGGTCCCTTGCAGTACTACTTTCCTATAAACCATAAATATTTATCAACTCCTAGTTTCAATGCAAGATCTAGAAATAAGAGGTATCAAGAAATATTACTGAAATAAAAAAAAAGCTGGAATTACAGCTGTAGTAGCTGGCTAACAGAAATGGCTACACCAGTGACAGATGTAGAATTGTCTGTCTAGAGGTTTCTCTAGCAGAAAAAAAAAGCTTTATTAAATAAAACAAACATTTCCAAAATCAGAGCCATCACTTTCTAAAATGAGGATTTACAGAAATATGCTTTCATGAAAAAGAAGGACACTAGCTGAGTGGTCAGGGAGGTGGGCTTACAGGTGTGAAGGGATCTTGTTATCATATCACTCAAGGAACTGATGTAAGCTTTTTTTCATACATATAAGCATCAGAGTCACCTTTCCATATCCATTTTCTTCATCTGAATATTCTTAGAACAGGTTTGGTTTAGATCAATACCAAGCCTCCAGTCTTTGGTGAATGTAAAGTAGAGAATCAAAATCCATATCCTGATCCAAAATTTATAGTTAATTCCTACAAGATAAATTTTAGAAGGCTGTCAACACCCAGCCCTCACAAAAATCTGGATGATATCTATATAATGTGCTCATGAAAAAGCTGTAATATGGAGAGAAATCCAAACTGAAGTCTGTGGCTTAAACTCAGACCTGGTTTTGTTCTCAGGCAATGTAATTTTACAAGTGCTCTATATAGATAAAACAGAAGCCATACTAGTAAGATGGACTCTTGGCTGTCTATCAATAGGAAAATAATTATATTTGCCCTTTCCCCTGAATATGGGTCTATCACATGTTGTTACGATTCTCAGCTTTGGGGTACCTTTAGATCAGCGGTTCTGAACCAGGGGTACATGTACCCCCAAAGGGTACGTGAAGCCTCATCAGGGGGTATGTGAGATATATTTCATTCATTGTCTAACACAGGTCGAATGGCCTAAAAAAAGTCTTGACAATTTGAAATTGCTAGGGTTTTACTACTGTAAAATGCGCATGGAAACCAGATATCCTACTCCTGCTCCATGCCTCAACCTTGCACTGGAAACATCGCTCTGAACACCTGTCACTCAGGGGGCACATATAAGGGGGTATGTGAAGTCTCACTCTGAGACCAAGGGGTATGTCAACTGAAAAAGGTTCAGAACCGCTGTCTTAGATGCTTAGAGGCCATGAGATCTTCATAAAGCATCAGCAATTAGGATGCATGTCTACCCAGGAAGTTGTGACACTTTTGTTCACCTTCAGACTGTGTTAATGTGATATACAACTTTGTCATCTCTTATTAGGACTCCCTGAATGCCCTGCAGATAGGACTGTGCCTCCTGGTAGTTCAAAAACTGGTACGGAATATGGTGGCCTGCTTAGTATGTGAAGTAGATAGTCATAACTACATAACATCAGTTCCCCGCAATCTGTTTATTGGTGTCCATTTGCACTTCTAGTTATTGGACACATAAAGCCCTAAAAGGGAAAGGAGTTTCTGTTAAGATACACTTCATGAAGAGCCTACACTGTAGAGCTGGGGTCAGCAACACAGGGCCTATAGAGCCACTGGATGCAGAGCCCACAGAGCTGGAGGGATTTGCCTGAGCCTATGCTGGGGAATGAGCAGCCAGGAGCTATGCAGAGGCTGCATAACTAGCGACTGTGTCAACATTGCTGCCGCTTCTCTCCTCCCCAAACCTCCCTGCTACCCAGGTGCAGCACAAGAACAGCATGGCTCCCCACTGGCAGGAAGCTGCACCCATGCCACTGCTACTTCTCCTCATGCCTCCTCCCCCCACCCCCTCCCCTCACCACAGCTGTAGCATGAGCAATGCTTCCAATCAGTGGGTACCTATCCCAGGGCCCAGCAGCTTCTAGATACACCCAAAGCTGGTAACGGTGGGGCAGAGGTTGGCAAGGGGGTTATCAGGGAAAAACAGCAACAGAACGGGAGCATCTCCCAGCTGCCCAGCCCAGAGTCAGATTGTTCCAGCCCATGCCTTGAAAAGGTGGCCAGCCTCTGCTTCAAAGTTCGAACCCTTGGTCCAAAATAACCTAAAGTTTCTGGGTATTCTGCAAAGTCTGTCTCTTCACACCCAGTAGGGGAAAGAGGAGAGGAGACTCAGGGTGTATGAACCAAAGGCTAGGAGCTATAACTGAAGCAAGGGAGGCAAGGAATGGAGGAGTGGGGAGAATTGCAATTAACTTATCTTCACTGGTTTTGAAAAGGCTGCTGTGCTTATTCCTGATGTACATATTCACAGCAACAGTGCTGAGAAAGATGAACAAACACATTTAAATGTTGTGCAAAAAGAAGATAAAATACTGAAAAACCCAGTAATTTCATCTAAGCCATACAGACATCCTCTTACTTTGAGGTATGACTGTTCTTACATGATTTCATTTTAAAAAAGCCTACTTTAATTATTCAAGTTACATAGATACAGCTGATGAAGATAACAAAACTGATGATAACTCTTATAAAATACTTAAAATAGCTAAATATATCAGTGTCATTAACTTGGTTATCTATCACCATCAGTAGTCACATTTCCCATAACTGAATCACTATGTCACATTCTGTAGCACTGGTAAATAGCAAGGTTTCATATACATTTATTTTGTAAGTAAACCCACCACATAGGAATCAAAGAATAGCATTCAGCTTCAGACCATTACTTTATCAATGATATTACTGTATACTATTTCCTGCAGAAGTCAATATGCAAGGCTTTGGAAGAAGATGGAAAAACAGAGTTAACTGCAATGTACAGGGGCAATTAATGGGTGTAAAACTGTTTTGGGAGCCCTGCAATCAAGAATTAATCCCCTAAAGCATCAGATTTGATTACTCTTGTCCTGCCATGCATAATTTTAGACCTGAAAAAACTTTTTTGTGCATCATAAATCAAGGATGTTATTGATGCACAATTATAGATGTTATTATTAGGAATACAAATTATCCAACAGCTTTGTTTTTAAATTGAACCACAGAAACAATTTCTCAGTATAGTAGAGTACATTTTTTCAATCAAGGTCCAAAACCTGCTTCCCAAACTAATCAAACCTTCCATGACTTAAAGAAAATAAGAGTTGGCTCCAGCATATATATTCCAAATAATGTAGAGGGATTATCTGCTATTTCACAGCACTTGTACTCTTCATCCACACAGGCAGTAAGTATCTGTAACTGTACTGGTCCTATTAAAATATACAGGCCAAAATACTTTTAGTGGACCTAATCTTACATTAGAATATAGAAGCTACTGTTCCAAAGCTTGAATATTGGAACTCAGCTTTTATAAGACCAAGGAAGCAACATTATATGTATCTTGTCCCCTTTTAGTTAAGTTCACATACAAATAAGGTATATTGCAAGATGCCAATTCTAGTGCAACACAGATAATACAAATAGGCTGGTATTATATAAAAACACATAGTCTTCTATCCAAAGCCTGGCTAAATCTTCGGTCTTAAAAGTGATGACAGAATTAAAACATTTGCATAAGCTTGTAATTGAAGCAAGAATAATATGGATGAAGTGTGAGAACACAGTGACTGTTTTCAGCAAGAATTAGTGCTTCTAAATTACAAAACTAGGTAACTATAACAAAAAGGTCAAAATGAAAGTAATGGGAAGCCATCTGTCCCAATACAATTCACATGAATACCTGTTAAATGTTTTTGAAATAACTTTGCTTACCTTGTAAAGGCAACAATACCACAAGAAGTCCTAGTGCAGTTGAAATGTTGAGAACAGAATGCTGATCCTGGAAGCACAGTGCCTGCATATGAATAAGCCCCTTTTTAGGTCCCTAGCATTTAACAATCTTTTGTAAATGTGATGAGTGAGAGGATTTTATCCAACACTGCTGAAATCTTTAGCACATTTCTTCAAATGACTCAAGCTTCTTTGGACATTGCAGGTTATACATCAAAAATTCCCTTTGAACCACTCATTTTTTACCAACGTCCCTCATTAACAGCTAGAATTCTTGAAAACATATTTTAAAACTAATGACCAGTCTCTTTTTAAGATACTTTCTTTATTAAAAAATATCCATTTATTTTGCAACTCTGTCACGAATCTGTAAGAAAACTGTCTTGGACTTTTTTTGTCAGGTAGCAAAGTAAAAGTAGCACTATCCACAGTTACAATGGTACACTTACCCACTATATATTTCAAGACAACAAAAACAAGCTGTAGCATCCTTCCCTGCCTTTCACTGCGATACATTCCATGCAGGACTTCTGTATGAAATAATCAGTTCTTTAAAACTGTAATTGCACAGTGGGAAACTCAAGAAACAACCTATCTGGTCTGAAAGAGAAGCCAGTAATTGCCTAAATGGAATAAATCTTGTTGTGTAAGGATATAAGAAGGTGTCAAACATGGATATCGTTAAGCACTCTAATAGCTTACTCATTTTCCTAACACTTGGGGGCAAAGAAGGGAGTGAATCTTTTTTAACCTGTGTTTAAAAACCAAAACATTGTCATACAATTTATTTTCTGAATTGTCATCAGGCCAGTCCTGAGGACTTGCTGGCATTTTTGTGCTTTGGGAGAAGATATAGACTGACTTCAATTTCCCTTCCAGCAGCCAAAGTTCACAGAGAGCCACAAACAAGACTCAAGTTGGTATCAGCATGTTATGCTACAGTGTGGCAGCTACTAGGTATAAGGATGCTAACTGAAAGAAGAAACAAAAAAAAAGGGATAACGCAGTATCTTGGGTAGCAAGTGCCCTCCTAGCAGTTAAGACTTGAGGTGGAAAGGCTGACAAAGCATAAGCAAAGTCTAATGTTTAAAGAACATATGTGTGACCATGAACGTTGCACACATACACACAAACACACTTTATGTCTTCTTAGTTAATGGGTTAAGTTCCAGTGAAAAATTATAGAAGTCCAGGTGCAAGGAGGCAACCAATATTTCCTGCATCATATAATGAATTTGGTCAACATGAAAACCCTGTTGAAGAACTGCTAATATGTTGGGTGCTGTGTTTTGGAAAATCAAGACTACAGAAAGAAAAGCAGGCAGATCAATACAGGAAGACGTACTACCACTGCCATCAAAGTAACTTAACAGGCTTCTGAATAATTCAGTCTCATTAGACTCCCAAGCTGTCAGCCTAAAGGTTACATGAAACATGCATCAATCTGTCAAAAAGGTGGCAAATGTCTCTTCATTGTCTACCCACTCATTGGGTATTCATACTGAGACAAAACATATTTCAAAGTTCTTAGTTATACCATAACAAGTCTAAAATCACCAAAGGTTTAATACATTTGTCAGAAAAATCAAGAGAATCATATACATACACACACACACACACACGAACCATATACGTGTGGTTCTGTTTCATATATATGTACCTTTACATGCACACACACAGAACTACATGTCATTTTGTACTGTGCCATAGACACTAAAATTTTGAATCTGTTACAAAGCAAAAGTGAAGTAAAAATTTAAATGACACAGAAATCATTGGCTGAACATGGTGCCATCTGTGAGCAGAGAGAGGTAGTCTGAAGTTAGGCAGAAGACACAATATTGTACACCTTACAGACTAAATCAGAGCGAGATAGCATAATCTCTGTGATAGTTAATCTATAAGGTGAACATCTACCCTGTTTTCTTCCTGACTTCAAACTACCAAGGCTAACTACCTCTTCTCTGCTCATGGTAAACATTAACATCATAAGCCAGTGCCCTCACCCCCAAAATACAACAAAACTCACTTATCTGAATTAAGTATCTAAAGTTTTGATCTGAAAATGGACATTTCTGCACTGTAATTTTCACAGAAATATTTGGTGAAAGGCTTTGTTTTGTTCCAATATGACATCATAACAAATTGTCCAAAGATGCTGCAAAATAAAACTGCCTCTGTAGTACCTCTTCTATTATCTAAATTGCAACTAATTTTTGTAACGGTTGGTATTGTATAACAAAATGCTCTCTATAAATGTTACTGGATTTAATATCTCTAAGTCCGGCATGGTTTTATATTATGCATGTGTCAGTTCATATAATTTTCCACGTGATGCTGCAGTTTTGCTTACGTGAGCAAATTCAGGTGTTCCAATGGCTTTTCATTCAGTGCTTTCCAAAGGAATTCACATAACTAAAAATGCACTGCAATTGTTTTAAAGCCACTGTTTTAGCCCAGTGGAACCTGGACTTTTGGTATTTGGATCATTCACAACATACTGCACAGCAAGTTGCCAAATGGATTTTATATCAAAGGCCATTGCTCCTCCACTCAGCTGGAGCACACTAGCAGTCATATACAGTTAACTACAGAAGTGGTACCCTTAAAAAAAACCAGAGCAAACAGTTGGGGCACCTTGACAGTCCTGTTTGCTGTGGCTCAGCATATCCCAGTTAGTACATAAACCCTCACTGCTGCAGAGGAGTTAGGAACCCAAACCTTTGGAGTCTCTATGCAAATCATATTTAATGTTGTGGTCCTAAAACAATTGAAGACATTGTCCCATGCAGCCAAACCATTTTCTATGATCATATTCCATCGTGGTCTCTCTACTGGAATGATTTTGTTAATTATTTCTACAACAGAACAGACTGTTTAAATTAGAATGGAAATCTGTAAGGGGCAACATGATCAAAACATACAAAGTATGTGGTATGTCTGTGGTATTCTGTGGTATGTAGAAGGTAGACTGGGTACTGCCATTCTCCTATTCTTATAAAACAAGAACAAGGGAACTTTCCATTTAACTGAAAGGTGGCAAACTGAAAATGGAACTATATTTTAATACATAGTTAGTCTATGGAACAAATGGAGGCAGGAAACCACTACAAATTCAGAAAGAATTGCACTAAATAGGATGGAAGAGCTTTAGGAAATATACAAACTTTTATGTTTTGCACCACAGCTTCTAACAAACATGTTTTAGAAAGAAAATTTTCCTTTCTTCAATTACTTGCACCTTTTTCTTAGGTACGTGGTATTAGCCATTGCTGGAGACAAAACACTAGAGTAGATGGACCTCATATGATCCCCTGTGGCAATTCCTATGTTGTAATATTAAAGGGTTTAAGTCACAGTTGAGCATTTCTTAACAAAAAGAAAAAAAATGTTTTCAGTCTTGGGAGTGCAAGAAATACGGGGGGAATGAAATAAAAGATAAAACATGTATCATCCTGTAACACCCAAATCAACAGCAATAATCATTTCAATTAACTTGCTTTTATTGCAAGAGTGTCAATTCAGTTCCAACTAGCAGAACTAAACTGGTCTTCAATCCCTGTTTAGCGGCAGTTTTTTTAACACTATGCTATGTTTGTCAAAATGTCTTATGTGTCAAGTTCTGGTACCAGAGGAATAGTGGTGAATCTACGCAGCCTAACAAGAGGCTTCCTAGCACTTTACATGCAGTGATGTGGTAGCCCAACCAGCAAAAATTTTCTCAACAGGCTGCTCTGATTAACACCAACCGCTTCCAAACAGTGACTATGAGATGAGTGTCTCATCTTGTGAAGCTCCTGTTATACTTCATGAAGAAAACTGAAAGATTCACCTCAGACTACTCCAGAGCAGTATGGGGCAATGCAGGCTGCTGTGCCACAGCTGGGGCAGCTGGGAGGGCATGGGTGGCAAAGAGGAAGCAGAGAGGTCACGAGCCAGGCTGGGGAAAGCCTCTGCAGACCTAGCTCCTAGCCTCTCTGGGCCATTCGGAGGCTGGGGGACCTCTGAATGCCATTCAGCTAAGTGGCAGATACAGGAGCAGTCTCCCATGAGAGTTTTTCTCTCAGAGCAAGAATGTTTTGCTCCAGGATAAAAAGCCTGACTGTCAATACACCTTTGGTTTCCACCAGGAGAACAGAGATTGTCCCAGTAGAAACTGAATGCCTGTACCTAGCCTATGTCACCAACTACTGGCCAGTCTCAGACCTTTTCCTCCTGGGGAAAGTCTTTGAAAAAGCATGCTTGTAATACTATTTTGGAGACTGCCAGGAAGAACAGTGCAATAAAATGAGGGAGATGAGTACACTATTTTTAATCTGGCAGAATTCGATTTTTTAAA
>NW_017729025.1:115330456-115339546 GCF_001723915.1 Gavialis gangeticus | reverse complement strand
GAGAGAGGTGTGCACACTATTTTTTATGTCGGAGAAATAGTTTTTTTATATATATATATATATATATATATATATATATATATAAAATTTTGACAGCTAACATCTATGTTTATTTTTAAGCATTTCCTTTGATTGTTATCGATCTAAAAGAATTGTAAGGAATAAGAAGTGTAGAGGACAGACCATTTAGTAATGGCAGTACACTGTTAAAAGCTTTATAAAACCATGTTAAAATATATAAAAGTAAATAGTCATAAAATCAATAAAGCATACCTGCTTTAAACCAGGAAAGAGACGGGTGGGTGGGGACCAGAAGAGGAGAGCAGTGGCACTCTGGAGCTCTGGGAACACAGGGAAAGGCAGCGGCTGCCCAACCCAGGGTGGGAAGCAGCTCCCTGCTCCCCACAGCCCCTTAGTGGGGGGAGTCCTGCATAGCGGGAACCAGCGGAGGGGTGACCCAGTCCCTTGACAGCCACAGAATCCCACCCCTCTGGCTAGTGCAGGGGCAGCAGTTGATTGGGGTACCCCCATGCACCCTGCTTGACCATGCCAGGCCAGGCAGGGGCTCTGGGAACACAGGGAGAGGCAGCATGATCAGGACAGGGCACATGGGGATGCCCCCAGGGCCCAGCTGCAGCCCCCGCGCTGCCCAGAGGGGTGGGAGGCTGTGGCCATCAAAGGGCTGGGCCACACTGCTACCTGCCAGGTGGCCTTGGGGAGTTGCTTCCCACCCTGAGCTAGGCAGTCGCTGCCCCTCTCCATGCTCTCAGAGCTCCTGCCCAGCACAGCCTAGCCCAGCTCCTGTCTGACTGGGGCAGGGGCCAAATTCCTGGTAAGCCCCGATCACATGGGGGCCAATCCAGGCTCGCCAGGAGTTTAGCGCCCGATCCCCAGCTGGGACCTGGGCAGAGCGAGTGGCCAGGCACCAGACTCCCAGCTGCCAACAGCCCTGTCCCTCCAACCCCCACTCCCAGCACAGCCCTACCAGCATGGCCCTTGGCTCCCGTAGTAGCTGCCTAAGCCATGCATGGCACCCCCACCCTGGGTTTTCTTACCCCCATCCCAGACTTTTTTTTTTACATCTCCTTTCTATTAATTTTGATGATTACCAATGGAAATATTTTTCCACCAGTCTGTGAGTGACAAATGAAATCGGTATTTATCGGTGCTTACCGATAAAACTTGGGTCCTGCCACATCTATTTTTTATAAAAATATATCATGTTCCTCAAGTTATATATCTGATATTAACCTGCCCGAATGCAAGAGATTAAAAAAAAGAGGCTTTAAAGAAAGGGAGAAATCCACATGGAACCAAAGGCAATATAACTTAGGTATATATAGCAAAGATAATATACACAAAATAAGCAGCTTCAAAGGAGTTAAAATAGCAATGGTTGGGCCAGGCCAGCCATTGAAAAGAACCTGCCTGACTCCATCCAGACTAATAGGGTTCATTCTTCCCAAAGGAAGTCATAAACCATAAACATTTTAGGAAAAGGAGGGGCCTTGAGTAAGTCTCTAGACATTGCCCAAGATGTCAGTGAAAGCTGAGAGGCACTGCTGAAATTGCCAGGGCTAGAATGGGATGGGTTGAAAATGAATTATAAAAGCTGGCAAGAAAAATTTATGACGTACGTAACCCTCATGTAGGTCTTTTAACAGTTTTACCCTTTCTTTTATGTGCTTCATATCCTTGAGGAATGAACAAATAATGCTTGGCTTTAAAAGAGCTGTTTCTGAATCACTATAAGCTTACACTGGCTCCCAAAGCCAGCAATTATACCGTTCAGGCACAGAGATAGGAACCACAAAGCTGCATTCCAGAGAGCCCATCAGAGATGTATGCACCACAATTCATGTAGAGCGAGAAACAGATAGAGAAGCCTGTCACTTAAGCGATACTTTTGAGAGCAACTAGCCAGGTCAAATGTGTAGTTTACCTTTTAGCCATGTGAAAAGGGCTATAGTAGAAGAAAGACAAATGACTCACATTCAATCTGACAACAGTGACACTGGAGAGTAGAAGAAATGACTTGGACAAAGAAACAGCATTTCAAGTTCTTACAAGTCTCCTCACTATTTCTGGGTACAGAGAGAGAGAGAGAGAGAGAGAGAGAGAGAGAGAGAGTAGAAGTATCTTGGAATGCCTTTTTTATGTTGATCTAGCCATCCTGCAAAGATGCAACATAGGTAAAATTAAGACATACCCTCAAAAAAATATTTGGAAGCTTCAGCTGCCTATCTTTATTTTGGTAAGTCCAACTCAGCTCTCCACCTGACAATTCACTTCTGGGTCATGCTTTAATGGCGTGTACATCACTAGTCTAAAGATTCTGGCAGACATGAAAATAATGGAACAATTGGGATCTGGGGAATTTCATATTCCATCTCTGGCAAATGGCAACTAGTGGTAAAATCTGTATCTGAATAATCTGGTGAGGTTTATACTTATTTTGATAGGCCCACCATCATGCACACTCTCTGAAAAGTAAACGTACACTAAAAATTGTGATTCAAGCAAGGTTAGGATTATTAGAGACCATACAGTAGCACTTTTTAGAATGTGTACATATGAGTTTTACTCTTTATCACGTTTTGCTGACTTTATTCTTTATAACTCTTGCAATAATGAAATAATACCTACTAATGGTGTCCATCATTGAGATAGTTCTAGGCTCAATTTACCCCAGCTCCAAAGATCAAAATACAGTAACAATCTAAGACTAAAAAGCATACAACCTGCAAATGTCTCTTAAAATTGGTTTCGCTTTCTCTGAGAAGTCTTATTTAAAAGTAGCAAAACATTATGGAAACCCTGGAGAAAGAGTTACACATGTTCGCAAATAGTCTCAGATTAACTTGAACAGAAAAGAGAACTAGGGGCCATTGTAAATGTGATGCCATTACCATGTACACGTGATGAAAATGTCACTTTGTGTGGCTTACCTGCATCACACTGTACATGTGCAAGAGTTTTAGGGTTTCAAATGAGTTTACATTGGTCCAAAGTATACTACACCCTGATGTAGATTAGTTTACAATGATGCATTACAGCTATTAGTTCACCCACAGGAGAGGCAGGCAGGCTCCGTAGGAAAAAAAAGGATCAGGCTCCTCACCACTTTTGCCTTCAGCAGGCACCTGCTGAAGGCAAAAAAGTGGTGAAGAGCCCGAACCTTTTTTTTTTTTTCCAGCGGAGCCTGCCCGCCTTTCTTGCGGCCAGGGGGTAAGCTGCCAGTAGGCCAAGTGGCCCCCAAGCTATCCTTCCTTCTGCAGCAGCAGAGCCCCCTGGGGCTGCCCCGGCAGGCTGGTAGCAGGCTGGGTGCTGCCCCAGCTTGGGGTTGGGCAACAGTTGGATTGGGCCAGGTGCTGCCTCCAAGCTGGGGCAGCACCCAGCCTGCTAGCAGCACACCTGCATGGCCCTGGAGGGCGTTGCTGCTGCAGAGGGAAAAACAGGGTGCTGTTCCTCACCGCAGGAAGGCTCTGCCAAAAAAAACGGATCAGGCCCTTGCCAAAAAAAAAAAAGAATCAGGCCCCTCACCGTAACAGTGATGGAAAAATAAAACCCCAACATTTCAATCAAAAACCCAGTGTTTCAATTTAGGGAGCAAAGAATGCAACCCTAAGGACTAAACCTCTGTCACGTGTACAAGTGCCCTAGAGAACTAGCTACTCTCCTGCAGCAGCATTAACTGACTAGGTTTCTATAATTAAGCCAAGCCTACGTTTACTTTTTGTAGAACATCTATGTCAGTGGGCCGATCAAACTAATTATATAAACCACCAAATTATTCAGATACAGAGTTTACCACTATGTGCTATTTTTCAGACTCTCAAAAACTCCAAGTGTTCTTCTGGACACAACCTAGCCTCTCTACAGGCAATTGATTAAGGACAGGCCTATGACCACAAAGCTGAACTTATATGACCCTATAAACCTTCCTTTCAAAATCCTGTGCAACCGTCTTTTCATTCAAAGAGTATCTTCCTATCCCATTACTACTTAATCCCTTTATAATCCAATCAACCTCTGTAGCATCGTGTCAGCTCTCTCCGTCAACACTGTAACCTCATAATATTTCATTCCAGTAAAAGAGCACTACCACTTTCCATTTGCAGGGCAGCTGTAATTCCTATCCTAGACCCAGCTTTGTTAAACAGTTGCTTTCACTTGGTATAACCACATTAGAAATGCAAATTCCACTGCCTGCACATCTTTATTTTACAGGGGCATAAGGAAAAATTAGCTTAAAATACATGAAATAGGTTGGCTTACCAATATTCCCCCCAATTTAAGTGGGTAAAACCAAAATTCAACATATTAAAACCTAACCCCAAACTATAATAAAATAAAATCATCAGTAATGTCAACGGTAAGTATCCTTCCCCAAAAGGCTAATTTATGTAATAATGTTTCTTTTGGTAGTGAATTAAGGTTTGGGGTTTTATTCCCCCTACATCTGTGTGCATAAATTTGAGAAAAAATATTATACCCAACAATCATAACCAACACAAAGGTTCTATAAATTATCCTTTAATGAGCCCTCCAAGTTAATAAAAAGAATTATCATCATTTTTAAAATATTACTACTACTACCTAATGATTTATTTTAAATTAATGTGAGGTATTGGCATCTGCTGAATGGGTATCCTACACACACTTCCAATGATCTATTCACCCAGTCCTGACCTGAAATATTGCCAATTTGTCTCTAAGATGCCGTCCGTCTGGTTTGAGTCTGACACAGCTAACCACCTTTCTGTCTACTAACAAGAATGGTTTTAAAGCAGATATGGACACTTGTGTTAAACTGAATTGTGGTTTTGGGATCTGTACAGAGAAGGCCACCAAATCCCCTCACAGTAGCTGCTAATAGTAACATCTTCATGGATGAATTAAGTGGCCCCTTCCAAATCTCCTTCAAATAGAACCCTACAAGCATGTGTATGCACATATATAAAACTAATGCATTCAGCAATCCAGATCCTCAGCTAATGTAATCTGGCCTAGCTCCATTAAAGTCAATCAAGCTGCACTGATTTAGCCAATTGAGGACTTGGTCCTTCCTTAGTATGCAAACATTTAACACTAGCCCTGTCACTCTTTCAAGCCAAATGGATAACAACATATTCAAGCAGTGACCTCTACAGTCTACAGTCTTATAGCTGTATTAATTGCAAGCCTAATGAACAAGATTTGAATTCCAGGCATAAAAGTGAATGGCAATATTTTATACTAAGTTAATTGGTAGAACCATTACCTTGTTATAACAGCTAGTCAGTGTTTTCCCCAAAAATATACCCATTCAATCACTGAACAAAAGCCAAAACATGCTTTGCAATTCCCATTTCCTTCTGCCACCATTAATTAGACAGCAACAAATATATCACTGTTTGAGGGTTACGAGATCATCACAAATAACTAAAAAGAGAATACATATTTAAGTACATTTCCGAATTAGTTTTATCTGAATGTTCTTTATTTCTGTGATCATTTTCTCCCACTTCAGTCCAATGTTAGGGCTCAAACAAGGCAATCACCACCAAGGAATAGTTCTTGACAACTTTAATTGATTTTGAATATGTAGTTTTTCATTTTTGTTAAAATGACTTAAAATGAAACAATTTGGGAAAGAGCATATTATTAGCTTTCTATATTTGCCTATAATTTTATCTCACAATTAATATTGGTCAAAAAACTCTTATGATATTATAATCAACTAACAAAAGAGAGTTATAAATGTTCTAAGAGACAAAATTTTGAGAAATTTCTTCAGTACTGAAAACATTCATGTTTCTGGAAGGCCTTTAAGGTGCAATCCAGGATCATCTTATCCATTTATCATCAGCTATATAGTCCACCAGAGGACACAATCCTGTAACCATAGAAACAGATTTCCTGTGGACATTTTCTGTCTTTATTAAAAAAGAATTAGGCATTGTTCCCACTCTCCACAATATGCATCTCCAGTACTGCTTGAAAAGAGCTTTCTTTTATTTATTTTTTAAATCAATCCCATAACCTGCAACCTCTCACCACCTCTTTCTGAATTAGAGCAGCATAATCCAGCCCAGTTTTATTCAGTATTTGAATCTCTTTTTGTGTCATTTGCTACCTGTCTTATTTGCCACCTACCCGATCAAAAAGTCTACAGTAATCTTTGAATAGAGAGGAAGATACTGAAAACCATTCTCAACAGAATTTAGGACCCATTAAAAACAAATGAAGAAGGATTTCTTTAAAAAAAATAATTGAAGTACACCCATTTCTCTCCTTCCAACATAGAAGGGATTGAAACTATCACCCTTCATTTTTTCTCCAAGTGCAGGCAGTACGTACAATGAGCACCAGGGGATCCATAAAATTGCTATTTGCCACAATTAGCAGATGAGTGATGAAACACTAGTGACAGACTGCAGTCTGATCCGCTCTCCAGCAAGTCAACACCTCTGGTTACCAGTCACACACGGATCATTAATTAAGCACTGTCCCCAGCTCATGTACCATTTCCTAGCCTTTTAGAATATATTTTTAATGTATTACTAAAACAAACTGCAAAACCGACCTAATGCTAGGGCCTGAACCTATAAACCTTGATTAGCAGATGTAGCAGCTGGATGCATGGATCAGACCTTTAGGCAGTGGTTTAAATACTTTACTTAAAGTAACAATATTAGCTAAAATTATTGTATTTGTTGACAGTAGGTTTCTAGTATTGAGTCTGGAGCACAGCAGTCCAGGGTCAAAAAATGTTTTGGCTGGACATGTCAAGTACAACTAAGGGAGGCCTGGTACTTGGTTCCCACTAAAAAGTCAGTCAGTGTTTACCATAGGTTGAAAACCACAAAAAGTAACTTACTAAACTATAAAGCATTATAAACAAAAATTCAGCTCCTAATGCATGGATTTTATTGAGCATATTATTTTAAAACAGGTTTATATAACACCATACATTTCTAGCTCATTCTGTAGAGCTAGATGCACAAAAACGCACTCTATTTCAACATTAAAGAAATTAGACACGAAGCAAAGCATTGAAAAGTTAAGGTTCCTGTAGAAACCTGAAATCAACTACTTTGTCATACATGCCTTCAAGAAGATTAGATAACAATTAATGGTGTATGTGCAATAAGAACTATAATATGTACCCGAATCCAAGACTACTTTGAATTTAACATGATCCCCCAATAATTATGTGTTATAATATTCCAGGTATAAAATCTAATTAGTGGAAAGTCATCTTAAATTCATTCCCCTTATTGCTGGGGCAGGGAATGGCAGAGACTGAGGGGCCAGATCACAAATCCCTGCACTCCCTGACTGACAACCCGTACCCCTTCCCTCTGTGCCTGTGCCTGCCCCCTACCTCACCCACCCCTTATCTTCTGCTGCAAGTCTGCTCCTCCAGGGCAGTCAGCAGCAGCAGTGGTCCTGGCCTGCCCCTAACACAGTCAGGGAGAAATGACAGCAGTTTCCAGGCCAGCCAGGTCAAGGCTGGGAGGACCAGAGCAGAAGATAAAGGGTGGGGGGCCAGGCTGTGCAGTCTCTCCTGCACTCCCCGCAACCTGCACATGTGGAGCTCCCACAATCTTCCCCTCCCACACCATGGTCTCCCCTGCACTCCCCTCACTATGAGTCTCCATCCCCCCACACCACCAAATAAGTTAATGCAGCCCAGGGCAGGGGACAGCTTAGCTCCGGCTTCAGCCTCAAGTCCGGGGACAAAGCTGGAGGTGAGACACTACTTGCTCTGGGTTGGTACTCAAATCCAAGATGAGCCCTCCTCCTCCCTCCCCCCCCATGCTGATTAGGGGCAAAATACCTCATCTTCAATTCTAGCAAATATGGTAGCTAATTTTCCTGCAGGAAGCTTAACTTTTCAGTTCTGACTTTTGCAAGCCTCCATTTCTCCATTTTAACATTTTACTAATGCACATTCTTTAAGTTAGCTTCCCCATGTAAAAAAATATCAATAAAAATGAGCATTGAGGACACATTTAAATTGCTTAATCTAAAGCAATTCAATGTCAATCAGTATTTTAACAGTATACATGTAATTTGCCTTCTGTACATGTTCAGTTCTGTAATGTTCAGTCATTCATAACTTTAAAAACACTGAGCTCATTTTCATCAAATATGACTTCCTCACTGAAAAAGAATGGTCATGTCAAATTGAAAGTATATTGCTTTGGACATTTTTGAGTTGAAGGAATATAGAAAAAAAACTATAGAACAATTTCTCAAGTTCTACAGAACTTTAAAATAGCAGATCTAATTTAGCTCAAAGTTTCCCAAAAATGTCAATGTACAGCTATAAATAACTTTCTGACCCAAGGGGTTTTTCTCCACCAAGGTAGACATGAGCACCTGAAAATCTTCAAGCTTTTCTTCTATAAGGTGATTATATTTACGTAAATCCACATACACAAACTTTCAATCACAAGTTACAATAGAATCAAACTCTCTAAGGATACCTTGCCTTGAATTTTAATTATGCAGGTCCTTTTAACATAACAGGATTTTAGAGGTATGAATCAGGTTGCAGCGGTAAGGGAGAAAGATTCTTATTTCAGAAGGCAACTTTATCCTAATCATACATATTATACATATACACAGCATCTTACCCAAAAAAGTAATCATTGACCTTAAGGATGGAAAAGACTTCTTATATCACTTTATTTAATACTGGATTAAAGATAAACTCAGGATTTCAATTGCTGTATATGGTTACTCTAGGCTAAATTCACTCTTGGAAGGCAAGGAAATGTAAGTTATGTCTTTTAAGGTACGAGTGCCCCTACTGTGCTTTGACATTGCTTCACTTCAGGTAAGCAGTTGTTATTACAAATGAAACCTCAGCTTCTTTTAGAGAGAGACAGCTTTAAAATTCTGCCACAGGCTCCAAAATATTGTAGTACACTGAGACTACCAAGGATACATACTGACTCACTTTTTCTACCCAGGCACCTACCACACAACACATTACACATGTTGTCTTAGAAGGTCACATGTATTCTTTCTAACCACATATTTCATTTACTCTACTGGTGCACTGTGAGACTGGGGATTGGGGGATTGGAGCGGGGG
>NW_017729025.1:115309427-115330335 GCF_001723915.1 Gavialis gangeticus | reverse complement strand
CGGGGGAGGGGGGGAGGGAGAAGTCATAAAACCTCTTACGATTCCTTCAATACCAATTAATTTTGCAAGTGCCATTTTCAAATTGGTGTCAAAGAGAGTCCCACATTGCTGAGCACCACAGTCACAACAATCATGAAGGTAAACAATTAATGCACGTATGTTTGGAGTCAACCAGGAACATGGGTTTTGCTCTGAACTTTCATAGGGCTCTAGATGTCACAGTGACAGGGCCAACAGAAGAAGAAAAAAAGGCAGGTGAAAACGGGTGTTTATTTCTGCAGGGATTTGTGTGAAGCAGCTTTACTTGGTGGAGAACTGCTCACGTGCTTGGTAAACTACTAGCTACAACAATACAACACCAATATGACAGCTACCCTCAATACTAAGAAGTATGTTCGCTATTAGCAAGGAGTTGACAGATCTACCAGGTGCAAGATTTGGGGGTCATGGAGGCTTCTGATGCTATGAAGAGGGTGCTGCTGTACCATATCATGGATCTTGTAATGCAGAGGAGAACACTGATGTCTTCTCACTGGCAGTTCAAAAATGAACAGTGGCTGCTGATGGGTCACACCAGGCCAAAGGTTTTTATGGAAAAAAAAGGGAGGGGGATATTTATCCAGGGGGACTAAAAGGCCCAGTTTATCACTGTGAAAGATTCATCATATTAAGGTGGGCTGGGTTGGGAAGATCCATGATTCTAGGATGCTTGCTCCCCGGGTAACCATGGGCATTAACTGGAAGAGAATTCCTGTTGTCACTCTGCAAACCCCCACCTTATGGCACCTTTCACCGGATACTTGAACAGGAGAAAACAGCAGTTTAACTTTGCCCTGAGTTGCTCTAGAGCCTTATGGAGCCTTATGAAAAGCTCAGATGCTGCTTCTTGTTATGGGACTCCTGTAACAAGGAACTGCTCAATTTTGCTCATCTATGACAGCAAGGGAAAAACCCCAGAGCAGGACTATCCAACTGGTGGCGCTTGAGCTGAAAAGATAAATTTGGAATCCTGGATTCCAGCTGGGTACCATTCCTGCTCCCCACCCCCCATTCCCCATCTCTGCCCCCTGTGCTCTGGAGCCTGCTGTTTGTCCAGTTCTCTCTTTTTCCCAGCTTCAGCTTCCTGCTTTGTATTGCATGTAAATACAGGGGCCAGGGACACTAGGGCTCAGGGGGGTTCCCACGTTGTGCAGTATGGGACCCACACAGCACGTGGCCCCCAGCTTCTCCAAAGTTGGGCAGCTCTGTCCTAGACTATGAACAGGGATAGCAGCTTAAAGAGTTTCTGACCATTCTGGACAGCCTAAGAATGCACCACTCAAAAAAAAAAGCCCCAAATAATTAAGGAATCAGGGTCAGAAATTTATTCTGCTCCTTCTGTCAGGCCAGAGGTACTTTGGCTAGAGGGATGCACAGTTACAAGGAGAAACATGTTTCTTCATGATTTTATATGGACTTGTTAGTGGCAATGGGGGAGATCACGTGTCATTTGTGTGTTGGACCTCGACCTCAATGAAGTTCTTCAGATGAATTGTAACAGAATTAATTTACCGAGTTAACAAAAAAGCATATGTAACACTGCTTC
Source organism: Gavialis gangeticus (assembly GCF_001723915.1). Lineage (NCBI taxonomy): Eukaryota > Metazoa > Chordata > Crocodylia > Gavialidae > Gavialis > Gavialis gangeticus. Next base: position 115,328,750 of record NW_017729025.1, on the reverse strand, counting down.
TTGAATAAAGGGAGGGGAGGGGGACAAAAACAAGGACCTAGCACAAACATTAAACCAATGGAACAGAGGCAGGACCAAACTGAGGAAGTACTGACGAAGTCTTAGAGATGATGTCAGGGTGGGTTTGATTTAAATCAATTTGATTTAAATCATGATTTAAATAATGGTTTAAAATCCCTGGTGAGGAAGCCTTGATTTAATCACTGTTTTCTACAAAAAGTGCATTCTTGTTTGATATCCTTTATTCATTTAACTTCTTGAAACTTCACAATTTTAGAGAAAAGTAAGGGCTTGACTCTGTGTACACAAACTTGCAGAGACAGTAGGGCTGAAGGGTAGGTAATAATCAGGTCTGTTATTGCTCATCTCCATATACTGCACAAGGATGTCATCTCTGGAGAAACAAACTCTGAAGAAGGGTGTTTGTGCCAGAAAACTTGTAAAGAACGATTTCCAACTATTTAGTCAGTATAATAAAAGATATCACATCTACCCAAAGAACCATGGGTGTCTATGATCTCTGGAGAGACAAATCCACAGTCTGAGAACTGAAACTAAACATCACAGGGATGCTTAATAGGATCTTTTAGACTGAACAGTGAATTCCACTAGGTAGAGTGGTTTTCTTTGATCTTTACTTATCTACAGAGAAGCCTCTGGGAACTCTATAAGATTGGGCCCCTAATACAGTCCATGGCCTGTTGTGACCTACTTGTAAAATTTCTAAAAAAAGTTACATGAATATATTATTGCAAACAGTATATAATTAGAAGTTATAATCCCTATTCCATGATGAGATCTTTAAGCTTTATCGTATCTTAAATTAAAACTATCTTTGTATAGGTTTATTTTTTTGAAATCAGCTAAACAAAAAAATCAAAAATCTGATTTAAATTTTTAAAAATTTGATTTTTATTTTAATTGTTGATTTTTATCCATCCTGGCCGATGTGCTTGTAAGTGCTCCCCTTCTCCATCTCCTGGGGAGCAGTTGATTGTTACAAGGAAGGACGTATAATCAGGTTAATAGTGGTTCCGATATGGGGCATACACTATATTACAGACTCTGGAAAGGTGAGAATGTAGTGTTTGACTTGTTTAACAGAAGATGCTCCATCACTGCTGTTTGCATCATCATTAACAGCACTACATCCCTTTCCAGAGGGATGTAATGCCAGAAGCCACTCTGATTCTTCGATAACGTTCTATGAAACCATCTCCCCACAGTTCTACCATCCTAGTGCTCAACTGGGATGAATACAATAGTTCCTGGAATATATATACTGTCTTGATATTTTTTCAGAGATTTGACAAAATTCTCTCCAGATGATAACTCTTCTCCTTGCTTGGGCCATAGCATGACAGGTCCTAAGGAAAATCAGAATAGCAGAAGTATTTATTGTTTCAATTCTAATCCTCACGCTAGCAAAGGTAAAATGTTCTTTTATGCCCATTTTGAAATGACTTTCTTGCCTTCTCTTCCAACCTGAGGGTTCCCTTCAAGATAAAATGTTTTCCAAATTATCTTCCCTATACTGTAAAGTCCCTGTAACAAAGACCGGCTGCTTAAGTAGCTATTCTGGTTTATCAGGGTAAAGGGATTGCCAGATTGGGGTTGGGGTGGCTGCACTCATTTTAAGTTAAAAATTAAGTTACTAATTGTATGTGCACCCCTACAATCTGTCCTTCTTTTGAAAGATGTTATCTTCAGGTAAATACCCAGATTAAAAAAAAGAGAATGACTAATACTATTTATAGAATGGCATTTCCTGCAACTAGTGCAAGAATGGAAGGAAAACACTAGTTATATACAGGCAATCTTTAAAAAGCAGCTTTGCTTTGCAATAAGCAAGCCAAAGCAGAGCACTATCTTTGCCTTTAGTTCTCTTTTATACCTACTGAGCAGCATAAAATACATATTAATAAAACTACACAGCAAACATTCTCAGATAGGTCAATCCAGGTGTCAAGCAATGCAATGAGTCATAGTAGCTGGAGGATTGCCAGAGTTACAAATATGTCTACAATGAGCCTTAAAACAAACAAACTGATCAGTAAGTGGAGGCACTTCAGTCCCCCAAAGGATTAGTACTGATACCCAAGATGAAAAGTAATTTGCTTTAAAAAAGGAGTGCATGTAGATGCAAGATCTATCACAAGTGCTTCTGATAGGCATATGTCTGACAGTATTGGAGTATATTGTACGGGCCTGATGTAAAGCTCACAGAAAACTGTTAGGAATCTTTTCCTTTTCCTTTAGAGGGCTTTGCAATAGCCCCTACTTGTGGGACAGGTACAACTTTTTTCTAGGTATCAGCTGTTTTATGACAGAGGAATGACAAGCCTAAATGTTTTACTTCAGCAACTTACTGGCATCCCTTTTCAAACCCCCTTCATACGGTTTTCCCTAAGATGAAGACTGTGGATTCAGTTCAACAAGATGATAATTTAAGATACCATCATTTAGCCCAATTAAGTGGAAACCAAGGCACAGCAAACCTAAGTCAGAAGTCCATTAGAAAGGGGTTGACCTGGGAAGAAGTAGTTGCCTATGGGTTGAGGAGTGAGGGGAACACAGAGACTCTCACAGAACAAAGAATGATCAGCACGGTTTTGGTCTTACCTGTAATAGTGGACTATATGTTATACTGGACTAACTTTAGTTAAACTGTTAAAACTTAGTTAAACTGTCTTGCATCCACACAACCCCCTTTAAGGCAAATTATTTTGCACACAAGGATTCTGGGCACACAAGGAAGGACCGGCCACCTCTCAAGAATGCCTGACACTCGCCTGCCAAAAAAAGTCTTCTATAGCAAACTGTCAAATGGAGTATGCTTTCGCAGCACACCAAAGAAGCAGTACAAGGACACCCTAAAGGTGTCCCTAAAGAGTTTCAGCATTGACCCAGAGCTGTGGGAGCAAATTACTCATGATTGTCCATCCTGGAGGTCCCAAATCCAGAACAGAGCAATGGCCTTTGAATAGCAACGCACAGCAGAAGCAATGAAGAAACACGTGGCCAGGAAAACAAAAACCTCCCATATCCAGTCCTCATCACTCTCCTGCCCCTGCTGGAGCAGATTCTTCAAAGCAAAAATCGGACTTATCTACATACTGACGTGACCTAGCCTCCAACCCACTTCGTTCTCTTTCCTTTCCTTTTTTTTCTCCTTTTCCTTCTTTCTCCTTTTCTCTTTTCTCCTTCCCTTTTTCTTTCCCCCTTCTTTCCTCTCTTCTTCCCGCCCCTCTCCTCCCCCCACTGGATGCAGTCGTCTTCATCCACAAAGGATGAACAGCAACAGTATTACAGGCAGAGATCTGATATGGCAGCTGCATATCTTTTTACAGCTAATAATCTTAAATAAAAATTTGAACATAGAAAATTAGCAACACAAAAAAGTACCATATCAGCAAAAGTTATTCTAATACAATGTCCCTGAGTGATCTAGAGTGAAGAGTGACACGTGATGATTTTACCTGTCATTTGCCTTCCAAAAACATCTCACTGCCCTCTTCTAAAACCAATGTTTCAAGGGTGATAATGAATATTATTTACTTACTTGTAAACTCCAGCACAGTCCATGTAACAGGTATGTGTTTCTGACAAAGACAAGATTAAAGGTGATGTGGAAATAAAACATCTGCTCAAAAACAGGGGTTAACAAAATTCAAAGGTCGTTACTTAAACTAAACAGTAATGGTGACTTTCCAACTCTGGCAGGTTATATCCCCTTAATACCAGGCTGATGGACATGCTGTTCACAGAGTATAAGGCTGGAACAGGCCATTCTGTGACCGGTTCTCCTATGCAACGGAGACCATTACATTTTCACACTGAGGCCAATAGTATCTGTTGAATTAAAGCATTCAGTCCTGTTTAATTACATGAGATGAAGACTCCACGACTACTTCTGGTAGTTTGTTCCAATTTTTAATTTCTTTGTTTTTTGTTTTCTTTTGTTTTAAAAAACCTACCTCATTTCTCATTTTGATTTGCCTGACTTCAGGTCCCAGGCACTGATTTCTTGTTATGGTCTTCTCTAACAGATTAAAGAGTTTTTTACTATCTAAGTATTTTCTCCCTGCCAACGTTTTTATGTGATGCAATCATGTCAACTCTAAAATTCTTCTCCAGACACTAAACTTAAAAGTGAAAAAACAAGCAGGGAAGATAGACAAATCCACAACAGCCTAGAGCTGCATGTTGTCAGTATGCTGCATTTACTAAATGCCTGGAAATTATATAACAGTAGATCTTCCTCTCTCTGCTCACATCATGTGATACAGATTCCTAACACCTGAACTAAAAGATACTTTCCATTAGCTGTTAAATTTGTGGGGGCCAGCTACACAGATAAAGCAATCAGGACTCATGGTAGAGGTGATATCTTTTATTAGACAACATAGATTTTTGCAAAAAAAATTCTTTAATTGCAAGCTTTTGGGCACAAACACCCCTCTTAAGACATCAGAGAAAGGACCGTAAAAGTTCTCCTGGGTAGAAATGGAAGCTCATATTTCATAGGAGAGTTGAAGGTGTGGTAAAATCTCCTGTTAGTTACAGTTCATTGTATATGCAAATTAGGCTCAGAGAAAAGTTGGAATAATCTATTCACCTCAAACTTGTTTGGTGGTAAGCAGGATATAGTCATATTTCCTTCTGGTTATGGTATTTCATATTTCACAAAGGAGTAAATAGATGGAATGCTATTCTGGGCAGGCATTTCTTATGTGGTGTGGTGTCTCTGAGTTCTGTGTTGAGGCTCTGTGATGATGCAAATTACCTGAAAACATTTCAGGTAATTTCTTACCTGATGCCTAAAGAAGGGTGTTTGTGTCTGAAAGCCTGCAATTAAAGATTTTTTTTTAATTTTTTTTTTTGCAAAAGTCTACTTGGTCTAATAAAAGATATCACCTCTACCATGAGATCTGATTGCTTTTTGCTGTAGACCAATGTGCATATGAGACTGCTTGGAGCTGGGGTTTTAAGTTGCACTGTCAAAAGAAGCAATTTTGTTATCAGGTTCCCATGCTAAGTTACAGCTTGCTATTCAGATGCTTGTGTGTGTAAATAAATCAAACTTGTTTGTACCCTCCTGTTAAACTGAGATCCTCTTGGGGGAAACTGAGTCACCACCGCCATGCACCCACACGCCCTCATGAGAGAAGGTGTACACAGAAACTGAATGAGTAGAATCCATCCAGCCTCACAGTCATCACTAAACTCAGAAGTGGAAATAAAATTGTGAACACTATTTTAGCAGAAGCTCAAACTCTTAGCAGGGAGAGCTGAATTTATCAGTAATCTGCATATTTAAAAATGCTGAAGTCTAACATCTGCGTACAGGACCTCATTTCTAGCAGTGGAATTTTTTGAGCAATTTCCCCTTCTGGAATTTTTTCTGAAAGAAGCAGTAGTACAGGTGTTCACCCTACAGCTTCCCCCTCTTTCCACTTTCTTCAGACCAGAAATCATTCTGGAAAAGGTGTGGGGAGCAGAGACTGCTCCACTCCTCCCAGTCCCAGGAGGGCTGTAGTAGCAGGGCTTAAAGTACCCTGCGGGAGTAGAAGTTCCCTCCCATGGCATTTCTATGCCAGTGCCCACAACCTTGGCAAGCACAGGACTTTGCATGTGCAGCAGAGGGGGGAAGGGAACAAGGGGCAAGGCCCTCAGCCTGTCCCAGACCAAGCAGTCTCTAGTCTGGGGAAGAGGCAGGGAGCCTCCTAAACCCTCGCCTCCCGGACTGGTGCAAAGCCCTCAGCCCCAATCCCCGCTACTGCCCCCTCTCTTGGACCAGGGGAGCATACAAGCATTCATTTTTGCAAGATAAACTCTTGCAAGGGAGACGTTCCAAGCTGATGCCCAAAAGATCTTCTCCCCCAGGAGAAACTGAACAAACTCTTGAACACCTGCCATTTCTACCAGGAGAATGGCGATTCTCCCAATACAAATGCAAGATGTGCACTGCCTAAGTGGACAAAAGAACTGAACTGCCCCTTCCCCACTCGCTCACCATTAAAGCACACTGGCAAGGTAATGTTAGGGAAGGTCTACTGTGTCACTGCTTCAACTTCAAGGATGAGAACTTCATCCCTGGCATGAATCAGTGCAGCATCAGTGTGCATCATTCAATTTACATATCCTGGTTTACACCAACTGACGCAGTAGCTCCAGAGCTTCAGTCTTCAGAGTTAGTCACTGTGCATAGGCAATATGTTTACAAGTTTTTGTTCTAAAAAGATGTAATATATTTGAATGGCAAGTTTCCCTTTCAATAGCTATGAAGCAGCAGCTATTTTAATATTAATTTTTTTATTAATATCTGATGGGAAGCCAATGCATACCTACAGGATTGTATCCTGTCAAAAAAAAAAAAGATAAATATTTGAAAATGGGATTATGAAGTCAGACTGAATGTTTCAATTATCTGAACTCTACAAAGAATAAAAATAATGACCTCTTTTAACCAATCTGTGAAATCCTTCACCAAAATCACTATGGGGTTAATGTATGGCTCTTAGATTCTATTCTGTTTACCATAATCTAATCATGCCCCCAATTCTCCTCAAGGTCAGCACTTTCTAAGGCAGAAACTAGAGCCTCAACAAAGTGGAGAATACTAAGAAGGACAAAAATGACACATCTGTCGTCACAGCAAAAATGTACCTTAATTTTATTAGGCCTTCTATAATTCCGATTGCAAAAGGTCTTGCTATAACAAGAGGCAAAAATGCTTTATGCTGACTTCAGACTGAGGGTTCATTATTCAGTTACCTGGACTTTAACCTAGTATATCATTCTGTATTTGAAACATTAATTGCTGGCAAGATAAAGCATCATTGTTCCATAGCAGCTTCAGTAATGACATCCTCTGGCCATCTTTATCTATGATTATTGTTCAGCTTGCACCTATTTCAGCAATTCCCTGTTGGTCTCAAATGATTCCCCAAAGCCCTTGGTGACCAGCTTTCAACAGGTAATTAAATCATAGCCAAATTTGCTTGGCAGCTTCTTAAATGAGAAAATTTACAGTGCGAGTTTCAGTTACAGCTAATAACAAAAATATTGTTCCCTGTTGCAGTAAACCCACAACCTCCCCCCACCACACACACTACTTCCATAGCAAAAATGGACCAAAACACTCAAAGATATGAAGAAAGGAAGCTGAGAAACTCAGAGAACAGTTACTTGAGACTTAGTGCCATGTGTTAAGCATGAAAAAGAAATTAGGGGCACAGTTTTGAGCTTGAGCAGCCATCAGCAACCTTTTTAGATAGTTGGTCAGAGTGACCCAGTTCACATCAGAAGAGGATGGGCACTGCAGCTTTTCCCCTTGGCAGCAGGGAGAGAGAGCCCTTTGCCAGAGCTTCTCCCCTTGGTGGCAGGGGAAAGTGACTGAAGCCAAAGCCCCTTACAGCCAAATGGTGCCAAAACCTCACATCCATGGATCTGATCAAATGGCTCCACCAGCCAGATCTGACCTGTGAACCACTGGTTGCCAATCTGAGTTAAATACTTCTCGCTATAAGGGACATACAATGCAACGACTGGAGTAAGTAGGACTCAAGGGGCACATCCACACGAGTGCGACCATGCAGCATGTGGCACCGCAAACACATCTGCAGCACCACATACCACACAGTCAGCTGTTCTCCACATTGCAAAAGCGTGCTGTCCATATATGCGCTGCTCTTTTTCCTGTGGGGTTTTTTTTCACCCCTTGATATCCAGGGATCAAAAGAACTCACAGGAAAAAAAAACGGAGCAGTGTACACATGGGTAGCACACGCAGATGGAAAGCAGAGCCGGGCTACCTGAAGCCGCGCTCTGGCTGTTGGCCAGGCTCTGTGAGGCAGGATTGCTGCAGCTGCAGCCCTGGGAGGCCCCCAGCACCCCAGATAAGGTTGCTGAGGCCAGGCCAGTGCTGGTCCCAGCCTCCCCTATCATCCCCGGAGTAATCTGCCACGCACCAAAGCATGTGGGGCATGGCCATTCCCTGGGGACAAGTAGCTGCGGGGCAAGGTGCGCCACTGCTACTTGTCCCCAGGGAACCAAACATCCACACTCATCTGCACATGGCCAAGGGTTTTACTGCCAAAGCTGTCACTGTAACTGTGACAGCTGTGAATAAATTAACCTCTCTGTGACTCAGTTTATTCTTCAGACAGTATAAGGGCACAAAGTTCTTCAAAGAATTTAACAAATATTACTTATGCTCCACAACACCCTAGGAAAAACAGTGACAGAGTGTGCCCAAAGAAGTGTAGGGGTGATAGAGAAACACATAGTAACTGACGAAAACAACTACTGTTTCCTCACCACAAACTATTAGGTTCAGCCAAGAAGGTAAAGAAAAAGCCAGAACCTTCACTTTGATATACGAGTCTCTTTACTCACAAATAGTCCCTCTTAAGTTAATGCAAGCCAGCATTTTCTGGATCAGATTATTTATTTGTAGTTTGGGGTTTTGTAGCTAGAAATCTGTTTCAGCTATATTTAATATTGTAACAAACCTCCTTGCTTGTTACTGAGTAATGATCTGAAGGGAAATAAGAGATACTGGGTTACCCAACTCAGCCCCTGGCCAGTAAAGGGCTCCATTTCAACTAATGGCAAAGGAAGTGGTATCTTCATAGCAGAGGGAATTCAATAAAAGGAAAAAGCTGCAAGACTATGTGGTGGAGAGGTAGCACAAAGCTGTAAAAGGAACAAAAAGGTCAAGAGACAAGCTGAGCAGCAGTCTTGACTTGAAAGGAGCCCATAGTAGAAGCAGACTAGAAGAGCAGCTTTCAAGTACAAGGCAAGGAGTGACAGTATTCTGGAAGACAGCACGGAGCACCTCTCTGAAAGACCACAGAATATACAACTGAACTCTCGATGATGGGATTTACAGAGCACCAATCAATTGACCTTTTCTGAGAACTGAGGACTAGAGAATTGAGGACCCGTAAAGCCCTTGGTATGAGGAATCTGAAGAGTCAAGGTTACTTCAGTCCACCTCTCTTGAACCATCCCTCTAGAAATTAAGGATATCTACATTACTTTTGGTTGTAATTCTTCCACTCATTAGCCTGCCTAGAGTATTTACACCCTATAGTTTCTGCAAGCCCTATCAAAAAATTCTGTGCATGAGCATATAATGGAAACCTGTTAAGGACTAGAAATATAGTACTTGAACTGCCAACAGCACTGGTCCTCTGTTCATCATATACAGGACATGCTACCAGACAGGGAGGCACTTTTGAGAAATCTTTTGTCATTATGAAAAGCCTTGTAATACTTAGCATTTTTCTTAAAGTCCCAACTCCTGGAGTCATGCAACGTTTAGAGATGCTGAGATTCCATTATTTTAAAGTGAGTTCCTAGCTGTTGTGTTTGCAGAGAAAACCTTCAAAATAGGAACATATCTGGTTCAGAAACAAGAAGGCAAACATAAAGATACGTTATTTTTAAAATTAGTAATATCACCATAATTTCCATCATTCCATAATAATAACATAATTTAATGAAAATCCCATGATTTTTTTCTCTTTTAGAGGAGGCAGGCTTGATTTCTAAACATTCAGTCACTGAATGGGCAAGGTACTAAAACACTGCAATGCCCGGAGTGACCTCCTACACTGAGACTGGAGACTCTTAAGCAGAAAATTAGCACAATAAAATACCATGTTATTGCATCTTACCTATAATAAATACAATGCTCACCAAATCTCAGTGAGTAGAGGAGATACTTTTGTATCCAAAACTGGTTGCTTCCTATAAAAATCCTGAAAGATCTGATTAATTATTGTTATGAGGAAGAGCGTTTTATTATATAGTACCTGTTCTTTTTCCCCCCCAGCATTTTTAATTACCTGCCCACTCCCCAAGGGAAATGACCATCATTACCATATGATCCTTAGGGAGACACAAAATAACAGCTGTCACTTTTAGTCACCATAGCAACACTCCTACAACTACAATGAATTCAGTCAACAAGGAAAAAACAGACACGCCCAAGGTGCTGATAACAGGACTTGTACCATAGTTTAAGGAATGTTCATTGCAACTATAATATGCTCCCACCAGCTTCATTTTTTTGCCAGACTAACTCTGCTTAACCGTGTGCAGCTTGGAATTGAATTTAATGATGTTGTTATGGAAAAATTAAATAAATCCTCCCTTGATTTCTGGACCATGGTGCAGTCTGCTCTAAACTGACAGAAGTGTAAAGACTGGTGGCATTGAACTGCTAGCTTTTCCTCTCAGGTTCCCAAAGGAAGTATTTTATTTTTCTCCCTTTCCTCCTCTTCCTCTCGATTTGCCCCAAGTTGCCTCAAGGCTCCCTCAGTCAGATAACATCACCACTGCTCACTCTGCAGCATAAAAAAACTGCCAGTCCAGCTATTAACCCAGCAATAAACACAAATTTCCTTGTGTCTGCTTCCTCCTATGCCCAGGACCTACGAGTCTCTTAAGAGTGTTGAGTCTTACTGTGTTTTCCTTGCACTGTCCCTTCAATGCCAAAGCCCTCATGTTCAGCACTGAAGGGTTCAGTCTGCTTTCTGACAGTTTTATAGCACTGGGGACTCCATTTTCTGTGCCATGATGAGTCAGAGGCATTCTTGGTTCCTCTCCCTGCCCAGGACTGGGCTGGATCAAGTCAGGGGCAGAATAAGTATAAGTTCTGCATACATTTAGTGAGGGCAATTGTTAAGATCCACCCTGGATATGATTCCAGACAGTTATAATTCTAATATTATAAAGGCCTATGTCTGTCTGTCTGTCTGTAATGCTTTATTCACACTCTGATTGGCTGATGGAAACAGCCAATCAGAGTGCTCCAAGAGTGCAGGAGCGCCACCATGATTTGGAAGCGGCACCGAGGACGGGACAAGGGGTGGGGGAGCCGAGGCCAGCAGCACTGGCCTTCGCTCCCCCACCCGGCTTCCTGCAAGAGGCAGAACAGCGTCAGCATGGACCACTAGGTGGCGGCATGCCATCCCAGCCCCTTCCCACCGCTATCCCCACCGTCATTCTTGACAGGCAATTGGCTAGTAATAAATAACTGTTAGTTCAACCAAGGAGTGTCCAGAGTGTTGTTGCTGAACTCGCAACATATTAAAGAGAGGATGTATTCACTGTTTGGCCCATCGGCTTTCAAAGGCTGCCAAACAATGTAGGTATTTGCAGCTGACCATAGGTGACAGAAACCCTATTATGCCACAAGCAGACAAGCAACTCGGGGTGTTAGCCTAGGATTACAGCCTTGCACTGATTAATATGAAATTAAATTGTGCAAGGCCCATTGATACCAATGGGAGTTATGTGCAGAACAGGAGAATAACTTACTATATACAATGCTTTTCAAGCAAAACACAGAGTTTTGTCACTGACTTCAATCAGAGGAGGCTTAGACTCAGAATCAGTTAAAGTGGGGTGGCCAACCTGCAGCCTGCATGCCGCACATGGTATAGGCAGCCTGTGTATATGGAATACAGCAGATCAGGGAAGAAGCAGAGAGCGCGGTAGCTGACAGAGTAACCAAAAGAGCTGAGCAACAGATCATGTAGAAAGCAGAAAGAAGAGTAACAGATCAGGTAGGGGAAGGGGATTGCGGTGGCACTTAGGGAGGATACAGGGTTTATCTTGTGTCCTGCCTGTGAAAAAAAAAGATTGACCCCCAGTGAGCTAAACAATTTACCCTCCCATGCTTTTTCCTCCCAAAAAGAAAGTTCAAAAAGAAGATTTAGAGCTGTATATTTTGGCACCTACATCTTTGTTTCTCCTCAAGAAGCCAAAAGATGTCTTTGCATGCTATCTGGGCATTTTAACAAAACATTAGCCTTCTGCATACAGCATACATGTCATTTGTTCTGAAGGAGCTCCTTTCATGTGCAGCATAGCAAAGCACTTTATAAATATCTTCATTTATCCTCACAATGCCCCTGTGAAGTGGGGAGTTATTATTCTCTATGTTATGTACCAAGAGCATAAAGACCTTTGTGGTAGCAGGACAAAATTCAGATTCTGTTCTCAGAAGACACAGTCCGGTAGTAGTCTTGCTAAAAATTGCATCTCCATTATTAGCCAAGTGTTGACGACACTTATTTTCATTCTTGTTTACACAGTATACCAAGGCTGTTCAACTCTTCAGCAGCCAGGGGCTGCATGACTCAGGGACCACACCAACCAAGCCTGTATGCAAAGCAAGCCACCCCAACAGAAGTCCAGGCACCGAGGCTGTGGGCTCCCCTGGTCCCATGGGCTAGACTCTGCCACCTGCCCTTAGGTGAGGAAGTTGAAGCTAAAAGAGGGAGAGGGAGCCCAGAGCCCCCAGTTGTTACTGCTACTGGAGCAATGGAAGGGGGGTGGAGGGAGAGCAGCAGCTGGATGGAGTCAGGGGGCATGCCTACACGTCACTGTATGGGGATGTTCTTACTGTGTGTAAGTACTAAAACATGCCACCTGTACTGTGGCATATGAGCGGCACACGCTTAGATTCACTGGTTACGTCCCTGTAGCAGCACGCTATAGCTGGGGAGCACACCACTCCGGCAACGTAGCTGGCAATCACTGTAGACATACATGATTGCTACATTGCCCTAACGAGGCTGTAGGGTGATGTAGTGCATGGCTATGTTGACTTATGGCAATGTGTAGACACGCCCAGGAAGCTGCAAATTAATCCAATGTGGGCGTCTTGCAGCCTATAGGATGCCAGTTGGATAGTTCTACTGTGTAGTTCACTTCTGATTCAATCCAAGAGAAGTAAATGCAGACACTAAATAATTTCTTCAGAGCGTCACTCATGCTGTGATAACATATGCTGAATAAGATTAGATAGATACATTGAATAGATGCCAAAGAGTAATTTTTTTTAGAAATAAATGAATCCTTATATAGCTATACCCATTTTACAAATAGGCCAGCCAAGCTGAAGGGAAGTTAAATGATTTATGCAAAATATGTAGCAAAGCCAAAATCAGAAGCCAGACCCCTAGTTGTTTCCTAGATGTTAATGTTTATACAAGCATCAACTGCCATAGAAGTGTTTCTTTTTCCCTGCTGTTGCTAGACCTGGTATTCTCAAATGGTGTGAATGCACTTCTTTAGAATACAGCATCATCTTTGCAAGCCATGCTGATATTTCAGATACATACAGACTTCTCATTTTAAGCATACATCCAATATAAAATTAAGACTTGCTTCCTTCCTTACTTCATCACCCCAGTCAAGCCAGGGAAACTTTTATATTTATGCATATGCAAAGGTATGGGGGTACTGCACTACATAGTGCATTTAATTTCAAAGTGCAATGATACTGCCTATGGGAAGTTTAAGCTTTTGCTTATTTCTTATTCATGAAGTCACATTTTCTGGCTTCATTTGCATTAAGTAATTTTTTCAACCTCTTTCTGAGCTGTCACATAACTCTATTTCTCCTACAGTATTGTGTTCTTTAGACAGAGAGAGATGAGTAAGCGATTTGTGCTGAGGTAATTCTCTGAACTCATCTGTTGTAGCCAGTTTTAATCATGAAATTCACAACCTATCAATAAATGATTTTACATGAATAAGGAAAAGTACTCAAATAGAATTTTTCATTCTGTTCTAATTTAAGAATCTAGAAAATGCTTTAGTAGGGCATCCAGGTAGTTCAGTATTCAATATCAAACGTGACTAGCACAAGGTGATTCACAGGGAGCTGTGAAAACAATAGGCTTTCACAATTTAAGTCTGTGATTCTCAACCAGAGATGCTTTGAGATTCTTTCAAGGGTGATGCAATGTGAAACACGGCATGAGCACTCTTAGATGTGCAAACATGACTCAAGATAAAAGCAGGGATTTCAAATAAGAAGTGTTAAAAACTTTCTGATCTGTTGCAGGCTTGCTCCATTCTTTGCAACAGAAGAGCCACCCAAAAGAGCTGCTACATTTTGCTGGAGTTACAATGCAAATGAAAAGTAAGAGCCTGTATTTTCTGAAAGGTGCCTTGAGCCTAAGAATGTTGAGAACCGCTGATCTAGGTAAACAGTGAGAAAGTATTTCCTTTTATTGTTTTTGAATTCCCTACTGTTTAATTCCATGGCATGTCTTTTTGCTCTAGTGATATAAGAAAGAGAAAATATAAATTGCCAATCTTCCTTTTCTAAACCATGTGCTATTTAATCATGTTCCATTTTACTCGTCTTCCTTCTCATGTGAATTTCTCTATACACAAGAGATTTTTCATACTCTTGATCAGAGCTGTCAAGCATACAGTCCACAAGCTGAATTTGGTCTATAAAGCCGTCTAATCCAGCCCCAGTGTTGCCCTTTAGGTTGCACTGGACCAGCCCCACACAGTGCCCAGGACATGCATTGCCTGCAGTGTTCACTTGGGTCAGCATCCTGGAGCAGCCCAGGCAGGTGCAGCCTGTGCTGGATCGATCAGGAACATGGGAGGGGAAAGGGAGAGAGAGAGGGAGGGCCCATCCTCCTGATCCAACCTGTGGACTGGCCCCACACCATTTATCCAGCCTGCAGGGCCTGAAGACTTTCATACCTCTGTTCTTAATCATTCTCATTGCCCTCTCTGAACCTCTAGCTCTTTGGTATCCTTTTGGGGTGACTACTACAGATGGGACCCAATACTGATTTATTATTATTGTTGTTATAATAATAGTAATAATAATAATAATAATAATCACTGTCATCTCATTTAATACATCTCATTGAATATAACCTACTGTTTTGTACATTTTTTTTGGTCTTAGATGCTCAGTTGAGGGAATTCATCATTGCACGGTCTATAACAACGCTGTCTCCCTTTCTTGAGTTGATTATCTGAAACAATGTCACTCCATTGTAAAAACAGTTTTAAATTGTTTTGGGGAACAATAATTAGTAATATTTTTCATTTTTTTTAAATCAATTGAATGAAGGAACTAAACATCCAGCCACAGCTGTGTTACATATACAGATATACTGCAATAACTTACAAGAGAGGGGCTGACATCAGTTACATTACAACAATTTTACACCACTCATCATGTAAACAGTGCTTAAATTGTCTGTAAATTTATAGTTACTTTAACATTGCTTTATATTTCCTGAGTGATGCAAAAACAACTAACCAAAGCTCAGGCCTGACTACAAATGGTTTTTGCATCAATATAACTAAGTTGGTTAAAAAACCTATTTAAAACAGAATAACCCACTAGTGTAGGCATAGGCAGACAAGGTTCTTTGGGTGAATCTGATATGTTTTATTAGACCAACTAAATAGTTGGAGAACAATATTTAAGCAAGCTTTCAGGTTCAAAACCCAGAAAGTTTTTGAACTTGGGTTTTTGAACCCAAAAGCTTGCTTAAATATTGTTCTCCAGCTATTTAGTTGGTCTAATAAAAGATATCAGATTCACCCAAAGAACCTTGTCTGCTTATGTCCATAGACCAACATGGCTACAACCTATACCCCTAGTGTAGGCATGTGATTCAAGTAAATCAGTGGTTCTCAACTGGGGTGCTAAGACACTTTCAAGGGTGATGCAGTGTCACTGTAGCAGCCATCTCAACAATCGGGTGAATCTGCTCCATATACCTGACCAAGGCAGACCCTGACCAAGGGCGGTGGCAGGAGAACCACAAGAAACACACATGTAAATCTCTAGGCTGCCACGTTGCCAGACCTGTTCTGTGCACCCACCTCTGTTTCCAGAAGGAACATATGGAGCCGGACCAGGAAGCTGTTCTGGCATAAAATTTATCTGATAAAAGGCCCATAGCTTTCAAGCCAACATTTATCAGCAATATGATGAAAACAGCTCACAAAGAGGCCTGTATTTTAAATCTGAAATGGCAGACAACATGGTAAGATTAAAGCAAGCAGAAAATATTCATCCCCTGGAAGATATGTTGGTTGTAGCTCTTCACACTTCCATTGATGTGCAATAATTATGGTTCATTGTTGCTAACAGGCTTCTAACAAACCTCCAGGAAAAGAAATTAATCATAATTAACATTACCTCAGATACATTTCAAGCGTTTGGTCCTCAGCTCCTTATTTATGGGCCTTTCAAAATTGTTCCAGTACATTAATTTTTCAATTTTTAAGCAAATTACAAGCAGAGCCTAGCAACTGCTAAAAGAATCTATGTTTCCCAATTTATAAATACAGTTTTGGCCAATGCATGTGTGTTAACGGTCTAGTCCTTTTTTAAAAAACAAACCATGTAAGCAAAGCCAAGATTTTCAAATAGGGTTATATTTATGGGTGCCCTCAGTTTCTAGGTACCCAACTTGAGAAGCCTTAAAACAAGTCCAATTCACAGAAAGCACAGACCTCATAAAATGTGATACTCAAAATAACATATTGAAAGTCTTAGCTCTTTATTAGTGTTCGTGTTTGTGGTTTAAAAAAAGTGTTACAGCACCACTTTTACTCTGAGCATATTTCAACTGAAACATTAAGTTTTATATAGTTTGTACCTTAATTACATTTTCTATAACAATAACGTAACAAAGCTGAGAAACCTATTTAAAAAGAAGAAAAAGATGGGTGCAGAAATATCTTTAAAAAAAACTACAGAGGCATTTTGAGTTAGGATTCGCTGAGTTCCAGGAGTCTAATAGCTCAGAGGATTTATAACAAACTATGAAGCATGTCATCTCTTGTTTTTCTGAAGCCATCTTAGAGATTTTAAGTTGGTGTCACATGAACCAGTCCACATAGGTTCACCGCACAAAAATCACCATTGCATTGGGCAGTTTTGTTGACAAGAAATTTAAATGAGAGGGAGTAGGAGCACCTATAAATCCAGTCAAAAATGAACCGCTGTACTGGTGAGAAGGATAAAAATGGGTCCACCCCTTCAGTCTAATGCACCGGAGCACAGAACTGTGTAGAACAGACCATTCCATGTATAAGAATTAGGATTCAGCCTCTCCTGCCACCTGAGCTTAGGGAAAATTGCAGGGAGACGCCAGCCATAGCTGAAACCAGTGTTGCTAACAATGATTTTGTCATTAGATCTAGCAACATTTTAGGGTTCCTAATGACAAAAAAAAAAAGGACTAAGGATCCTATACCTGTTTACTGGGTACAGTACTCAGCAAATTGCTTCCTGACATTTTGGATAACTAAAGACGTTCTACCTAGTGACATCTAGGGCATTTATAGATGTGGTCTGGGGGGCGGGGGCACTTTAATTAGCACAGCTCTGAGAGCCGTGCTAATTAAAGCACCCTGAACATCACGTGTATCAGCATCCCCACACTGAAAAATGGCAGCGTGGCTTGTCAATGACTTCTTGAGGTTTGTCTGCTGAATTTCTTTCAGGAACTAGCAATATTAGAAGGAGAAGCAGCAGCGGCTGCCAAAGGAGAAGTCTTTAGATGCCATCAATGTCAGTGAATTTTTAAGTGGACTTTGCTGTGTGCTAACGAAATGTTTGCCTCATAGCCTCTGCATTCCAACTTCAGTCCTCCCCTACCCTTCCCCTCTGCCAAGTCTCATTAATCCCTTACCCCTTTTCTTTCTATCTATTTATAAATTCACCTAAATACAATCATGGTTTTAGAATATTTGCTGCCATATCATTACTTATTCTGCTGGTTCATTATATCTCTTCTCTCAGCCTGTATCTGTCTTGAGTATTTAGGCTGCAAAGCCCTTTGGGGCAAGATTCCTTTGCTAGCCTATATTTTATTGTTCTCTCCTCTGTAATGTACGGTACCTAGTACATTAAAGCCCCATTCTCCCATATTGGTCCGTGCTGGTCTTTAGGTAATGTTATTAATGATGATATATATTGTGGTAAACAAATACATTAAAAAATACCTATTTTCCAAACAGCTCCAGTTTGCACCCATAACAGCAAATAGATCAAGGGGTGGAAAGGCAAGGCTTCCTATTAATTTGATTTTGCTAGTGCCCTTTTACAAGTGACTTAGGTATGCTCCTTCAAGCTGACAGAAAGGAAGGCTTGCTGTCTTTCAGCCTGAAGTTTGGCGGCCTTCATTCTTGAACACGTTATCTAGGAAGCTGTATTGAATTAAATTCTACTTTGGCCATCATCACTGTAGATTATTTATGATTATTTTGTGGGATCTGAGAACATGTTAGTCAATACAAATAAGGTATGACAGTACAAGTCAGAAGTATATGGTGTATGCTTCAAATGAGCTTACAATCTAATGCCCAGACCCTGCCAAATCTTGACACAGATACATGGTAAGATGCAGTATCTAAATGTATCTTAACTAGCTAGAAAACATTCTCTTCTAAAAGACTGTAGCAATAATGTTTCCAGTTGAAGACAGATTTAGTAGGACACAGGAGCTGTGCACTACCACTAAGTCTGCGATGTGCCAAAATAGCTCATTCACATAACCCACAATAGTATGCAATGCAATATTTAGATTCAGGTTTACTAGAAAGCAATTAGATTATTTGATTACTGTAGGGGATCATAAAGAAATCAAATTGGCAGGTATGAAATTATCTTCTCCCCAAAATCTTCTTTTAATCAGGTCAGACAACAGTGTGTCAACTAGCTCAAAGTGAAGATAATCTAAAAAACTGCTATCACTTTAATCTTCACCGTATGTACAGCTGGGCAGAGAAACTTAATTCTGCTGCATACAGGATTTCTATACATCAAAATTTTGGAATGAAATCCAAAATCTCTCTCTCAAAGCAAAATAGAGCCATGGCTTAAGGGCAATTTCCCACAAACTGTGAGATAGTGCTCATGCTAAGCAAGGCCTAGCATAATTAACAACGCACTAAAACTCCCAGAATGCTTCAAGGAGGTTGAGAAGTCAGCGATTGACATTCTGGTTTTCACCATCTGACCCTTGAATAAGAATGCTGACAGTATGATAAAAATTGCAAGCAAAGCAGTGTTCTTTTTTAGGAAATACGGAAACGCAAGGCTAAACCACAAGAACAAAAAAAACCCAACCATATATCATGCTGATAAAGTCTGAGGAGTATTATAAGTAGACTAGTAGAAATTAACATAAGAAGCGTAACCAATTATAATGAAGAGCGTGTAGAATATAGATGAGTTAACTAGTAACCAATAGGAATAAGAATTAGAAATGCATATGTATATGTGGTGTCATATATAAGTAATAGAGAAGTTGTGTTGGATGCCTCACTCAGTGGGGACAGTTTTGTATCTTTTGTCTAAAAAAAGATAAGGGACTCCTTTTAAATGAGCTGTTGACCAGTTCTGAGACTACTGAATCAGGCAGCCGCACCTAGCCTTCGGGTTAGAAAGCAAGGGCTTGATTTGGGAACCTCGTGAACCAACAGACCTCCTTAGTTTATGACTTTGTGAAACAATAA
>NW_017729025.1:115302958-115304427 GCF_001723915.1 Gavialis gangeticus | reverse complement strand
GTTAACTAGTAACCAATAGAAGTAAGAATTAGAAATGCATATGTATACGTGTTATCATATATAAGTAATAGAAAAGTTATGTTAGATGCCTCACTCAGACAGAGTGGGGACAGTTTTGTATCTTTTGTCTAAAAAAAGATAAGGGACTCCTTTTAAATGAGCTGTTGACCAGTTCTGAGACTACTGAATCAGGCAGCCGCACCTAGCCTTCGGGTTAGAAAGCAAGGGCTTGATTTGGGAACCTCGTGAACCAACAGACCTCATTAGTTTATGACTTTGTAAAACAATAAAAGTTTTAAATTGAACATCCAGGTCTGAGCCTGTGCTTAATTCAGTCCCTATATAATTCGGCATGAACTCACACACAAACTCTGGCAGCCCTGGTTGTAGAAAAGCCACAAGCATAGGAGCCTGAATTTGCACATACCCCAGATCCCCAGACAACCAGGCAGTGGTCTCAGCTGGGGAGGGTGACTGAGACCAGGAAGCTCGGCCTACCAAGATACCACAAAAGCCTACGAGCCAACGCTCACCATCAGCCCATCAGGTGAGCCGCCAGAAGGGCAGGAGATGAACTGGCAAAGACACCAGGGAGGTTTCAGAACTATACTTGAGTCCTGTCAAACTTTTATTGGCAGTGAATGGTTTCTACAAACTATTTAGATTTTGACAAACCTGACAATTTCTGACCAAAAAGAAAAAGAAAAAAGGTTTAACCAGAATTTTACTGATTAGTTGTTTAGATGTCCCACTGTCTACTACTCCACCTTTAGCTGCATAAACTAAGCTTGGCATAAAATTGAGCACCACCTGCTGAAACTAATGGTCTAGAGTTGGCACCTCATCATTCAATTAATAATATTTCAGGTGCTCAATAGGCCAGACATGGGAATACTTACTATAAGGTTCAATTAGATAAACAATAATAGGAATTATTATTGTAATAATAATTCCTATTACAATATATAATATAATAATGAGTTCATCCAATAAAACTAGCCCAGCACATGTAGAAACAGTAACGTAAGTTATACAGGGACCTCCAGGAACCTGAAATAACAAAACAAATTCCGTTAAGCATTCCAAGATAATTCAGCTTTTGATAGGGATGGTCCTTTAGTCATTTACCATAAATATTAATGTGAAAATATTTAGAAATGATATTTTACTCTTCAAGCCTGGAATATCACTATGCAATATTATTCTGTAATCATGGCATTCTATTTTCTGCCTTATATAGCTCAAGACTATATTCAAAAAGCCCAAGACTGAATTGATTCAATCTTTGCAGCTTAGTCTAACCTGCGTAGATTGAACCAATTTGCAAGTGAATAGACATTCACTTTTGATTCTGAAAATGTAGCCACATGCCTGGCTCAGGCCAGAAGCTGGGGAACACTAGAGCAAGCCCTCCCTTCTCTTCAGCAGTAGCTGCAAGGTTGGAGAGAAGCTGAGCGGGGGGGGGGGGG
>NW_017729025.1:115296663-115302862 GCF_001723915.1 Gavialis gangeticus | reverse complement strand
GGGGGGGGGGGGGGGGGGGGGGGGGGGGGGGGGGGGGGGGGGGCAGGGGCATGGCCAGGTCCTGGCAGGCTGCTGAGTATGACCGAGGAGGAGTTTAAACTCCCACCCTGGCCTGCAGGGACTGCCGGGGTGTACCTAGAGTGGGAAGCAAATCTTGCAAGGTTTCTTCCTGAGCGGGGTGACTTGGCCAGACACCGACCAGGGCAGTGCCTCAGGCAAAGAGGGGGAAGGAGAGGGATTAACCCCCCTGCCTCCCCTCACTCCCACTGGCAAAGGAACCCCAGCCAGGCTCTGCCCAGCTTTCCACCTCTCTAGCCACTCACAAATAAACCAGTTTGACCTAAATTAGTTAAGTGTGAGGCTGCATTCAGCCAGGTTTATCTGAAACCAGTTTCAGTCATTTTGAAACCAGTTTATGTGCGCTGAACTTCTGTTCTGTTACAAGTTTAAACCAGTTTCTTATCACTTAAATTGGTTTATGTGCAACTTCTGTCCCTAGCCTGGATGCTAGTAATATGCTGATGCTCACTGTACATTTTCTTTTTCTTTTAGCTTTAGGATTGCCAAAAATTAACTTGTCAGACAGCCATATGAGTAACAAACAATTTCCCCATACTAGCCTCTAACTGCCCAATTTTGACTACTACTTTCTTTGGTACACACAACCAAGACCATTAGTCTGCCCTGCTGTGATAATTTAAGGAGGCTGGCTTCCCTAACTCTGCTAACAACAGTGAGGTTTCATTTAAATACAATTCCTATATAAAACACAATACTTTTCACTTTGTTGTTCAGTATGCCTTTAAGAAACCAAAATTGCATAGAAGCAATTTTCAAATGTATTAAAAGAAAAAAAGATTAAACTCAAAATCAGGAATTTAAAAAAATAAAGAACAATGATCTAACTAGCAGAAATGGGTTTTATACCACTTGGACCTGAAATACAGTCGAGATTGGAGGCTTGACGTAAACTGTGAGTAGTTGAAAACACAGCGCTGAAAACAGTTCATAATACTAGAAAAGCACACTCATTTCTTGCAACATTTCCCAAAAGCCCTGACAGTATCTCTCCTTGTAAGGATAGTCGCTTTGCCTCAGTTTAAAAAAGGCACACAAGGCAGCTTATGGATATATACATGGAAGATTCTGCACAATTTAAAACAAATCACATATGGTCCCTACAACACTAAAATCTATAGAAAAATGAGTATACAAGCACTGGAACACTTTGATCTGAGACAAAGATGGGTCTGAGTTTTACAAACGTAACACAGCAAAACTAACTGTAGTGCCAACATTACTTCTAGCTAATTTTTAATGCTTTTGCTTTCAAAAATACTTATTTTCAGAAATCCTCCAGTTTTCATCTAAAGAGAAATTAATACCAAAGAATATGCCAGCAAGGTACAAAAATGACGCAGGAAAAAAAGGTGCATCTTGGGGGAGAATTCTGAAGGGTGATGAATACTGGAACACAGCTACAATTTGTGATAACATTTAACCTCTTGCCCTCAATTTAGAGCCTATAAGACATTAAATGAATACCAATATGTCAATAAACCAGAACAAACAAGCACAGATATAATGACAAAGGCCTTTCCCCACACAATATTACTGGGTCTCAGATTTTGGGACAAGTGCATGGAATTGAAATTCTTCCATCTGAAGAATTAAGTAGCCGGTAAAGAGTTAAATCAGCTAGAACACTCCAGCACCTGCGGCAGCCTGCTCATCTGCTCTCCCTGCATAGTGGCCCTGCAGGTCACTGCTCTTTAAAATCTGTCTGCTAGCACCAAGCCAATATCTGTCATCGCTGCAGCTATATTACACAGCAGTTGGCACAGAAAAAAATAATTCCCTGTTAAGGGAGGATTTATAAAATATGCAGAACATTAACAGAACATATGTAGCTACTGGTTTTACTTTTATTTATTTATTTAGTGAGAACTCATTGCTAGGTAAGAAGCAGGCCACCGGATTCACTTGGTCAATCGAGACTTAAGTAGAACAAATGCAGATTCGGCAAGTGACAGAAGGATGAAAGCAGAATGTAAAGCTTTAAAAACCCCGCCCTGACTCTCTGACTTTTCAAAAATAAAGGAGCCAGAACACTGGGAGTTGAGGGTGCACAGAGCAAGCCCGGTGCATGGAAAGTCAGACTGATTTGGTGTTCCTCTTGGCTGAGCAGCAGGGGACCACCTGGGAGCCCTGCTGTTACTGGAACGTTTCAAGGTGAAGAAAAGCCAATCTGGTAAGAGCTCTGACAGTGGAAGTACCAGCAAAACTGCACCTGAGCCTAGGCCAGCAGGAAGTTTGTGTAAGGAAGGGTGAAATCGAAAGGGCTTAAACAACAAGAATGGAGAGTCAGCTACAAAAGTAAGAAATGGGGTAGGGGGGGAATTTCCTCTTTTTATGTCCAAAGACTATTTCAAATATCAATTTGTGACATTACAAATTTAAAGTTTCCCTTTTGATACCCACTGACTCCTCAATTTACATCTTCACTGATTGACTTTCTTCTATGCATACCAGCCTCTGACTTCTTTACTATTCATTCCATCCAGGAAGTGTACACACACCAACTGCAGATGCTTCCTCAGCCTGATGAAGGGTATTTGTACCCAAAAGCTTGCAAAGAAGAATTTTTCCATCTATCTGAGTTGGTCTAATAAAAGATATCAGATTTACTCAAAGAACCTTGTCTGCCTATGTACATAGACCAACATAGCCACAGCCTATACCACTGTGCCTTTTGATAACTGCAGTTAAACAGTACAGAGCCTAAACAATATCCTTCTCAGACAGGTTGCTAGCATAAGCTTTTTCTGCTACCTAACACAGATATAAGTCACAAAAGCACCATCATACCTCTGCTTAATTAGCAGGAGCAATTTGGTTCTTATCACTCCCAATCTTATGTTTTTAAGCAGAGCTGCCCTGCCATTCAGAAGCTAAGTTTATTTTCAGCTCAAATTAGAGGTTGCCAAAATGCATCACCTTCTCGCCTCTCCAGCATGAAGAATCAGCTCTTATGTCTCAATGGGGGGCAGTGAAAATGGGTTTAGTTGCCTAGAAACCTGAATGATCATGTCGAAGTGCAAAGCAACTTCTGGCCTGTTGATTCAGTAGCAGCACGCCAAGGGTAGGACAGGCGGATGAGACCAGCTACTTTCCCTCTACCATATGAGGGCACGGAGAGTTTGCTTGCCCTCGGGAGAGTCCCATTTAAAGCAAAACCAGTGTACTGTAAAGCCAAAATATGAAACAGAACATAATAACATAGGGCTAGGAGGAGCCTATGAGACCAATGAATTGAGTCCCCTCTGTTCACAGGGAGCCAGCTGTCCAAAGACTACAAGATTGCCCACTCTGACCCCTCCTATACATGACAGCCACAAAGCAGCCAAGAAGGAGAAAAAAAACCTGACAATGTGCCACAGGTAAAGAGCATGGAAGACAAGGGTGTGATGGCCAGAACCAAAAAGGTCAAACAGGCAGCTTTAACCAGAAAGATTTGCTTTCTGAGATATCTGCGAAGTGGCTGATGAAGCAGTTTCCTGTCTGTCTGAAAAAAGATTTATATATAGCTTTTCGTATTAATCTCTAGACAGCATGAACTTTAAAAACAAAACTGAAAATTATATAATTGCAGACATAGCTGATTTACAAATTTTGCTCAGAAACAGTAAAAAACTAAGGAATGTAATCACAAGATATAATTAACATAGTAGGTTGAACTTAGTTGGGGACATGTTAATCTCAAACCCCAAAGTGATGTGGTGTAATTTGCTTATTGGGTAAACCCAAGCTTGGGCAGTGACTTATTATAATGATTTCTAACACCTTTTAACGCCATAGGATAACAATTATAAAGTAACACTATGAATGGCTAGATAACTAAAAAATTAGCATAAATAGGATATAAAAGAACACGCACGTCAAAATAACCCTCGGGAAGGACGGAACAAAAGGGTAATTGCTGTCCCATACCCTCATGGATCTCTCTTACTCCCTGTGAGATCAAAGACCAGATCCTGACTGAAGTGCCTCCCCTGATTTTCCTTCCGACTGCATAGTTCAGAGATGGCTGACTTCGCTGAATCAGCTTGACTTGCATCTTTTAACTGAAGGACTATCGATAAGTTACTAACCAAGTGGGAACCCTTGGTTAATTTCTTTGTTTTATTATCACTGTCAATTTTAATCTGTATTGTTATGTTGTCTGTTTATTAGCTTAATCTTTTTACTAACTGTCACATGTGCAAACTATATTTTTTGTTGTCATATGTAAAATTATTCTTTTTATAAGTAAAATTTGTCATTGCCTTCACTCCCAACATCCCCTCCTTGATTCCGAACCAAAATAGTCCAGTGGCTAATAAAGTTGCAGTGCTCAGTCAGTCTGCGACTAAATTGATATACTCACAGTGCCCAGCTGGCCTGCGACACAAGGGTGCTTGGACCCCACTGCTCATCATTAAACCCAATGGCCACCTATGCTACTAGGCAGAGGCATAACTGGGCAGCTCTGAAGTCTGGAGCAGTCATGACACAGGGCAGTTCAGGCTGCTCAGTCAGCTGCGGCTGTGGTGGCAACTATTTTTGCCCCCCTCAAAGGTGGTGCCTGGAGCTCCTGCCCTAGTTGCACTCCCTTACTTGTTTAACTGTATGCACTATCAATGGCAATGGTACTATTAATAATTAAGGGTCTAATTATTAGAGGAGGTGGCCAGCCAATTTCACAGAAAGATTACAGAGCCAGCTGCCATTTTCATGGACTGATCATGGTGGGTCCCCCCTATGTCTCTGATTGGCTGAGGGATCCCAGTGGCCCCACCCCTCACTGTCAACTGGTTGTAAGGGCTGTCTGTCATGTGGCCACACCCTTTGCTGCTGATTGGAGAGGGGTGGGGCTGCACTACAGAAGCCAATCAGCTGTGGGGGTGCAGCCATCTTAGTCTTCCCCTTCGTGCCAGCAGCCCCCTTCCCCCTCTGGTGGGTTGTGTGGCTGGGCAGCAGCACTATGATTAATGTTGGCTCCCACAGGGGAGACAGCATTTTATTTTCAGTAAGTTTTTTTCCCTCTGTGAATTTCACAGGCACTGCCTGATTTCACAAGCAATGCCAATTTTGCAATTTCCACAAAATTGCTATTTTGGCAGGACCCTATTAATAATACATGAAATTAGGCACAAGTATAAACCCTTTCCTGAATTAGAGCACAGTCTCTTGTGGCTCATTGATCTCAAAGATGATAAATATTAAACAGAGCACATTTATTATTATTATTATTACTATTGTTGTTTCTAATAGGTAGGCACTAGCTGCAGCTCCACTAATTAGACATCGGGTACAACTTCCTAGTTACATACAAAAATGTATAACCCTTCATCTGGAAAATTATAGCATTAATTCTCTGAATAGAAAATATATTTTCTGATTATTTATATGGAAATCTAAATTTCCTGTCCCCCTGTCTACAAGGGTTGCCTGGCAGGACCTCTGAGGGTAGCATGGGGGCCAGGGGTTCCTTTGCCTGTCCCACATGTGCCTGGATTCAGGCCCTGGAGAGCAGGTGAGGGAACTCCAGGCAGAGGTGAGCAGGCTGTGGGGGATCAGGGCTATTGAAGAAATGATTGATGGCTACTTTCATTCTCTGCAGGACAAGATGCTTGGTGGAAAAGCTGCAGGGGAATGCCCTGAAACAGATTCTGGTGAGTGGAGGATGGTCACCTCAGGGGCCAGATCTCTCGCCGCAGAGACAACTCTCCTGGTACAGATGGGGAACAAATATGAGTCCCTGGCTGCACTGGAGGAGTGTGTGGTGGGGGGAAGTGCACTAGAAGGGCCTGCCACCATCACTGAGCAAGCTGAGGACTGGCCAGGTAAGCAGAAGAAGAGATAGTGTGTCATCGAAGGGGAGGGAAGTTCAGGATGAGTGGTTGCTCCTCAAGAGAGCGATTCTGGAAGCACAAGCAAAGTCTATCCCCTCTCGGAGGAAAGGCAGCAAAAGGGCACAGCATCCCCCTTGGCTCTGCAGGGAACTAGTGGACCTCCTACATCTAAAAAGAAAGACCTATAAAGGATGGAAGGCTGGATCCACCTCAAAGGAAAAGTATTCTGCACTGGTCTGGACCTGTAGGGAGCGAACCAAGAAAACCAAGGCTGCGACTGAACTCCAACTGGCTACACATATCAA
>NW_017729025.1:115271294-115291663 GCF_001723915.1 Gavialis gangeticus | reverse complement strand
GACTGAACTCCAACTGGCTACAAGTATCAAGGACAATAAAACATCCTTTTTTAGATATGTGGGGAGCTGGAGGAAAAGCAAGGGTAACATTGGACCCCTGCTAAACCATATGGGACAACTGACAACCGACGCCCAGGAAAAAACCAACCTGCTTAATGGATATTTTGCGTCGGTTTTTCACCAGCTTCAGGGGACGGTTCTGCTCAATATGGTATGGGACAACGAAGGTGAAGGAGAATTGTTGTCTTCATCAAAGTAGACCATGTGAAGGAACATCTTGCGAGGCTGGACACCTTCAAGTTAGCTGGCCCAGACAGTTTACACCCCAGGGTACTCAAGAAGCTGACAAGCATCATAGCTCAGCCACTGGCACAGATCTTTGAGAACTCATGGGGCTCAGGCAAAGTCCCCAAAGATTGGAAGAAGGCCAATGTGGTGCCTATCTTCAAGACAGGGAGGAAAGTAGATCCGGGGAAGTACAAGCCCATCAGACCTGACCTCTATCCCAGGAAAGATCTTGGAAAAAATTATCAAAGAGACCATTCTTGACAAACTGGCTGATGGCAACATCCTGAGGGATAGTCAGCACAGGTTTGTTGTGGGTAGGTCTTGCCTGACCAATCTCATCTCCTTCTACAACCAGGTGACATACCACCTGGACAAAGGAGAAGAGATTGACGTCATATATCTTGATTTTTAAAAAAGCCCATGATCATCTCATAGAAAAACTGGCCAACTGCGGCGTCAGCTACATCACAGTCCGATGGCTGGGAAACTGGCTCTGAGGCCGGACCCAGAGACTGGTAGTCAGCAGAAATTAATCATCGTGGTGCACTGTGACCAGTGGGGTCCCCCAAGGTTCCGTCCTTAGGGCTATACTCTTTAACATCTTCATTAATGATGTAGACATTGGTATCAAAAGCGGACTGGCCAAGTTCGCTAATGACACCAAACTTCTTTACTGTCCAAGCCCCCAAGGCCTGGAACAGACTGCCGCCCAAGGTGATGCAAGCACCTACTATGAACTCCCTTAAGAGACATTTGGACGTTTATCTTGCTGGGATCCTTTGACCCCAGCTGACTTCCTGCCCCTGGGGCAGAGGGCTGGACTCGATGATCTCCTGAAGTCCCTTCCAGTCCTAATGTCTATGAAACTGATGAAATCTATTAAATCATTGTGGGCAACTCCCTGCTGAGAGGAACTGGATTCCACAGTGCACGAGGTCTGCTGCCTGCCCGGAGTCAGGATCAGGGATGTCACAGTGAGAATTCCTGACCTCATTTGGCCCTCTGCCAACTATCCCATGGTCCTCATCCATGTGGGAACAAATGATGCAGCCAGGAGTAGTCCAGACTGTATCATGAGTGACTACAGGGCTATGGAGACCAGGCTTAGTAAGACGAGGGTGCAGATGGTCTTCTCATCGATCTTCCCAGTCAGCAGTCGCAGTAGGCATCGCATCACCTGTGTCAGAGAAGTCAACCCACAGCTCCGGAGTTGATGCCAGTGTGAGGGTTTTGGTTTCCTGGACCACATTAAGCACTTCCATGCAAGAGTACTCCTGGGATGTGACAGGTTTAATCTCTCCGCAAAAGGTAAGAGTCTCTTTTCTTACAAGTTGGCTGACCTCCTATATTGGGCTTTAAACTAAGAACGATGGGAGACAGGGAGGCAGGAGATGGAGAAACCTGGTGGTGGAGGCCTGCTACAGACCACCACACCAAGAGGTAAAGCTAACTTGGAATTCTTGAGGCAGCTCTCAGAGGCCGTATAGTCTAGGGACACAGTTCTCATGGGGGACCCTAAACTACCCTGACATCTGCTGGGAGGAACAGTCAGCCAAATCCAACTGTTCACGTAGGTTCTTAACCTGCGTGCAGGACCTTCACCTAATGCAGGAGGTATATGGTCCAACTAGGGGGAATGTCTTACTGGACTTGGTGTTGGCTATGGGGGAGGACCTGGTAGGGGAGCTGCAGATTCATGGTCACCTTGGGGACAGTGACCACCAATCAACTGAGTTTACCATATGAAGTAGGGTGGGTAAAATCACTAGTAGGGTGGAAGCGCTCGTATTTAGTGTACTTAGGAGTCTAGTCAATGATGCACTGCAGGATAAGAGTATTGGTGAGATGGAAGTCCAGGAAGGGTGGTTGTTCCTAAAGAAAGCGATCCTTTGGGCGCAGAGGGAGACTATCCCAGTATGAGGAAAAAGGGGGAAAGGAGCCAAAAAACTTCCTTGACTAAACAAGGAAATCCAGGGGAGCCCAAGAGCAAAAAAGAAGGTATATAGGCAGTGGAAGCAGGGGGAAGCTACCAAGGAGGAGTATACCTACTTGGCCCACGCTTGCAGGGAGGCAGTTAGAAAGGCCAAAGCAACTACAGAGCTGAGGCTGGCAACACAAATTAAAGACAACAAAAAGTCTTTTTTTAGGTATGTAGGGAGTAAAAGGAAGGTGCAGGGCAGCATGGGACCGCTACTGAACAAGAAGCAGCAATTAGTAACAGACATGGGGGGACAAGACTGAGCTATTCAATGAGTTTTTTGCCTCAGTGTTTCTAAACAGGGGTCAAGATAAGTCTCCTAATGGGTTCTTAGATGGGCATCAGAGGGATATCTGCCCACCAACTGTCGACACTGCCTTGGTGCAGAGTCACTTGGATGTACTGGATGTGTTCAAGTCAACAGGCTTGGACGAGCTGCATCCAAGGGTACTTAAGGAATTGGCCGGTGTCATAGCAGAACCACTGCCACTGCTGTTTGAGTCCTTGTGGCACTTGGGTCAGGTCCTGGAGGACTGAAAAAGGGCCAAGATGGTCCCTATTTTCAAGAAGGGGAGGAAGGCGGATCTGAGTAACTACAGGCCAGTCAGTCTCACCTGCATCCTTAGAAGGTCTTTGAAAAGATTATGAAGGATCATTTTTGTGGGAGTTCAGAGGGAAAAATAATGCAGCAGAGAAACCAGATGGATTCCTAGCAGGTAGATCATGCCTGACCAATCTGGTTTCATTTGTGACAGGGTCACAAAATGCTTAGATGCAGTAGAAGTGGATGTCATTTTCTTGGATTTTAGCAAGGCCTTCGATATAGTATCTTATGCCATTCTCATAAATAAATTAAGAGGCTGTGACATAGATGTTTACACAGTCTGGTGGGTGGCAAATTGGCTTAGTGGTAGTACCCAGAGAGTGGTAGTAGATGGGTCAGTATTGACCTGTAAGGGTGTGGGTAGTGGGGTCCCACAGGGTTTGGTCCTTGAACCTGTACTCTTCAATATCTTTATCAGTGACTTGGCTATGGGTGTGAAGTTTGCAGACAATACTAAATTGTGGGGTAAAGTGCACACTCCGGAGCATAAGGAACAATTGCAGGCAGACCTGGACAGGTTAGAAAAGTGGGCAGTACACAATAGGATGCAGTGCAACAAGGACAAGTGCAGAGTGCTGCACCTAGGGTGCAAAAATATCCAGCATACTTACTGGCTGGGAAGAGACCCTCTCAGCAGCACAGAAGCACTTTATCATGAATCCACAAATGCATGATAAATTGAACCAAGAAGGTGATACTTCCCCTTTATGCGGCATTGGTCAGACCGCAGTTGGAGTGCTGCATCCAGTTTTGGGCACCGTACTTCAAGAAGGATGTTGATAGACTCAGGAGGGTCCAGAGGAGGGCCACTTGTATGGTTAGGGGCTTTCAGAACAAGCCCTGTGAGGAGAGACTGTGGGACCTGAACCTCTTCAGCCTCCGCAAGACAAGGCTGAGAGGTGATCTTGTGGCTGCCTACAAATTTATTAGGGGGACGCAGCAAGGGATGGGAGATGCTTTGTTCACCAGGGTGCCTCTTGGGGTAACAAGGAACAATGCTCACAAACTGGCAGAGAGCAGATTTAGGCTAGATATCAGGAAAAACTTCTTCACGGTAAGGGTGGCCAAAATTTGGAATGGGCTTCCAAGGGAGGTGAGTGCTCTCCCCTACCTTGGGGGTCTTTAAGAGAAGGCTGGATAGGCATCTGGCTGGGGCTGTCTGACCCCAGTACTCTTTCCTACCTAGGCAGGAGGTTGGACTCGATGATCTGTTGAGGTCCCTTCCATCCCTAGCATCTATGAATATGGGTTTTTGTTAATTTTTTTAAAATGTGTCCTTTAAAACAATTAGTCTTGAATATCAGGAGGGTTTTTTTCCTTCCAATGTTATTATCAGTGGAATGGAAGTAGTCTTCTGACCTCAGCTGACTTCCTGTCCTTTGGGCAGGGGCTGGACCCAATGATCTCATGAGGTCCCTTCCAGCCCTAATGTCTATGAAATCAAGATTTGCCTAGATAAATATAAACAATCTAATCTGAGACTGCAAGTACTATTATGTACTAATAATTATGTTTATCATATGGCACCAATATACCATACATTTCACTCCAACCATTAATCAGGAAGTACAGGTAGAGATGGGATGGAAAGGAAAAAGATGTTTTGTTATGCTCTCAATTTCTGCATTTTCACAACATTTCTTCATTTCTCTGCTTCCCCACATTTGGCAGCTCTGTAACTTCCAGGCTAAGTACAGTCAGTCATAAAGCCCAAGTCTGAATCAATTCAATCTTTGCAGGTTACTCTAAGCTGCATAATTTGAATCGATAAACAAGTGAACAGACATTCACTTTAGATTCTGGAAATGCAGCCATATGCCTACAGTAGCCTAGTCCAGAAGCTGGGGATGGAGGCGCTAGAGCACACGTCCCTGCTTGGCTACAGCAGATAGCTTGGGCCAAGTCTAGCCTGCTCACCCTACTAGCAGGGTTTGAGGGGAAGGTACAAAGCATCCTGGGATGCTGAGGACTGTGAGTTAACTTTAATCTGGAAGAGATCTGGGACAGAAGTTCAATAAACTGTTTTAACCTAAATCAATTAAGTCCAATACTGCATCCACCCAGGCTTATCTTAAACCAGTTTTGACTATTTTGAAAGTGGTTTATGTGTACTGAACTTCTGTTGTGTTACAGATTTGAATGAGTTTCTGATCACTTATACCAGTGTATGTGTAATTTCTGTTCCTAGCCCCAAAGGTAAACTCATCTGCTTCTCTTTTCCATTCCCAGAAACACCTGAACCTAGATCACATACCATGGGTCTAAAGAAGAATACTGAGTCAGTGATCTCTGTTTTTGCAAAGAGCCAGTATGAACTGAGCAGATTCCTACAGCAAACAGTCTGCAATAGGGGGGAAAAATAACAATTGTGTTAAGAAGAAAATCCTCACATTCCTGCCAATATTCATGTTCTGAGAGTATATTCAGAATGTGGTCTTGTCTTAATTGGCTCAGCTGCAGTCCTAGTCCCTATGAACTGCACAGCATTCAACTTCCTCTGCATGATCTTGGGGAAGTGAATTCCCTAAGACCAAGGTAGGGCTAAGAAAAAATTCTGAACTGGGGTGTCTGTACATGTGATGATATTACCATGTACACATGACAAAAATGTCACTTTTTCTGGCTTAATGGCATCATGCTGTACACATGCAAGGGTTTTAAACGAGTCTGCATTGTACAATGCTTTGTAGCTATTAGTCAGCTCACCCCCCAGCCACAGGAGAGACAGGGAGGCTCCACAGGATAGGGCCCCTCACTGCTCCTGCCTTCAGCAGGTGCCTGCTGAAAGCAAAAGAGGTGAGAGGAATCCTCTGGGGTTTTTTTGGCAGAGTCTACCCACCTCTCCCACAGCCGGGGGATGGGCTGCTGGCAGACCGAGTGGGTCCCAAGTTGCGGGGAGCCCCAGTCCTAACATCTACAGCAGCAGCGCCCCGTAGGGCTACCCAGGCAGGTTGGTAGTGGGCTGGGTGCTGCCCCAGCTCAAGGTCAGAGAAGAGCTGGATCGGGCTGGGTGCTGCTTCTGAGCTGGGGCAGCACCCAGCCTGCTAGCAGCCTATCCGGGTGGTCCCAAGAGGCGCTACCACCACAGAGGGAAGGACTGGGGCCCCCTGCAGTTCAGGGGCCACTTGGCCCACCAGCAGCCTGCTCCCCGCAACTGGTAGGCAAGCTCCACTGAAAAAAAAAAGAAAGGATCAGGCCCCTCACTGTAACAGTGACAGAAATCCATAAATTGAACTGGAGATTTTCAGTTAAAATGCCACCATTTCCATTTAGGAGGCACAGAATGCAACCGTAAGGACTAAACTCCCATCATACATACAAGTGCCCCCAAACATTAGTTTCTCTATATAGGAACAGATAGAAAACAACCCTCTGACCTGCTTCCCTTCCTGTATATCCTATATGCTCCATCAAAATATGAACAAATAATGGTTTCAAAATTCACTTTCCCCACTATAAACTTCCAAGGGTCATTAGCAGGAGCTCCAATCTACCACTTCTCATGTGGTTTATTCTGATGCACATAAGTATCTGCACAGGCAGCCACTCTGGCTGGCTCTCTGTCTCCAGTCACAGCTGCACACAAATGATTCCCAACAGTTCCCTGCCCCTGAGCCCTGGAGACAGCATTATCAGCACATTACCAGCCAAGAAGGTGAAAACAAGGGAATGGAACTGGTAAGTGGAGGAGGGGGGGGGGGGGGGAGGGAAAAAAAAGGGAAAGGGAAGGGGAAAGGGGGGGGGGGGGGGAGGGAAAAAAAAGGGAAAGGGAAGGGGAAAGGGGGGGGGGGGGGGAAGTGTAATAAAATGAAAAATACACAGCAGCTGGTCAGTGAGACTTGATTTTCAACTCTAATCTCAGTTTGTGCAGTCAATGAGGGAGAAATGCCACAATTTGCATGACAACAGCCAGGCAAACTGAATGGTGGCAAATCAATTCTGCTAGAAGAGATAAAGCAGAATATACCTAATGTATTAGCAGAAAGGTAGACATTCAATTCCCATAATGTCAGATGATATTGATTAAAACTGACACTTTTTTTATTCCTCTACCACTTAGACCTCCAAAACAAGTAAGCCTTATAAAGACGCAGTTGTCTTACACAAATGGAAATACACTTCACTGTTAAAAGAGAATAATGTAAACTCCACCTCCATTAAAAGTGGAGGCCTAGAAAGCTGAGGTGCCTGGTGCATTATACAGAATCGCGAGTATTGAGCACAGTAACGAATTTGGTGATTTCAACTTATACCTGTCATTGAAAGAACTGTGAAAAATACCCAGGTGAGGATATATTGGAATGTTTTTAATTAAATATGATCATAATTTTTTTTAGACTTTGGGAAACATGGAAAAATAAGTTGCTTTATGTTCTTACCATAATAACCACAGAAGTTTTTTGACTCAGTAGTCCAGTAGAATATTTAACAACACAAATTGCCAATGTGGTGCTTTAAAAATACTGTGATTAGTTATGAAATATTGTTAAAAAATAAACAGAATCCCTTCCTTCTCTCACCCCACCTTAATTTATGTGCTCCTCTAAGCACTTCGCACTTGTTTAGAGTTTACTTTCAATATTGCTGTTGAATTTAATAACCTTCATTATCATTGCTGAATTTAATTAGCAAGATGATACTCTAAAAGTGTGCACCTGTCTTCTATAATTAAAAGCAATTCTTTTAATCTCCAACAGACTCCTCCCCCTCCCCCCAATTTAATTATCTCATTTAAATGGTCTAATTTTTAAGGCAGACAGTACATCTGTATTGGGTTTGCAGACCAAGGTAAGGATATTCAATGATGTGTAAGGGGGAAAAATAATAAAAGTAGAAGTGCCCACTAGTAACACTGCTACCAGTCTGTAAGTAAATAAAGGGTTGTCAAAAACACAGGAAAATAGAGGACACAGGCACAGAGTTAAAGATCCATGTGGTTTTAATAAAACTATCTGCTATTTTATATTCCAGTATTCCTCTGACAAAAGAGAGTCACATTTTGAAATTAATCTTATTGTTTACTTCTCCTTATGGAAGCACGGATAAATATTAGAGACAATGATTCATCCCATGAACAGAGACATAATCCATGTAATTTTAATTCCACATCATCTAACCAGGTTCTTGGTAGTGTTAGACAACATGGCACTAAAAATAGCCCTGCCCACACACCGATGTCTGTGATTCCTACTTCCAGAATTTTTGGCCCTGTTTTTGCTAGTGTAAATGAAACCAAGAAGCCTTTTCTTCAACATGCACGTAGGCAAAATATAGTCAGAATATACACTCAGCCTTCATCAAGCACCAAGCTATTAGCTGGCCAATGCATGTGCTGGTATTCTAAGACTGAAGAAGAACTAATCTACTGGAGCAGAGGTTGGCAACTGACAGCCTGCAAACTGGATGCAGCCCACAAAGATTTTATCTGGCTTGTGAAAGGGGCATAGGAGCTGCAATCAGCAGCAGAAGTAGTGGTGGCAGCTGGGTTGCAAGGGGCAACCCACCCCAAGAATGACCTGCATTTATTTGGCTCACTGTTTGCTTAAAGGTTGCCAGCCCCTCTACCAGATTGATAAACCAGAAACAGCACAACATCATTAGAGGGAACCCTGTTTATAAACAAAGCCCGACTCTTAATCCCAACAGTGGGAACTGATTTTTTTTTCTCTGTTATGACTTCACAAATGGACCTTCGCTATCACAGTGAGCACCCTCCTGTAGTGAAATTTTCTTCAGGCTAGAGACAGAAGTTACACACAAACCAATTTAAGTAATAAGAAACTGGTATAAACCTATAACAGAACAGAAGTTCAGTGCACATAAACTGCTTTCAAAATGGGCAAAACTGGTTTAAGATCAAACCTGGTTGAACGTAGTATTGGCCTTAACTGATTTAGGTCAAACTGGTTTATGGAACTTCTGTCCCAGACCCCTTCCTGGTTCTAGTTAACTCTCAGTCTGCCAGCATCCCTGGATGCTTTTCAGCCCTGAGTTGGGCTGTGCTGTCTGCTCCAAAGAACAGGGTTGACCCCACCCCTCTGCTCCAGATCACAGTCAGGTCTTCCTGTCTGGCATGGAGCAGCCCCTGCCAGATGTTTCCCCCCCACTAACCATTGCAGCGGAGGAAGGGCAATGGCCAGACCCTGGGGCCAGGCAGGCAGAATGACTCCAGGCGAGGTCCGCCAGGCTTCTACCTGTTCCCCACTCAAGTGGAGAAGGCAGGGACATGGCCAGACACCAGCCCTGGGCTGGCACATTGAAGCAGAGGTATGCCTGGAAGGGGCGCAGCAGCAGGGAAGGTGGAAGAACCTGGCAGGGGCTGCTGTGCCCCTGCTAGGCGGACCCAAACTGAGGGAGAGACAAGGGTTTAAACCCCTCTCCCTTCCCTCTACTTCAACATGCCAACCCCAGGCTGGTGTCTGGCTATACCCCCACCTCCTCCCGGGAGCAGGGAGTAGGGAAAAGCTCAGCAAGGGCTGATGTGTCCCTGCAAAGTGGACCCCTGCTGGGTTCTGTGCAGGCAAGGGGATTTAAACCCCCTCTCCCCACTCCTCCCTTCCCCTCCATCTCAGTGTGTTGGCCTGGGAGGGGTCTGGCCACATCCCCCTCCGCTCCAGTTGGGAGCAGGGGAAAAGCCCGGTAGGGGCTGCTTCCCCCCTCCCCTCCAGGGCCACCCTAGCTGAGGTCCCTGCAGGCCAGCGTGGGGGTTTAAAACCCCTCTCCAGTCATACTCAGCAGACCTGGCAGGGCCTGGCCAGATCCCACCTAGCTCATGCAGGGAGTGGGAAAAGCCTGGAGGGCTTCTCTCCCAGCTTCCTTCCAGCCTTCCTGCCACTGCTAAAGGGAAGGGAAGGCTTGCTCTAGCGCCCCCCAGCTTCTAGCCTTAGCCACTGCAGGCATGTGGCTGCATTTCCCAAATGGCTGGTCACTTGCTTCTCAGTTCAATCTCTGCAGTTTAGACCAACCTGCAAAGACTGAATCGATTCAGCCTTAGATTCTTTGACTGTCTGTCATGAGGGTGTGTTAGAAAGACTGCACTGAACTGCAGGCAACGCACACTGCTGTTTCCTGAGAGCTGCAAAGTACCCACAGTACCTACTGACATTTTGGGACATTGCAAGTGCTCAGTTCCTCTTAGGTTAATTCTAGTTCTAAAGGATTAATTGGACCGGTCTTGTGGTTGTAAGACGAAGTGATAGATATCAATCTGCCTAGCACCAACAGAAAGCATCAGAATGCTACTGCTCAAGTATGATGGATACTGTTCACAGCCCCAAGCATGCAACTGGCTGAAATTACCTAATTTTGACCTTTCGGATAATACTCCCCTCAAAATGAGTGTCAGATTTCAGTTAATGCAGATCATTTTTTTTGTAATCAGTTAGACTACAGGCATAAGTGGTATTAACTCCCTAAAGTAAAAAACATTGTGATACATTACACTTTGCCATCCCATTTTTGCCGTGGTTCAGCTGTCACACTCTCTTTCAGTGTAGCATGAAAGGAAACCAATCTTTTGGGTCTAGCAACTAAGAGATAAAAATCCAAGGACAAGTCTGTGTCACAATACTTGGGCAATGAAAAGTTAATATATCAAAAATGCACTGTATTTTGTGGTTTGGAGCAAATAGAAGATTTTCCTTTTCTACTTTGCTCTGTAGAGATCCCTAGGGAAATAAACCTTTGCAAAAATGTTCTACAAACAATAATTTTCTTAATAAATATTCCACAGTTTGAGCTAATGTGACTTCTTAACAGGTTGTAATCCAAACAAAATATCCTATTGCTGAATGATTATTTTTCATAGGAAAAACCTTTCCATCGCTAGCTTCCAAATTTTAAGCTATATGTTTACCCAATGTCCTAAATTAAATTCAACAGCCTTGCCCTTAACTAAGTTCAGAAGCACCTCAGTATTTATATTTCACATTTTCAAAGTCTTTCTGATTTGCTGATTCTGATCTTAAAGAGTTTTTTGCTTCCACCCACACAGCACCATTTTACTATCTCAGAATTTCTGTTCTTTTTAAAAGAAAAGGGTGGGGAAGTCCTTAATGTACTCTAAAAGCTCCAAGAGCAGAGTGCTATAGTACAGGAAAGAAAACTTCCCACTATGACCTTCAATATCTTAGCCAACCCTTCAGAATTCTTTGGGGAGAAATATACAGCTATCCCACTTCCAGTAAGTACCAGTATAGCCTGGCTTAAAAGGAAGACCAACTGTAGTAAATAGAAATCATTTGAGAAAAAAAAAATACAGCCCAATTTAACTGAAAGACGTTGATGAATAAAACCAGTAGAAACAAGAGGAATCTAAGCATTAGGACACTTTTTTATAAGACTAGAATTTGAATAACTTGTGCTGAATAATTTATATGACAAATTTCATCACTTACACTGTTCCCAGGTTGCCAAGAATAGGTCATAGTTTATTCACAATCATTAGCCAAGAAAACTGATCTAGACTGATATCACTTGCTCTTGAAGAATTCAAAATTCAAACAGATCAGTTAATTTTGACTGAGTATATATGCTGCATTTTTATTTTCCATGATCAGCTGAAAACAACTCTTTGAATCAAGTTTTTGGCAACACTTGCTTAAAAATTCAGCTTTCAGTTCTTGCTGATGGTCTCTCAAGGGACTATCTT
This sequence comes from Gavialis gangeticus, assembly GCF_001723915.1. Taxonomy (NCBI): domain Eukaryota; kingdom Metazoa; phylum Chordata; order Crocodylia; family Gavialidae; genus Gavialis; species Gavialis gangeticus. Next base: position 115,280,143 of record NW_017729025.1, on the reverse strand, counting down.
TTTGTTCTGTGTTTGCATAGCAACTAGCACAATTAGATCCTCCTCCATAACTAGGACTCCTAGGCTTTACTGCAAGACAATTAATAAATAATGATAATAAAAATGCTTAAATTTATCTCCTGCAAACGTTCCTGCCAGTGAATTCCTTTGCTAGAATATTGGCTCAGGTCTTGTCAAAGGCAGGAACATGCACTTTATTGCAATGGGACCAGTCCTTTGTGTACAATTAGGAATGTTAGGAAACACAAAAAGTGACATAAGCACAATCAAACCTTAGTAATTAAAAATGCATTTAAATATTTACAATTTTTTCTACCAGAATATTTTTCCTTTCCCGTTAATGACATTTGAACAGAAAATCCAGTTTTCTATTTACAATGCAAATATGCAGGCTTTGTAAAATATGCTCTAGTATGATTCTTCCTCTACCCATCCAACTTGGAATTAATCAGGTTAATTAACTCACTGTGAGTTAAATCACTTAAGCCCTGGGTACACAATATGCTAGCATAAAAAATGCAACACAAGCCATTGTGCCTACAGGATGATCAACCTTCATAGTTCTCATTTTATTGCTCATCTGTTATCACTGAACTGTGCTCATCCAAGAAATCAAGCTCTTTCTAAGATTGCAAACTGGTATCTTGCATTACTATTGCATATGGCCTTGTAAACCTCAGTCAACAAGAAATCAGTCTTTTGTATGGCATAACCAATAGGGATACCAACAGCAAGAATTCTGGGAGAAAAATATCATTTCTCTCTTTCATTTGGGATTCCTTCTCTAAAACATAATCCAAGGAAGTATTCAATAAAAAATACAACAAGGGAGCATGTCATTGATAAACGTGTAAACTAGAGTTTATATAAAAAAAAGTTTGTCAAAGATTTTAACAAAAAATGATGACCTCCTTCACAAAAAATGTAACCAGCTCTGCATTTTTTGCTGCAACAAACAATGGTTTGTTACACCAAACCATTATAGAACCATAGGAAAGTAGGGCTGGAAGACACCTCACAAGATCAACTAGTCCAGTCCCCTGCTCAAGGCTCATCCTTGACTATTCCATCTAATGCCTGTCTAACCAACTCTTGAAAACTTCCAAGGATGGAGATTCCATAACTTTTCTAGGTTACCTGTTCCAATGCTTGACCCTCCTCCTAGTCAGAAAGTCCCTCCTGATCTTCAACTTAAATTTCCCTTAAATTATGGTTATGACAATTATTGTCTGGAGAAATGTGATGTGTATCATAATTATTATTACAATTAGAGTAAAAGCATATCTAAACCAAAGACATAGCAACCCCATGAGCTGAGGAATTACAGTTAATGTATAGCTAGCTGATGACAAACCAGGGCCTGGCTGTCCCCTCACTCTGGTAAGGTGTTATAAGACCACTGAAGTTGACGAAGTTAAATTGCCATAAATGAATACGTAGAATTGAGCACATTCCCTTTAATTCAAGGTACCAGGTGATTTCTTGGTATTTGATATAGAATTTGTGTCATTCTCAACACCCTACCATATTTATTATGCTGGTGCCACACCCACTGCTTGCTAGCTTCAGTTGGCTTCACCACTGGATATGGGAGCCAGTCACCGTAACCAAAGACAATTATTTTTTGTTACCAGGAAAAAGAATACAATTTAGTTGAAAGTGCAGTACAGTTGGGGAGATCAACAGTTTCACTTATCATATTTACTTGAATATAAGATGAGGTCCACCCCCTCTACCTCCAGTCAGCATGGGGAAAAAAGTTCCTCATCTTACATTCACATACAAAGAAACCACATTAAATACACTGTCTATCATTAACCTGCTGCCAAAAGTAGCATATACTCAGTAATGGAAACTAATATGAAGTTGATCAAATACAGCCAACACTAAGCACAACTATAAACACATCTCACTCAGGCTCACTCTAATACAGTAATTGACTGGGAGGTTTGCATGCCTGTTTATGAGGAAGTTCCTGATCTTCCACAAGGGATTTCTGAAGCAGGAGATGAATCAGTCAAAGTGGGCTGACAGGACCCCTTACTGCTTAGTCAAGTGTCCATACAGAACTGCTTCTCTGGTCAGGGTTATGAAACCTGTCACCACCAGGAGGAGTACACATACTCTCTTCCACACCTCTCTGACCTAAGGGCAGTCCCACAGAAGTGGTTGATTGTTTCTGCATCCTACTGGCAGGATTGCCTGGGACAGTTGGATAAAACTATCACAAGGATAAGTTAGTGCAGCCCATCTGAATAACATACATGGTAGTGCCCATGCATGTAGATCCCCTCAGTACTAGCTCTTTTTAAAGTCATGGTGTGTCACTACACTGCCTACATTTTTACTTCCTCTTCACTTCCATATCTAAGCTGTGCCTTTCTTTCTCATTTCCAATGATTCTAGTTTCTTCACCAGCCTTAAATGTCCCGCAAAGATCACCAAATAGGGTCCCGAACAGCTTGTGTAAAATCCCTCTTCTACGACCCTCTCAGCCTGTCACATATGATTAGTGTGGTCCTGCCCTCCATGAGGTGAAGTCAGACCAGGTTGCCCTGTTCCTCATCTGCATATAACTTTTTGGACTATCCCAAGACTCATGACAAGAACACTTGGTTCCAGTTATGAGTGGTTGTAGCCATGTTGATGTAAGGACACAGGCAGACAAAGCCCTTTTGGTAGAGGTAATATCTTTTATTAGACCAACTAAATATTTGCATAGAATTACCATACTTCTGGGTTTTCCCAGACATGTCCCCTTTTTGGGTCCTCTGTCCTCCATCCCGGTGGGTTTTTGAAATGCCTGTAAATGTCCAGGATTTTTCTCTGCCTCTGCCTCAGCAACAAGCTGCTTGGGGCAGGGGGCAGGTGATTGGATACCAGGGCATCACATGCTCTGCGTGCAGGCCCCAGCAGCTGCAGGCAGGTAAGAGAGAGAGAGAGAGAGAGAGTGAGCTGCATGGGCAGCAGGATTGGCGGGGGGTACATCTTGGGAGTGAGAAGCACCAGCAGGGCTGGGGGGCTTGGGGGCTGCAGGTCAGGAGTAAGGGGTCTCAGCAAGAACGGGGGACTGCACACTGGAAGTGGTGAGGCATGAGCATGGTCAGGGTGGCAGGGTACAGTGGGTCAGGAGTGAGGGGCAGCAGCAGGGTTGGGGGGGCTGTGGCTTGGAAGAGAGGGGCAGGAGTACAGTATGGGCATATCACTGCCCCCTGCCACAATCATAAGCTCCTTCCCCCTCCTCCATCCCCCCCCCCACAGGTGTCCTCTTTTTTGAAACTGGACATATGCTAATCCTATAAAGTGGTAAAAACATTGTTCTTTGCAAGCGTTCAGGCCCACACGCCCTCTATCAGGCAAAAGAGAAACTGAAGCTGTTATGAGTTCTCCAGTGTAGAAAAGAAGCCAATTCATAAAAAGCTGCTCCTTTACTGGGTATAATTTCATATTCACACATGACTCATTGTAAAGTCACTTTAATAGGATACTACTGTATGTTTGTTTGCATACAGTGGACACAGAATTCAGGGACATAAGTCCCATAGAAGGCTAAGAAGTTACTTCGGCTAACTGATTTCTTTTTAGGTGCATAAAGCAAACTTGTTATTTTGGAAGTTTTCAGCTCAAGACAACAAAAATGAGAGGGGCAGGAATAATTCAGAGATACAGCATGGTCCTGAAGATGTGTGTTTTTCCTCTCTCTCATTATTCCGACCTGATACTTTGTTTTGACTACCCCAGGTAACCTGCTTGCTTCTTACCAGCTATTGTCTCCCAAACTATTCTGTGTTTGCTTTTTCACAGAGCAGCATTTTACAAATTGGCTCCTCATTTCCATGTATTCAGGGAGAGCAGGGTCTGACAGGAAAAAGAAGAAGGAACTACAGGGGGAAGAAGTTGTGGGGAAAGGGAAAGGGTCCCCCCAGATTTATTTTCCCTGCTATAGTGGTGGGAAAGGGACACATTCAAGGCAAACCTCCAATAATTAGATTCTATACCTGGAAAATTGTATGACAGGAAAATTTATAAATTTGTAATAGAATGTAATTATTGGGGAGGGTCATCTTATATTCAGGCTCATCTTATAGCTGAATAAATGCAGTACTTTCATGTCTTCCTCCCCACTCCACAAAAATGCTACAGAACAGAAAAACAGTGGGTATCAATGCGACCAGTGTTGCCAGTTCATTTTGCTAAAAGTGAAGCAACAGCTGAAATTCCCCAAATAAATGTAAAATAACAAAGCCTCCATTTTACCACTCGCCACGTGATTTCACCAAAAGCACTAAATTTAAGTCACATGTAAGCATCTGATTCCTAACATTTAAGAATATCATGATTCTAGGCCAATGAAAGTTCAGTTCATTCTGTAAGAATAATTCCTTTTGGTTGACAATGACCCTGTTACACCTCAAGCAACTAACAAAAGAAGGTGGCTTTGAAAAAAAGATTAGGGAAGTTTTTACTCAGCCAGCTGCAGGGTGAGTTCTGCACATGTAGCTGTTCACACAGAAGAGAATAGTGTAAACAAAGTGGCAGATCAGGGTACTGGGAAAGAGGAAAAACGCTCTTCTTCAAGACCATCATCTAGCTCCGAGTTACTCCCACCTGTCTAATTTTTGATGTCTTGAGCTGAAAACTTCCAAAATAGCAAGTTTGCTTTATGCATCTAAAAAGAAATCAGTTATTCAAAATAATTTCTCAGCCTTCTAGGAGACTTCTATCCCTGAATTCTGTCTACTGTACAAAATCAAGCATACAGTAGTATCCTATTAAAGTGACTTTATAGTTAGAGTCATGTCTGAATGTGAAATAATACCCAGTAAAGGATCCTGTTTATGCAACTGAGAAATTCAAATGTTAGCTATACAATAAATGATTCTACCTTGAGAAGCGTCAAGAAGTCCATTATTTTGTGTGCTTATAGCAGACATTCTGAACTCTTTGTGCTTATCCAAAATCAATTTTTCATTGGTAATTCCCTAATGGAAAATTGACTGTATTGTGCTATCAACAATAAATTGTATCCTGAGTATTCCCCTCACCCCCCCCATCTGTAGATTTGTTTTAATAGTTTCATTTTTAAATGATAAATATCTTTCCAGCTTTGACTGAATATGTACTATTGTACTAGAGAATTCTTCAAAACCACAAGGCAAAATAATGAAAAAGAAAAACCCTGAAGTAAAAAGACTCAAAGCATTAAAAAGTCAAAGAGTGGTCACACTGAATCTGCAATTTTCTGGTACATCATTCTGCATCAGATGAGTAATCCATCGTTTGGGACTGTCTCCAAGAATGGACCATCTGCTCTCAGCATGACTGTATTCATGAATTCTGTACAGAATCTTACTACTTCCACTACAGCTTTGGGGGGAAAAAATAAAGGGCTCTAAAAATGGCAAAGCCAGTAAATAGTGCAAACTGCTAAGCTTGGAATGATCACAGTGATATCCTTGCTGCTCCAGTATTTTTAACTTGTATTAGCAGCCTTCTGACATGGACGGCAGTGCCGCTTGGCAGAGGAAACAAGGGATTACTGGCAACACAGAATGAAGATTTTGCAGAGAAAAATCAGATCATGAAAAATGTTTTGTATATATCTTTTTTTAAAAATCTTCCACAAGGAAGTGATGATTTGGAAAAAACTGCCTACATATAACATATGAATTCTAGGTAATTTTGGGAAAGCACTATTACAGAACACCTCCAAGTGTAGTGAGCTAGGTGACACTATCAGGAAAAAGTTACAGAATAAACAAGAAGAAGTAATTAGCTGTAACGGCTCTGGACTTGAAGACCACAAGATTGATGAAAGTTTATCTGCAAGGCAGCAGGAGTAGAGAATTTAAAATAAATCCCAGGCATATGATGACAGAAGTTTTAAAAAGACAAGGGAGGAATAAAGGCAGAGGCTCCTGTAGGAAGAGGTTGACTTGGTTTGGTTTGACTGCAAGATCAATTAAGGACCAGTGAAGCGGATTGGAGGGGAAAGACATAGAAATCCATGTTCAAGAAAAGTCATAAGTGAGGGAACAAGGTAACTAGAAGCCTAAGAAGACAGACCCAAACTGGCTCAAGGATGTAAGAATAGTGAAACAGGTTGGCACACAGGCATTTCATTGGTTTGTCTGCATCTCTATGTTGCTTTTGTTTCGATGTGCTTCTGATATGGCCTAAAGCAGTGTTTCCCTGACTTCCGGGGTTTACATCCCAGCGCAGCAAAGCTGGCCTTTTACGTGCCCCTGCTCCAGCTGCCAAATCTCGTTTGACACGTTTGTGCATGTACAACATTTATGCAATTCACCCACACACGGAAAGTTGTACCCGCCATGTTTGGGGAAACCCTGGTCTGAAGTGGTAAAGTAAAAAGACATTTGAAAAGTTTGGGCATGTATTTGCTTCTGCTATCACAGCTCCCTGAAGGGGCCCCATGTAAACCAGACAGCCCACAAGTAGAGGAGATCTGGAAAAGAGGATTAGTAAACTGCTGGAGAATCTAGAATAGCTGGTACTACCTTCAAAAGCTCATGCAGCTGATCACAGAGTCTCAACTCTCACAGGAAAGCATGCAGAGGGTCAATGCCTGGAGAGTTTTTAGAAATGCAGAGCCAGATGTGCTGTCTGACTTGGGTCATAGACAGGTGTTCGTTTCTACTGCTGAACATTTCTGGGAACTCTGCAGAGGCAGACATCTTCCCAAGAGAGGGACCATACAGGCATTCCAGTCTGTAGACATCCCTCTCTCCTATTCCCCATGCCTTCTCCAGATTGGGGTTAGCCTGGTCAGGGGAAGGCTTGGACAGAAGCAGCAACTGGACTCCTGAGCATGGGATGAGTCCAGCTCTAGGGAAATGCCCCCACATCCTCCCCAGACTGGGGTCCCACACCCAATCTGGGGACAGTGTGTGGGGGAAGCTACAGCTTGACTCCTAGAGTGCTCAGGAAGAGTCTAGATGCTGCTGCTTTCCAAATCTTCCCCAGAATGGGGTCCCCCAGTTCTCAGGAAACTTGGGAAGCGGAGCAGGGGAGGAGGGACCACCAGTAGCTCAACTCCTCTCTGACTGGAAAGTGTCAAGCTGCAGGGAAATGTCTTGCTGATCTGGGGAGGAGTCAAGGGTACAGGTGTTCATGCTAGCGAGAGAAACTAGTCTTGCAGGGGAGATCTTCCAGGTATCAGGGTGGATGACCCTTCTCACAACCGGGGCATATTACCTCAGTGAGGAACTGAATGAATGCTTGTACGCTGGCAATTACTACTATCGAACGTGACACCTGTATGTGGCTTCAGACTCACAAAACATAAAGCATGCATGTCCATCTTTTTCAGCCCCAAATACAGCAACCTAATGAGCATCCAGAGGATCGTGATGATCTTAAGCCAAAACAGCAGCAAATATGTTTTTCCAGTTGTCTACAGAAAGATTAATTTAAACCAATGCAGCAAAGCTCATCATTCACCGGATTCTCCCCTCACTTATAAAGATTTTAGGCCAGTGTAACAGCACAGATTTCAATGGAGTTACTCTTGATTTACAACAGAGCAAGCAAGAGGTGAATCAACCCCAAGGAATTCATTTCTGTAAACTGCATATAAATCACGTTTCACGTGTTGGCAACGGCCAGGGTACTGCATCTCTAAAAGCTCTATCCATTTGAACAGTAATGCAATTAAATCTGTTATGTGGTTAGCTATTTCCCATTTACCTATTCAGTTTATTTTCCTTTGCCCCATCCACAAACGTATGTTAAGGTATAACATTGCTGCTTTCAACCCAGAATGGCTTCATGAAACCCAAAAAATAAGTATAGGAGAAAACAAGTGTTCACTCTGCTTCCCAAAAGGAATGTAGTATACAATTCAGACTTTCATCCCTAAGCTTTAAAAAACAGTTTCTAGCCCCACCTTTAACTTAGTGGAAAAGGATACAAAAATAAGTTATGTTCCTCCCAGGTGAAATTTCTGCATTCATTTAAATAGTGTTACAGCACTGAACTTGTTTAGTGTCCAGAATTCTGTGGACAAGACTTTCAGGTATCTAAAAAGAGCCTAATTTCTTTAAAAGCACTGCATATGCACCTTCCAAAAATCAAACCCCTTTAAGAAATTTCAAATTGAGCACATTCAAGCTATGGCATGCAAAATCATTTGACAGTCTTATGAAATATTAAAATACTGCTCTAAATTTTTAAGTTTCCTATATGGCAACATACAATCAGTTCATTTCATACTTTGTCCCACATCTTTCCCTAAACTATGTTGGGAAGATCTAGATTTTTCTGAAATAAAAACACTTTATTTGATACCCAAGTTCTTCAGTAGAGATATTACTGAGTCTGAATGCTTCCTGTAATGTCTCAATGCTACAACATTCGCCATTGCATATCGACCATTAAGTAGTTGAGTGTGTGCTATGTTTTGCATGACCTGCTCTAGCCAGAATTTTACCATTTACCATTATGACACTACCCCATATATATTAATTAATTCCCACTTACAAGATCCTGCAATATTTTCTCCCATTAGTAACTTACTGACTCTATGCATGAGGACAATGCGCTGAGTTAGGTACAGCATCTTGCCCTCATTGAGCTTCTCTCCAGTCTGTAGTCCATGATTTCAACGACAATTTTAAATTTTATGTTTAAAATGACTTGCTGAGCAAATAGCAATACACAGCTTTCCCCTTTCAATAATCTGGCTTTATAGTTTATCCTGAGGGATCTGGATTACTGCCTTGTAAAACAGTAAAATGATTTCATAGATTTCATAGACAATAGGGCTGGAAGGGAGCTCAGAAGATCGTCGAGTCCAGCCCCCCCACCCAAAAGGCAGGAAGTCAGCTGGG
>NW_017729025.1:115264265-115268324 GCF_001723915.1 Gavialis gangeticus | reverse complement strand
AGCTTATGCATTGAGGATCGCTCCCTTGAGGAGCAACCACCCTTCTTGTACTCTTGATAATATCCTTAAAGTTTCATAGTGTCTTTGCTATCAAAAATGTTGGGGTTGTGAGGCTTGTGTGTCCACTATCTTGTAGCCAAAAGAAAAAGTTCCAGAAAAATGAATCCTTTGAAGTCAGGACAGAGCATGCAACTACCTCACAAAGTGTTTTCATTAAGAGCCAAAGAAAATTCTCATGCTAATAATTGCTATTACTCTGACTAGTCAGTGCAAAGATACACATTGTTCCTCCTGACTTACACAAGTTAATTAAAAATATAATAAAATCAAGAAAAAAGTGACTTAATGAACCCTTCCCCAAATTACCCCAATGTATTATATCATTAATAGCCTGGTAGCATGTTATTAGCAAACAGAAATGGACAGGAGCAAAACAGAAAGTCAGAAAAAGAGAAAAAAGATATAACAGTTCTTCATGGCTAATAGCAAACATATTGCACAGCATACTAAGACAAAGTCCCTGAAGCATATACTTGATTCAACTTCCCTTGAATTCAAAGGGAGTTATGTCACTTAGGCACAAGTCAGAACCTAAGAAAGAAAAAAATATGGAAGAACCTAGCCATGCCTGTTTAGTCTTATGAGAAATAGTTATAGAAATAAATATCTTTAAGAAACAATTTGAAAAATATTAAAGTACTGGTCCCAATAGATCCAGGCTTACAGATGGGTCTGCTGTAAAAAAAAATTTTTTTTTCACCTCAGCAGTGTTATTTCAAAGCTCTAAGGAGTCATTTTATGAGTCTAAAACATCCATTCTATATTACTGGCAAAAAACAACAATTGTTCTAATGCCTAGTAAATTAACTAGCATTCCCTGTCAAATCAATCTGCAGCTCTCAGTACCCAGTATCACGTAAGTAAAGTTTTGTGTGTGCACGCGCGCGCACACACACACACACACACACTGCACTTCAAAATAGCAGTTTTCAAGCATAAAATGAAAAGTAAAAAGAAGATTGTAATTCATCTTTACAGAGCATATTTACAGGTAGGAAGAGCATCAATCCTATTTGTCCATGTTCATGTTTTACAGTGATACAGTATTAATGCAAAACAATCCTGTGTTCATCTGCATTGCCTCACCTGTTTGATTATGCCAGTAAATATTTGTTTAGCAATGAACTAACTTCACCCTTAAATCTTTGCTGAAAATGTCTTGATTACAAACCAAATTGCTGCCATTTAGTTTTTGAATATTTTAATACAACCTCAGACTGAAACAATAAAATCTCTGGACTGCAGTAAGACCTAAACCTACTTCCTTTATACAATCTTCGTCTTTCAGAACATCATTATAAAAAAAATTACAGTGATTAACAATAATGGCTAATGATCCATAGTATACTATTTTAGGCACAGCTATTGTGGAAAATTACTCTGAAATGTTGTAATACTGTTTTATGGAGTGTGGTTAGATATTTCCTCTGATTTTTTCTTTAAACATGGACCATGTTCATAGCAATTAGGGAAATTTTAGCTGAATGACATCCAGTGACCCTTTCACCATCATATGAGAATTTTTTGTCAGTGTGAAACTTCAATCTTGCTGTTCAAAATAGTACTCCCATGATTTAATGACTAATATGGGTGTCTAAGGGAAAGCAAGGTGTAAAGAGGGGAGAGGAAGCACTCATAGAAGTATTGAAGAGTTTTATTTCTCTTTGAGATCCTGGAGGGAGCTAATTAATATGATATAACAACAACAACAATACTGTCTGCCTTTCTATTGTGCCATTCACATAAGGATCCTAAAGTACCTTATTCATATCTCAGGAGCATGGGTGACTGGTGCCTCCTAAGACTTGGGGGAGTGGGGAGCACAGTTTGTGGGTGGCAGCATTGGTGATGGCATGGCGAGCAGTGAGCACCCACAGAAGCCGGAGGTAGTGGCAGCAATGGGGTGGGGGGGTTAGCAGCAACCACTTGCAGAAGCCAGTGGCGGCCAGGTGGCAAGCAGTGACTGTCCGCAAAAGCTGGCAGCGGTGGTGGGGTGGTGAGTGGCAACCGCCTGCAGAAGCTGGTGGCGGCAGTAGCCAATCTCAGGGGGGGCACGTGCCCCCCACATAACCCTCCTACCAGTCACCTATGCTCAGGAGTGTAGGTTGTAACTGTGTTGGTCAAAGGACATAGGCAAACAAGGTTTTTTTGGGTAACAAAAGATATCGGATTTACCTGAAGAACTTTGTCTGCCTTACTCGTATCTGTCTCACCACATGCCCCACCCTATTATTCACATGCTGCCAAGGCGCCAAGATGTTAAAAGCCAGATTGCAGCTTTTAAACCCAGTTTGCACCTGACAAGGTACACAGCAGTAAGAGTTCTGTCACTTTTCAAAAGGATGAAGCCTGTATATCAAGCACCATTCAGGTTATAAACATCAGGCCCAGTGCAAGAAGATCGCCATCTCTACACTATCCGATAGCACTGAGTCTGTGGACTCCTCCTTACCTATACAGAAGCCATCAAAACACAAGTTCCAAATGATTTGCTGTAGAGCACAGCATGAACCGGTGGCAGAGACAGAACAAGAACATGGGCCTTCTCAGAGGTCGATCATTTGCTCTACTCATCTGACAGCACTTAACACATGAGGAGAAATGCCTCTCTCTCTAGACTACTGCAACCCCACTGTTTAACAGTATCAATCCTGGGTATGACCATAAACTTCATCCAACTGGAGGGCCTGATGGCAATGTTGTAGGGCCACTTGTGGTGAGGTTGCTCCTATAAAATACCACAACATTGCAACTTCCTAAGTAAGGGGAGTACCGGGTGCATCAGAACCCTAGCCCCACTGCCTTGTGGGTACTCCTTGGTTGGAGAAAGGCTAAGGAACATCACCCTGAGAGAAACATGCTGTCGCTGAGGTGTTAGGCAGTCAGTCAGTAGCATTTCTTATCTGTTGCTGTCTGGTAGAAGTTAGAAGCATTGAGGGCCTGAACATCTGGACTTCGTCTGGCCTTTGGATTCTGTCTCAGTGGTCTAAAGTGGGCGGATGGTGGCTCATGGGCAACCTTCATTCCTCCATACTTTTGCCTAGGCATACACATCAAAGGTCTTGGTGTTATGGTTGCAGGACTCCATACCAGTGGATTCATCAAGCACCTGACTAGACCTCTTACACATACAGGTTTCCCTCGGTTTATGTGGATTCTGTATGTGTGAATTTGCTCTTATGCGATGACCCTTTTTATACCAAAAAATTGTTATATGCGAGGTAAATTCACTCTTATGCGACTGGGGTGGTACAAGCCCACAGTCAGCTGCTTTATGCAGTGCATTGTGGGAGTGATGCGCACCAAAATATAGTCTCCGGTATGGATCTGTGCTCCTTGCTCATTGTCTGCAACACGTATTTCTGTAGTTGCCATCCCCATTATGATAGTGCCCTGTGCTTATGTGTACTATCTGCTGTTGGTGAATACCAAAAGTGTCTTGTAAAAGTGGTAGAAATGGGTCTGGGGGTCAGTACAGTTGAGGTCCTGGAACATATCCCTATTTGTTACATTGTGCAGTGGGTTCCCTTTATGCAAATTCGAGTTGTGTGCTGTTTTCCAGGAATGCATGTACAGCATAAAGCGAGGGAAACCTGTACACTGTGATCCAGAGTATCAATGGTTGACTACTGCAACAGTATCACCCAAACTTGGTTTGCTTCCCTGGATCTGGTTATTCCTCTTCCCCTCATATTTGCCCACTGTATATACCGAACTTACTGTATAACAAGGTTCTTTGGGTGAATCTGATATCTTTTATTAGACCAACTTAAGTAGTTGGAAAACATTTATTAAGCAAGGTTTCGGGTTCGAAAACCCTTCGTCAGGCTAAGGAAGTTTCATCAGTTGGTGTGTGCTCTTCCTGGATGGAATGAAAAGTAAAGAAGCCAGAGGCTGGGCTGGTCTGCATACAAGACAGGCAGTCACTTACTGTATGTCTTTTATCTTTGGCCACTCTTTCCCTTATACTTGAAGATCATATTATGGATATTGATGTCT
>NW_017729025.1:115257319-115259265 GCF_001723915.1 Gavialis gangeticus | reverse complement strand
CTTACTGTATGTCTTTTATCTTTGGCCACTCTTTCCCTTATACTTGAAGATCATATTATGGATATTGATGTCTATTTTCCAGTTTCCCCACTACTCCAGACTCTATTGCCCCTCAAATGGTAAACTAGCTTCAGCTAGGCATACTACCGCTCCCCTTCTGGCACTGTGTTCCACAGCTATGGAAAAAATCTGTTTCTGTTCCATGTGTTCCCAAATAATTATGCCAATCTTTGGACACCAGCCGTAGGCAGCAAGCCAGATGGATGACTTCTGTTACTCCTCTGCTGTATGAACTTGAATAATGAGGGATAGAGAAAGCAAGCGTGTGTGCACTGTAAAAGATCAATATCATACTTAATTGAAGAAATAAGCATCAGTGTATCAGACAGCAGTGTACCAGGCTTGGATTAGTGACCCACTAGGGGTTTCAGAGAGAAAGGGGCATGAGAGAAAAAAGGAGCAAAAATCAGCACAGGAAAAACGAACCTAGAACAGACTTTATATTGACAGTAATGCCCCAAGTAACCATCTGATACTGATATTTGGGATATATGGAGATAGAGATGGGTAAGATTGTAATCATTACTTAAAGGTCACATTGGCTGAGTGGAAAAACCAGGCTCTAACCATTTTGCAGCTCAGCATCTGTTGTAGTAGCTGGAGGGTTCCTTTTAGAAATGATGCTTCAGGCTTAGATCAGGTCAACTCTAAACACAGTCCATATAAAGGGTTGGTATGTTCTGAACAAAAACATTCCCTTTTCCTCCTGCCATCCCGTATTTATACATATACTGTGTTTACATTCCAACTTCAAACTGTTTCCCCAGCTCTGCTTCAACTGGTAGATGCATGGCTACTGTTTGCTGCCTGACTTGAAGAATATTAAAATAAGTCATAACAAATAATTCAAGTTGGATTCATTACACTTCATAGAGTAGCTAGGCATCAAAACAAATGAACAAAGGGAATGGTAACCTTTTTGGACAAGCAACAGATCACCAGTCAAGCAGGCTGCTAGACCTCGGATTTTATCCTGTGTGCAAATAACAACAGTCTGTGCTTCTCTGGCACACTGATCAAGAGAAATCTGGCATGTGTTTTGTTGTGAATAATTAGGACAAACACCCAAAGTTGTGTTATTTTAAGGTAGCTTTTATCTGGGTTCTCTTGCTCCAGACATTTAAAACTAGGAGCGGACAAGGCAGTGGAGAATGGATTATAAAAAACAAAAAGTTTTCTCCTGCACTAGCACGAGTTGAACTTGATGATTTAATAGGATTCTGAATAAAGACAGTTTCCAGATAAAGTTGCAAGATACCTAACTGCACTCTGAAAATTCAACCATATAAGGATGCCACCCTGTATCAAGAATTTTCCTTCCTTTCATGTTACAGTCTTTTAAATATAAAGCATTTTTTAATTAAGAAAATGGATTACGCATTTTTCATATACTATGTACGGGTCTTAATATATACGTTTGGATAGATTATAAATTAGAGTTTTCAGGATAATGGATTTGTTCTAACTATGATCTGTAGTTAGAAAAAGATGACATGAGATCATAGAAGGTAACCAGAACCAGTTGAGAGAAACTCTTGAAAATAGGATACACTTCTTTCATATGGCTGTCCAACTCGGTGCTAGGCTAACAGGCAGCCTGTAAGGGGTTAATTTGTAGGCTCCCACCTGCCCACCAGTGGCTGCAACAGCAGATAAGGTTTCCAGGCTCCATCTCCCTCCTCAAGCTTCTGGTTTTTGCCCCTACCCCATGGACCAGTGCAGCATAGCACGAAGAAGCGCAACGCAGGGTGTCCACCACACATGCTGTGCTGCAGGGGAGCAGCACACTGCTGCAAGGGGGTGCCTGCATGGTACGGTGCAGTGGCAGGCAGATGGCTCGTACTGGTATGGCCCACGCAGCATGTAGTCCCTGGCTGCTTGCAGTT
>NW_017729025.1:115242104-115249189 GCF_001723915.1 Gavialis gangeticus | reverse complement strand
GGGGGCGGGGGGGGCAGCTTTAATTAGACCAGCTCACATGTATTCAGCATCCTGCACTTCAAAAAGCTGGTGGGGGCACTTTAACCAAAGTTCATTCAATGAACTTTAGCTAAAGTGCCCCTGCTGCCATTCTGAAGTGTGGGGATGCTGAACACGTGACACCGAGGCTGCTGGAGCATGCTAATTAGCACACTCCAGCAGACTCAATTAATCGAGTGTGTTCCAATATGTGCTAATTAGCACACATCAGAGCAGATATCTGGCACATGCATAGGTGCCCAAGATGTGAAAACAAATTTTCAAATGACCTGACACAATTTATGCAGCTAACTTTGAGCCACATAAACCTGAGTTGGATTTTGCCATATGAAGGCATTCACATGGGCAGTCAAGGATAAGTCAGGGGGGTTAAAAAGTCAGAGGGGGAGCTCACAGGTTTGTTGTTGGGATGGGGAGTTTTCAGGTTCATGGAGGGGCCTGATGGCCCACGCAGCATGTAGTCCCTGGCTGCTTGCAGTTGGACAGCCCTCTTCTATCAGAAGAAGGTGGTAGTGATGGCTTCAGTATTGCCAGCTGTCATCATTTTGTCATAAATCTTGGAACATTTGGGTGAGTTCTAAAGTCGCATCATTTTGAGTCCCGGGAAAATGTGTGCATCTGATGGATGCTTCTAGCCCTCACAGTTATGAAGAAATCCTTAAGGGGGGGAAAACATAGCAAAAAAAGCCAAAGAGCATTCTGAAAGACAAAAACAAGGAACCCAAACTGTTTTCTTCCCCACACGCATCCTCCCAGTAACGTCTCATGATTTTTTTTAGGTAATATCATGATTATGAGGGTGGGGCTGAATCACCATTTTCAAATGCTGTTTGCCTCCCTCAATCACTCCAGCCTGCAGTTCTACCTGTCAAAGTGTGAGATGTAGCATTTGTGAAGTAATACATTGTGATCTATTTCCCTTGATATCCTGGGCTGTGTCTGGTTTTTCTACACCTCATAAAATAGTTTTCTAGACATTAGTTCAAAAGGCAACAGGCTGACTCAGCCTCCAAGAGGGTAAGAAACTGGTAACTAAAGAAATTAGGTGATGTTGCACAGCGGACAAGTGTTCTTCAGTTCTGATTGCTAGCAGCTCTGCTAAGTAAGCCAATCACCATGGCAAAGGAGAGGTACATGTATCAGTGAAGCTTTTTTAATGCTTCTTGGAAATGTTATCCCATATGTACCTTTTACAGCCTGACTCTACACTTCAGTGAGATGAAGAAAAAAAACAGCTGTGGAAAAAAATTCATTCCCTTTGACTTAATGCAAAGCCCAATAAAGCCAATGGAAAAAAACTTCTGTTAAATCTGATATGGTTTTTAAGGTCTCAACAGAGCAGATACAAATTATTAAATTCTTAGATCAATTTGTCATCAGAAAATGCATTAACAGAGACCCCACATCATTCACATGCTGAAAATATCCATGTTACTATGAAGTAAATTACTGCTTATATATTTGTAAATATTAATTTAGGAGCCTGCCTACCAAATTGTGAAGGCTCATTTTGTTTATTAAAAATAAATTTCCCATAGCTCAGAACAGTACTGAGAAGCAGATGACTCTTAACAGGCAAGAGATGTCCCTGAAACAGCTTCAGAAAGAAAGAAAAACTCCACTATCAGCGTGCTGGCATCTAAACTGGGTCTAGAGAAACTACTAACTTAAATGAAATTCATCCAGATCCTAGTGACTGCTGCCATAAGCCACAACTATTGTAGACATATCTACAGTAGGCCCAGGTGATTGTTTTTATGGATGAATGATACGCTTGAAAATTTAAACAGTTATTCCATATTTATACTAGCATAACTTGGAGCAGATCTTGGTTCAGAAGGCTTCAAATATCTAGAAAAGTATAATGCTCTTCCTGAACTCATTTCAATTCTTCTTCCTTTAAGACATAAAATTGCCAAGTATAATTTAACCACGTTTCATAGAACATCTGGAGGCAAATGCTTTTTGATTTATTCATATGGGTACACCCAATACATTCAGTGAATTATTTTCAAAATAATTTATTATTCGCTAATAAGGAAAAATACAAGTTCTTTTACATAGACCACAGGTTAAATTCCAGCCCAGATTCCAGGGAAGAGACCTCCTCCAGCACCATACAGAGACCCACCTCCTGCCCCATGGTGGGGGGGAGGGGGAGAGGACGGAGGAAGGGGAAGAGTCCCCCTCTGGGGCCAGACAGCGCAGTGCAGCACAGACCCCACTCCTCACCTTGCGGTGGTGACAGCAGGGAAGAGGGAGGAGGAGGAGGAGCAAGAGCCCCCCTCTGGGGCTAGGCATCCAAGCTGTGTGCCAGGATTGCTCCTGCCTGTCAAGAAACTGCTGCGGCGGGCAGGGCTCTCCACCTCCTCCTCCTTTCCCACCACGGTGGTCTGGACATGCCCTGGTCTGGCCACGCTCCCTCTTCCCCCACCCTCTGAGCCCTGCAGGCCAAGGTGGGGCTTTAAACCTCCTCAGTCTTACTTAGGCCTGCTGAGGCCTGGTCACCCCCCACACCGTCTTAGCTCAGCTTCCCTGTGGAAGGGAAGGGAGGGCTGCTCTAGCGCCCCTGGGCTTCTGGCCTGAGTCACTGCAGACATGTGCCTGCATTTCTAAAATAAAAAGTGGATGTCTGTTTACTTGCAAATCAGTTCAATCTCTGCGGGTTAGATTAACCTGCAAAGATTGAATCAATTCAGGCTCAGGCTTTTTGAATTCCTGTCCCTAGCCTAGTATTCAACAATACTGCCATAGTGCGCCCCACTGCTGTATACTTTCCCCACTCACTGCACACAAATTGGTTTTATTTTGAAATTGCTGTTACTTTCTGAAGCACCCTCATATTTGTCTCTATAATTATAGTCAAATAAATTTGGTACAAGGATGCATTATGGTAAGCATTTTCATATACAGTCATGGAAGATTTATTAGCAAGTCTCCAATAACAAACATTTCCCAAAGCCCAGACAATATCCATCTCAATTGTAAACAGCAACTGAGGTAATTACCAAAGGAGAATACACAGAGAACTATCACCCTGGCCTGCCAAATAAAGACTGCTCTATTGCACCATGATATATCTGTAATTATTCACACAGAGATTTAAAAAAAAATTCTCTAGAAGTAGAACAGTTTATCAGAAGATGACTTTAAAGAAATAGGGTTGAATAGTTTCTGGTGTTTGTGTTTGTAAGTAGGGAGGGATCTCAGCATGCCCAGAACATAAATGGAATACATCCCCCACCCCACTCCATGAAGTTAGACTGAGCCAGATTGAAATTAGACTGAGGAAGTCAAACAACTGAGTCAAGGTTTAATTAATAAAAATGGAGTTATCAAGAACAGATTGTGACTGGACTTGTACAGATGCAAAAGATGAAGCAAGGAGGGGCAGACACAAGCACCTGCTGATTTTCTTTCTGGGAATAAACATGAGGGGATTGTTAGGACTGCCAGACAACCCAAAGGGCTCATGTGCAAGGCAGAGCATGGCCCCATCACCAGTTTGCACCAGCTGGCAGATTCAGGTCAATATGGCCAATATGGCAGGGGACCCCTTCCAGAAGGCAATGTAAACCTTCTCTAAGCATGCACCTCCAGCCCTTTAAGATAGAACTATGAGAGCAGAATAACTAGAGCTGGTGCAGTCCCTGATCAACAGTAATTAATAAAGCAACAATCGCAATCTGCTCTAGTGACAGAATATTTTCCCACTGCAGCTCCCTCCCTGTGGCTGACAGCAAGGGGCTGGGCAGCCAGTCAGGGATGGCCCTCACTTGGCTGGGTTCAGCTACCCTCAGCAATGTTCAGTAGTTTGGGAGAGATGTAGGAGGACCCCCTCTTTCCACCGCCCAAAGCCCCAGCCAGTGCAGGCATCTGCCTGCCTTTCCCAGTGAAGAGCAAATGTGAATTCCATTTGTTAACGGTCCAAAATTATGTAGCTTAGAGAAACCTGCATAGGTTGGATTGATTCCACCTCAAGCTTTTTGAACAGTTCTACTTTGCCTAAGGTAACAACTCTTCTGAGCTTGTCCCAAGTTTTCTGAATTTGGAAAATCACATGTTCAAGGGACAGAAAAACCAGTTCCTGCCCAGCAATAGTCTCCTTTCACTTTGTTCACTAAATAACAAAGACTAAGGAAGAACCTGAGCTCCTCCAATGTTTTAAATGGCTTGATCTGAATAACAGAAAAAGAAATTCATGGTAGTGGTCCATTTCTCACGGAGACACAGCACAGCACCTAATATTGGGAAGGCTGAAACTCTCCAAGGTGAGCCCTTGCCACCCTTCCCCGCTTCAACTAATTTCTCCTTAACATCATGTATGGGTTTATGTGCACATGCACAAGTCTACTGGTGTGTGTAAAGACTGAAATTAGAATTAATGAAACCTCACACAAGTTTCCCTTGCCAACATCAGGAAATCAAAGGTAATTGGCTACTATGTATGAAATCATGCAGACTCTAATTATACTCACACTAGCAGGAGAATTCCCTCTTCAAGAAGGATTCACAGACACAAGCAAAAAAGCCACTGACAAGTCACACAGTGCCCTGAAGCAATACAGTGCAATTTGAAAACAACAGCCAAGGGCTTGGATGAGTACTGCAGGACTCTGGTACCCAGCTTTTGTAAAGCAGGTTTGTAGGTGGACAGTCATTCCAAACTGAAGCCACATTAATTGTCAACATTAAAAAATATAGTAGCTGGAGAAACAATGATCATATTTTCCTGCATACCACACACTCCCAAGCAAGATGCACAGATTAATGCTTTTCTCCAGAGTTTTCCCTAACCTGCACAAGTTCACTATTACAGAACTCTCCCAGCCTCACGTAGGAACGGCAGAATCCACTCCTTACTATCACTCAACCTTTCACCGCAGCTGCACAACAGAGGTTTATCCCTGTCAAAACAGCTGCTGAATTTTCTGCTCAGCCAAAAGCTGCTGTCAGTTCAGCAGTGATTGTGATAGGGTTAAATCTTTAGCTGTGCAGCTGCAGCAAGAGGGTGAGTGATGCTGAGGAGTGGACTCTGTCTCTTCTGCACATAGCTGGGGAAGAAGCATAGCCCCCAGCAGCCATTCCAGCATCCTTATGCCTCCATTCTGGTGTGGAAATCAGCTTCCTTGCTTAAAACACACACCTCACTTTTGAATGACTAATTTTTGGAGGAAAGGTGCACGTGTTGTGTGCGTAGATACAGGTATTTGGCACTTGTAAACACTGCAGAGCTGTATAAGAGTTCCGAACATCATTTAAATACATTTCAAGCTTTAATTAATTCCATGTAGCAGGGAAAATGAATCTCAGCTGAAGAAACTGTGGTTTGCCCAACCCTACATGCTGAATAACTGATCTGGGAAATGAGGGGGACATGGAAGTAGCCAAATCAACAGTATCTGTTCACTTATTCTTAGAGAATAAAGCCTTTGATTTCTGGAGCATAAGTGACAGCTCAAACCTAACCCAACTGCTCCTCCTTTGCTGGAATTACAAAAACAGTTGTTGAAGGGAACAAATATGATATATCTGGATTTTAAAAAAACATGTGATGTAGTGTCTCCCTGACTCCTGCAAAATTCATTCAAAGTGGCTTGGTTATGAACAGTAGCACCTGGATTATAAACTAGCTGGCAGATGACAAACAAAAAATAATAAAGGTAGCATAGCAGTTGGAGAAGGGGAGCTAGTGAATGCCAGAAGAGTGTGCTTTCTGTTTTGTCATATCTGATATCTGGGCTCATTAATTATGTAAATTTCAAACTCTTTGTTACAGGAATGAGGGTTTCACCCTGCAGTCCAGCTGTGCTCCGTTCAGCAAAAAACTGGAGTCTCTGACTTGTGATGACTATTGACAAATGAAAAAAACAGAAAGTCCGATAATTAAGGAAAGAAAATCTCAAGCAAATATAAGATAGCAGCTTTGCAACACATACCATAAACTACTGACAGCACTTTTCTCTTTGTATAAACCACTTAGTGCACTATGCAATGGATTATCAAAATGAGATAACATATACCTTTTTTTCTTAAGTGATTCCTCCAAAGATTTCTTCTAAGTGTCACACTAGCACATGATGATGGGAATGTGAACACAGTATTGATCTTGTCTGCATAACATTTGCGTTATAATTAATGCCATTTATCTTGTAGGCAATACCCAATGTAGTATTCTGTCAGCATAGGAATAGCTTTGCATAGGGTACTGTATCAAAATGACTGAACTGGTTTAGTCTAAAGGCTTGGGGTTGGGGAGTATAAAGACTAGTTATTGTAAATTTTATATTTACTGTGTGCAGAATATTGCACTTCACATTTCACAGAATATGAAGACAAGGCACAGAGAAAAAAAGTTTCAGAATGATTTCCACATAACTTATGTGGCTGCTGCTTGCACAGAATAAATTGGTTTTACCAACTAATATGGTAAAATATGGATCAGGAGGTGTTGTCTAGTACTTAGAATGCAACTAGAAGGACAGGACACATGGATTCCATTTCAGATGCAGTCACTGACTTGGTGTATGGTTTTTTTGCAAATCACTTTAGCCTCTGTGTTGGTTTCCTTCACTTTTGTGAAAATGAGGATGGTAGTCTTTATCTCCCTCACAAAAGCAAAGTGTTTTGAGGCTTAACTAATTATCATTTGTCAAGTGCTCCAACATGTTTAATCAAACAACTAATACACCCATTTGTGATCTTTATTTAACTTATGGGGTAGTAATTGAGCACAAATAGTAGAAATAATTGTAAACTACTACTAAACTACAGTACCAGTTTAAACCAACTATGGTCTGTTTTCCACCACTATAAATATGATATGCAAATTTTATATGAGGTATGAAACAGCTCCTGGTGGGGGAAAGGAAAGAGGTGGGGAGATCAGATAAATATCAGCCAGAAATGTGAAAGAAGTTGCAAAAGGGTCTATCTTGATCAGGTCTGAGTAATTGGGACTTTGCAAGCAAAACAGTTAGGCTAAGTCCAGACAGTCAAAAAGCCTGAGGCTGAATTGATTCAGTGTTTAAAGTTAATCTAAACCG
>NW_017729025.1:115228963-115237104 GCF_001723915.1 Gavialis gangeticus | reverse complement strand
CTATCTTGATCAGGTCTGAGTAATTGGGACTTTGCAAGCAAAACAGTTAGGCTAAGTCCAGACAGTCAAAAAGCCTGAGGCTGAATTGATTCAGTGTTTAAAGTTAATCTAAACCGCAGAGATTAAACTGAGAAGCAAGTGAACAGACATTCACTTTTGGTGTAGGAAATGCAGCCACATACCTGCAGTGGCTCAGGCCAGAAGTTGGGGGCTGCTAGAGCATGGCTCCCAGCCTGCCAGCCACTGCCAAAGGGAAAGGACTAAAGCTCCAAGGCTTTTCCCTACCTCCCTGCTTGAGCAGAGGGGGTGTGGCCAGGCCCCAGGCTAGCCAGGAGGAGGAATGCTTTAAAACCACCATGGCCTGCATGAGACCCATGCCTAGGTCTGCCTGAGTCAGGGGAGAGGAGGGGCAGTGCCTGCCAGGCTTCTGTGTCCCCCCACTCAAAGGTAGGGGCAGCCACTGCCAGGCTGAGGAGGGGTAGGTGGGGAAAAAGGTAGTGACATTGAATTCATAAAAACTTAAACAGGAACAGTCCTTTCTCTGAAGCAAGTATGCACTGAACACAGCAATTTGCAACCTCAAGAACACAACAAAAAACAACCAAAAATCTGTGCCTATGCTAAGATACAGCTCAGTAAAACACATTAGGAGCACACATAGCTTAGTCTAACTTAAAATGGAATGTAATAAACCAGAAAGACAAGAGAAAGCCTTGTGTAAGTCTTATGTAACCGTGGGGGCAGAGCATCTCCATACAGCCAAGTATTCAGAAAGTTATTCTTGAGGAATCAACAAGTGGTCTTAGGTGTTGCAGTGGAGATCCCACAGGTCTCATCTCTACTTGGGTTTTTATAGGTGCACTTGCAACCCCTTCTCCCCCTTGGGTGCCCTGACATTAGTATGCTTGTCACCTATGGCACAGGACTCTCATGCATTCAGTGTCTTTCGATTCTTCTTAGGTATTCCAGTCTCCCACCTTTTACAGGTTCTGCTTTATAATATAAATATAGTTCTCTGCTTTCTTTGGTCATGCCAACCCAAGCAGTCTGGGATCCTCTCCTGTTCCCTTAGCTCCATCTCCAGCACATACATGAGATGATTGTGCAAGTCTTGGCCAACACCTCCCCACTCTGAGTCTGGTCCTGAGGGCTTGGCCTTGTGCTCACAGGTGGCAGGGAACCTGTCTCTCCAGCCCCAGTCCCCCAGCCTCTCCCCGCATTCCATGGCCTGGGAGAGCTATGGAGAATTATGCCCCCTCCCCCTCCGCTTATCAACTGCTTGCCTGCCTCAGTCTCTGGCAGAGATGGGAGGGGGTGGAGTCTGCTGATCTCCTGTCTCGTGGTAGTCCATTCCAGGCTATTCCCCCTCCCGCTACCCCTCACCCTGCCCCTTGCCCCCTACCCGCCACCCCCTCTGCTCCAGCATCAAGCAGGGAATAGCCTGGCAGAGGCTGCCTGCCCCCCAGGCAGACCCAGCTGCAGTCCCCAGCCGGGTTTCCCACACCCACCCCCTTCTCAGTCCTCTCTGCTCCTGCAGAGGGGTGAGACCAACCCTGCTCTCTGGAGCGGACAGCACAGCCCAGTCCAGGGCTTCACAGCAGGCTGGGGGACTGTGATTTAACTTGAACCAGAAAGAGGTCTGGGATAGAAGTTTCACAAACCAGTTAGAACTAAATCAGTTAAATCTGATACTACATTCAACCAGGTTTATCTTAAACCAATTTCAGCCATTTTGAAACTGATTCATGTGCACTGAGCTTCTGTTCTGTTACAGGCTTAAACCAGTTCAAAACAGTTACCACTCCCAATAGAAAAACAGGAACCAAAATAAACATTTTGCTTGCCTTCCAAAGTTGCATTAGGCTAATCTTGATATACCTATTTCTAGTTAAAGAAACTTGTTTGCCATATGTTTTCAAAGTGCAACAGTTGCAAAACTTCAAATTATTATTATTACTCAGAAATGTATAGAACCTTCTTTAGAACTGGATCAAAAACTATCACATAACAATTTAGTCACTTTATATACAAATACCCCAACTCATATCTGCATTATGAAAATTCCACTAGTTTAACTGGGGGGGAGGGGTTCTGTTTGGTTGGGTTTTTTTGCAGGGGGGCGGTTAATGTATTTTGAGTTTGAAGACTCCTGCATACACATGCACACCATACAGTTTTAGATACAATATTTTCCCTTATTATTTAATCCCCTGAAGCTATAACTGAAAAATGCTAATATCACCTTCCATGCTTGAAGCAGCTTGTTAAAAGAAAGGCAATTTTCTCATGTGTCAAAAGATTCCAATCCCTGGAGATCTTCCAGTTAATTCGTGGAGTAATTTAATCATAATTAAAGCAAAATTGCATCTAACTCAACTATCATGTTTGGATTTAGCTAAAAAAATCTGAATCTATGTTACCAACAGAGCACGTAGGGTTGAAAAGGATGGTTAGACTGTGCCTTCTTGCATCAGGGCAGTGGTTCTCAATCAAAGTGATGCAGTGCCTTAAAAACCTTCCCACAGTGCTACAGAGTGCCATGCAATATTAGCATTGTTAGGTAGGTAAACAAGATTCCCAAGACAGACCCAGAGATTTCAAATAGGAATCCACAGTGTTAAAAACATTCTGACCACTGTACTCTTTTAGCCAAGAGCGGACAGTCAAAAAGCCCAAGGCTGAATCGATTCAGTCTTTGCAGGTTAGTTTAACCTGCGCAGATTGAACTGATAAGCAAGTGCACAGACATTTACTCTTGATTCCAGAAATGCAGCCACATGCTTGCAGTGGCTCAGGCCAGTAGTTGGGAGGCCCTACAACATGCCCCCCTGCTCAGCTGGAGGAGACAGCTTGGGCCAATGTTAGCTTGCCCACCCTGTGAGGGGGGATTTGTGGGGGAGGTGCAAAGCATCCTGGGATGCTGGGGGACTGTGAGTTCACTTGAATCTGAAGGGGAACTGGGACCAAAGTTCAATAAACTGATTTAAACTAAATCAGTTCAGTCTGATTCTACATCTATTTGGATTTATCTTTAACAGCTTTAGTTATTTTGAAAGCAGTTTATGTGCACTGAACTTCTCTTGTGTTACAGCTTTGAACTGGTTTCCAATCACTTATACCAGTTTATGTGTAATTTCTGTCCCTAGCCCCTGAGTTCTTTGAAACAGGAGAATTATTCTATTATTTTACTGTAGCCAAAATAAAGAGTGAAAACTTAGAGCTGGCAGTTTTCAAGGGGTGCCTTGAGTATGAAAAAATTGAGAACTACTACATTAGGGACATTCGGAACCACAACAAGATACAGTCTCTTTCAGAATCCCTCAGCATGTGAAAAGCTATGCAGACTCTACTCTTCAGTGTAACATAGGGCTTAGCTCTCTTGTATGCATCCTATGGAAGGCAGAAGGAGGATGGCTAGGTGTACAAGCCAAGGTTTCTGTATTGCTCCTCAAAATAACAAAAGTATAGCCTCTGCACTTCCCATAGTCTGGGGTGTGCAAACATCCCTGATACCTGTGAAATGCACAAGCAAGAAGTAGAGAAAGGTGGGGAGTTTTCCCCTCAAGAATCACTCGAGATATCAAGGGCAATCTAGTCTGAAGTGATGATTATATACACAACAGAAAGCTGCAAGATGCAGGCATTCCTAACTACACAGCCAGAATGGTCTCTTTGTATTCTGATGCATTTCCTAAGGTAGCAGACACAGACCTAAGAAAACATTACAATTCAGCTAAGTGGACCTGCATACCTCTAACTGACCCTGGTGAATGAAGGGGATATACCCCCTGTATAGACTGAATTGTCACATAGTCAATACCACAGCTGAAAAAGTAAGCAATATGTTTTCCAAATTGGGCCATTAAAATCTAAATGCCCCTTTCTCCTTCTGGTGAAGAAAGCAAAATAGTTCACAATGCTTTTCTTATTTAGGGTTACCATACATCCAGGTTGCCCTGGACATGTCCTTTTTTTGGGTCCTCCCATCTCCATCCAGACGGTTTTTTACAATATCAACAAATGTCTGGGATTTTGCTCTGCCTCTGCTCAGCACTGAAGTTTTTCCCAGCACTTCCTAGCTTGCCTTACCAAGGAACTGCCTGGGGCTGGGGGGAGCAGGGAAGGGTGATTGGAGGCCAGGGCATCACATGCTTCTGCACGTGTGGGCCAACAGCTGCAGACAGGTCAGTCTCTGTGGGAGGGAGGCTGGTGTACGGGGGGGTAGGTGCTGGCCAGCATTTGGACTGCAGCAGAACAGGGAGGCAGGGGAAGTGCCTGCTCCTCCAGTGGGGGAAAGGGGTGGGGGAGTTCTTTGGAGGAGCTGTGGGTTGGGAGTGAGGAGCGCTGGCAGGGCTGGTGGGGCATAGGGCTGCGGGTCAGGAGTGGGGGCACCAAAAGAGCTGGAAGTGGGGCTGTGGCTTGGGAGTGAGGAGCACCGGGGGGGGTGAGACTGTGGGTCAGGAGCATGGGGCACAGGCGGTGCCATGGGGCTGCAGTTCGGGAGTGAGGGGTATTAGGAGGGATGGGGGGCGGGGTACTGTGGGGCAGTAGCAGGGTTGGAGGGGCTTTGGCTTCAGAATGAGAGGCAGGGGCACGCCATGGGCATATCACTACCCCCCCCAGTATCCTCTTTTTTGAAACTGGAAATATGGTAACTCTATTCTTATTGCAAAGGAAAACAAAATGGAAATATTTTTATATAAACAAAAGTACTAAGAAACTTGCACAATTTCCAGTTCTGTGAAATTTAATCTGGTATGCCATGTACAAACTATTTTAAAAAAAAAATCAAACACTGCTTATCTTTTGCTTAAATCCACACAAGAATTAGACAGATCAACAGTACATTATAGAGGACAATGAGAGTGAAGTCAGATTGGGAACTCACAGAAAGAAATTGATGTATAAGAAAATTCTTCCCCCTGCTTGTGGCTGGAGACTGGAAGTATCTTAAAACCACTGTCTTACTTCAAGGTACGGCTGCTTGCATGCGTGTTTTATGAAAAAACTACTCTTGCTGCATTTCCTTCCAGCATTTACAATGTGAGGACATGCAAAATGCCACACAAAGGCAACCAGATAATTGAACTGTGGGGCATTCTGGGGAGCCCAGGATTATGATAAAATGTCTTATTTCACAACTCTGCACAAATATAATCCATCAGATAGGTAATCAGCCTGCAACTGAGACATTCCACCCCATCACAGGTGCAAAGTAATGTGTAACAAGAGAGTGATATTACTTGGCAGAAGGCCACATGACAACCTAATAAGTAGCATTTGTAATACAGAAGACATGGACTTGAGTACAACTTTAAGCAGGGTGGATAAAAATCAAAGATTTGTTTTATATTAAAAAAAATCAGATTTATTTTCAAATCAGATTTTTTATTTAATAGTATTTATTATTATTTTTGTTAAGATGCTTTTTTAAAAAAAGAAACCTATATAAAGATAGTTTTAATTTAAGATATGTTAAAGCTCAAAGATATCATCATGGAATAGGGCTTATAACTTCTAATTATATACTATTTGAGACAATGTATTCATGTAACCTTTTTAGAAAAGTTTTATAAGTAGGTCACAACAGGCTGTGGACTATATTAGGGGCCCAATCTTATGGGGTTCCAAGAGGCTCTTCTATAAATAAGTAAAAATTAAAGAAAGCCACTCTACCCAACGGGACTCAGCAATCAGTCTAGAATATCCTACTAAACATCTCTGTAGGCACATCTACACATGCCTCTTTAAAGCAGGCTCAGCCTAAAATCACCATTATTAAGGCACATTAAGGGCATATGTCTACATATGCGTGCCTTTAAAGCACCTTAAAAATGGCGGTTTAAGGCTATGTGAGCCTAAATTTGATACCTGCTTTATACATGAATAGCTAAGTCACATTAGTGCATGGATAGAATGCACTAATGTGCATTAACGTGGTGTACATCAATAGATACACACTGTGGTAGTGCACATTAGCATGTCTGCACATGCGCTAATGTGACTTAGCTATTCCTGCCTAAATTTAATGCACCTTAATGCATGTTAGCACATCCACACGTAGACGCGTATCTAAACTGCCTTAATGCACCTTAAGTTTAGGCAGGTATAAATACACATGTAGACACGCCCTGTGATGCTTAGTTTCAGTTCTCAAACTGTGGATTTCTGTCTCCAGTGATAACATCCTTGTTAACAGCTGTATATGGAAGTGAGAAATAACAGACCTGATTACCTATCCATTCAGCCCTGTTATCTCTCTAGAAGCTTGTGTACACAGAGTCACGCCCTGTCCTCTCTCTACAAGTGCAGTTTCAAGTAGTTAAAATGAATAGAGGAATGTTGGGGGTAGAGTAGATCTGGGCAAGGAGGAGGACTCTGGAGATAAATTCAAGGAGGAAGGGACAGTAGAAACAAAAGAAAAACATTTTGAGCAGAATATTTGAGAAGTGTTGTGGGGTAAGTTTCTGAGTATAGCTTCTCCATTGATTTGAGATCTAGTGAGGGAATGGTATGTGTGAAAGGGGCAGAGACAGCTCAGCCCAACCTTCCCCATCACTCACTGTAGGCAGGTCAATGAGTGGCAGCTACAGGTGGACGCCAGGATGAGAAGCTCAGGGTGGGGCCCGGGAGAAGAGCAGGCCCATGAAAAGGTGGCCAAGAGAGTGCCTGGGGGAGGAGAGGAGGAGAGAGAGCTGGGCAGCGAAGAGATGCTGCAGAGCGCCGCTCAGCATGGCAGGGAAAAGGTGTGCGCCACCGAGGTTGGCAGGAGCAGGCTGTGTGCCACATCAGAGGCACACCCCAGAAGAGCCCCAGGAGGGGAATGTGCAACACCGCCAAGCACAGCGGGGAAGTGGGGCAGAGCACCAAGGTCAGAAGGAACAGGCCATGTGCTGCAAGAGAGCCACGCCACCAGAGACCCCCTGGGGAGAGGCAGAAGCTCAGGGCCAAACTGGGCAGCAGAGTGGTTGATGGCATGGAGCCACAGGGCGGCAACAGGGGGCCAGTGCACAGCAGGGAGCAGAACAGGGCCACCAAGACAGGCAGCCGGCGTGACCCAGCCAGACCCAGCCTCAGGTCAGATAAGGCCGAGGTGGGAAGGGACGGTGGCTTATCAGAGGATCCATATTAAGGCTGTGAGGGTGCAGTAGGAAGCTGCTGAGCCTGTAGAGCACAGCTCGTTAAAGGGGCACCCAGACAGGGGCCTGTGGGCCTGGCAAAGCACAACCCAGGGCCCACACCAACTAAAACCAATCAGCATCCACTGATGTTTATTTCTGAGTCTTCCTTTATGAGAACACTCGTACATCAAGATTGAGGTGAGTTCAGTTGCAGTGGCCTCAGTCTGTAGCCAAGGGATAGCCTATGAGGAGCTGATGGCCAGGAGTTTTCTCATCCCCTCAACAGTGGGACTTCCAGATGAGAAGTGATCATCTGCAATTGAGACCTCAGGACACTAACATGAGTTTAGGCTTTGGGTGTGGTAAGGGAGGGGTAAACGGGAGGCTGGTGTCCCACAAAGAAACCAGGGCACGGGATCCCACAAGCCACCCACCAGGAACTGTCTCCCAAGAAGAAGAACATCAAGTTGTGGTGGGCAAGCAGGAGCAGCTACCAGAACATGCAGATGGTGCTAACTCTGGGTCCCACCCTTACATCGCCAGGGGGTAGGGCAGCAGTCAAACGGGGACCCGAGCCCTACAACACGTAACAGCAACAGTATGATAGACGAGAAAACTTATCATGGCAACAGGTTTGCCAGGCCATAAAAGAGACCTTGTTTGGGAATATTTTAATGAAGTTCCTCTACCTGTAAGTAAGCCAGGCATGTGTCCAAAATGGAAACAGCGCAACAAAGAAATGTAAGGCCTGGTTGTCCGAATGAAACAAAATCATGAGACGTGCTCCTTTTCAGGAGGAAGCTGCTTTGAAAATGATGAATGGAACATGTCTGACTATGCAGGATCTCCAGATTAGTAATGTTTCTTATTTCATATTTCTTTCTTCAGGACTGTCTCTGTCCATACCTTTTGGGTGGACTTCTGGACTACCTGAATTCTCATAAAAATGTTTGAGCAAAAATACAGTTGTTACTTTATAAAACTACCATATTTTTAATGCAGTTGTGATACAAAATAGTG
>NW_017729025.1:115213700-115223963 GCF_001723915.1 Gavialis gangeticus | reverse complement strand
AAATGTGCACACAGCAGAATACTTACAAGTAGCAGTAAATGCTATAACAAACTGAAAAAAATTCAAATGTCTAGTACACACCTTTGTCACAGACAATGCTGCAAGTGTATCAAAGATGAGGAGAAATCTAGAAGACAATGAAGGCTGCAGCACTCATTTGATGCACCTCTTAGCCAAAGACTTCAGTGCTTCAGAAATAAAGGCTAATGTTGCTGAAATTGCAGAATACTTCCGTAACAACCGTTTTGCAACAGCTGCTCTGAAGAAAGCAGGAGGAACCAAACTAACTCTCCCACAAGACATGCGATGGAACTCAGTAGCAGACTGTTTTGAGTGATATATTGAGAACTGGCCTAATTTGATGGCAATTTGTGAACAAAACCGTGACAAAATAGATGGAACTGTAATAGTCAAAGTTCTCAACATTGGGCTAAAGAGAAATGTAGAACATATGCTGACTATCCTGAAGCCTATTTGCATAGCCTTGAACAAAATGCAGGAAAATCACTGTTTTATCGCTGAAGCTGTTGAAATTTGTGAGGAACTGAGTGAAACCTTGAAAAAAGAAATACACAATGACAGAGTTAAACTACAGGCATTAAAAAAACAAATGGATCAAGCACTATCTCCAGCTCATTTTCTTGCCAATATTCTCAATACTCAGTATCAGGGTCAATCCTTAACTGCTGAAGAAAAGTTGGCTATGACATGGGCATCCAGCAATCATCCCTCCATAATACCAACTATAATAAATTTCAGGGCTAAGGGTGAACTTGTCAGGAAAGGTATTTTTGCTGATGAGGCTTTAAAGAAAGTCACACCAGTGAACTGGTGGAAGTCACGTAAGCATCTGGATCCATCAAAGACTACTGAAATGATAATCCAGCTTTGAACAACAATAACTTCTTCTGCTGGTGTAGAAAGAATATTTTCTTCCTTTGAACTAATTCATTCTAGTTTGAGAAATCACCTGGGAACTGAAAAAATCAGGAAAGCTCGTCTTTCTTTTCCAGTCTATGAATAAACAAGAGGAAGGTAAAGACTGAGTTTTCTGCATAACCTAGTATTTTAAGTTTCTCATGATGACCTAGCTGAAATAATCTATTTAATTTTGTTAAAAAAAGTCACATTTATGACTAAATTAGTTAAAAAATTAAAAATATATATGCTTGTTTTGTTAAAATAATTATACGTTTGTTGTTGAAAAAATATCCAAAATACATAAGCTTGTTTTTCTCTTTTCAAGGTCTCACTCAGTTTAGTTAAATAAAACAATTTAAATGTCTCTTGCTTTTGCTGACGCTTGTTGTTGTCCTTCTAATAGTGTGGCAAAAATATCCCCAATCATAATTCAGTTTTCTGATGTAGTTGCAAAATTAATCTGAAAAAAAAATCAAAATAAATCACTGCTTTAAAATGTATAGTGTGTACCTTCTAAAAATGAAACCTACATCTATCTCTGAGTTGTGAATAATATGTATTAAGGTTATATCAAACAACAAAAATGCACTTTCTTTAGAAACGAATGATTACATCAAGGCTTCCTGACCCAAGATTTAAATCGGTTTGATTTAAATCAAATCCACCCTGACTTTGAATACACCTCCTAAGTTACTGAGAATGAGGAGATCCACAATTAAGCTGATCAATATTTGATAAAAATAAAACAAAGTGCCTCAGTGAAATTGTTGAAGTTCTTTTTACTGCAGAGCTGCTTGAACTGTTTCAAAATTTTACATCTCAAAAAAGAGGGGAAATTTTTCAATAAAATCTACCTCCCTCTTTTCAATTTTGTTGTCTTTCTCATGATATTTTGAGAAAGAAGAGCTGCAGACATGTTATCAGCAGCTACACTAAAAGTAGTATTAGCATCTTGGAAGAAACTAGTTATCCACTCAGTCTCAGCAGGATGAATTCTGCAGTTGAAACATTAGAGGCATAACAAAGTCAAGGTGAGAAAAAAGGTCAGGTTGCAGACCCAACTTTAATGGAAGCAATTCCTCTCTTCTTTCACCTTTGAACCAAGGACTGAGGTCTCTCTCACCCTGTAAAAGCACCTCAAAATGAATCCACAGGGACGAGCAAAAGCTCAAGTTCAAATATTTGCAGCTCTGCCTTGAAAACGACCTCAGCTAGGGGCTATTCTGAACTGGAAGTTCTGAAGTTCTGGAGAGTTTTAACAAGTTAAAATAGCCAATAGACTTGTCATGTAGGAAACTTCTACTTGCCAAATCATTTGGAACATATTAAGATTACCATGGCTTCCCCCAATGTGCTAATATAACTCAAAATAGAGATGGTAAATCACTTAAATTAGTTAATTATTAAAATAAATTAGATAAAAATAGCTTCATACAGTTTTTTATTTTGTGTTTACTGCCTTTGAGATAAATAAAAGGAGGAACAGCTTATATGGGACTTATGTCTGGTAACAGAATAGAACAAAAATTGTATTACATTCCAAAGTACTAAGGGCATATAAAAGCTTGCCTTTAATTCTCTTTTTTACAAAATGTCGATACCTAACCTAGTCATTAAATATCCTAAATCAAGGCTGTCCAACGTCTAAGAGACCACACACTGTGGGGGCCACACCAGTGGGGATCATGGGCACCCCCCACAGCACTGTGCCACAAGGACACCCTAGCCCCTACTCTCAGCTTCCCAGCCACACCCTCTCCTACCATTGCAACATGTTTTGCACCATGCTTCCCATGGGACAGGGGCAGGAAATGAAAGCTGAAGGAGAAGGGGAAGCCCAGAGACCCTGGCTGCTGCTTCAGCTGGAACAATGGGGGAAGAGGAACCTGACTGGGAGCCCAAGGCCTGCAAATTAGCCCTTTGCAACTCAAACATCCTGCAGACCATCAGTTGGAAATCCCTACTGATAACTTCATACCCATTTATTATATCAATTTGCATATCAAAATATTAATAATTCCTAAAGCAAATCAATTGAATATTATGTAATTTGACACTCTTAAGTGGGAGCCACTTTATAATGTGTTCACTTATGTCCCAGAATATTTATATACACCCAAACATCTGAAGCAGGTGATGTTAATCAAATTCATTCTCAGAAGTACATCCAAAGATAAATCATACCCAGAATCATTTAAAAAAATCATGGTTAAATTCTATTTAGACTGTTCTGCTCCTAACATACGTGTTCCTAGAACCCAAGAAAAACCTTTTTGTAGTAGCTGTAGAGGTGAATGAACCTAAATTAATCCAGTAGAGGGCAATGTTACGCATACTCTAGTTATTCGCACGACAATATCCTTGAAGAATCTGTCCTCTCCCCCACATCATTTTGTCCTGGACCTTCCAGCCACCATCTCATTCTAACTATGCATAAACCCCAAGATCTGTTATGATTAGGGCAAGCAGACCTTAACTACCCAGAACATAGTGCTGTGCTGACCCTCAAACCTTCAAACTCTAAAGATTTTTAAACACACCTACATTGTAAGCTTTTTCTTTAATAATATAATAAACATTTACACCCAGAAATAATAAGGCCCCCACAGAAACATCCACTAACCTAAACGTGAGGGTTTCTTTTTTGTGTAAACTGTTTCTCTTAAAATATAATGATTAAAAGCCTTTCATTTTACTGTAATTCAGATAAACACTTTGCTAACATAAAATTCAGTATAGCAAGTGCAGTTTTTAAATGTTAAAATACTTAAGCTTCTTTGTCTCTTTTATGGAAAGCTCTGGAGAGGAACAGGATGCTTTTCCATTCCTTTGATCTCTTAGAAAGATGAATGAAGTACAGTTGTTAACATCTACACCATATGCAGAGCTATTTTCAGTCTGATGATAAAACCATTAATAATAAATATTATAAACTATTTATTTCCTAAATGCTGTTATCTAATGCCAAGATACATGCAATTATGCAGTCAAAGAAAGCATGCACAGAAGAGACATACAAGGTCTCCAATGCATTTCCTAGTGCTTTCTCTAGACTAGTTATAAATGTTCTACCCAGGGATGGGTCTTCCACCTCTTCCCATGGGAGATGATTAACAGACTACTAGAATTGAGGATCTAATGAATCACTCTGTCAGGACATTCTTATGGAATTTAAGATTTATTTTATTTCATCCCATTACTTAATAGCCTTTGAACCTTCTCAAACCACTCCTTTCATCCTTAACGTTTTTGTCTTTGCAGTACTAGTAAATTACCATTTTCACTGTCTCCTAATTCATCACTTAGCCAAACTGTATATGTTAGTAGTACCAAGCACACTTGCAGGAATCCAGGCACCACTTGCCAAGGAAATTATATTAAGAAAACTTGTGAATGGAAAACAATGATTATCGTTTTGTTACCAAAGAAAGAAAAAATAGCCTCTATTTACCATCCTAATAGATCAAATTCCTGCTGCCTATGCCTGATGATTCAAATTAAATCAAAACTTTAATTTTAAGTTAAATGCAGTATTATATGTTCCTCCTTCAAGGAAAGGCTGCCAATCTGACGTTAAATACCCCAACTGCACTGACTAACAGATCTGAACAGAGGTAGATAACTAAAATGCGCCTTTGACCTCAGGATGCTCATAAAAAGCACTGAGTGCTAGTCACACCCCAATTTCAATCTGGGGAGAATGCAGACATTGAATCTACAAAGATTATGAAGCACAGCTGACACTGAGCATAGCCAGAGGAGAAATTTAACAAAGTAGGGGAATTGCATGGATCTATTTTTATGCTGATTCATCTTCTACCCAGGGAAAGTGAGGCAAAAGGCCAGTTCATTCTTGGCCTCGGGTTAGACATACTGTTCAGTCAATGCAAGAAGGATTTTTAAGTCTGGGTCACCCGCATGCATAACAAATAGTAATTAAGCTTCATCTGTTTGGAGTGGAGTTTAGGTTATCATGCACTGCCAGATAACAGGATAGCTTCTAGCCTGGTCCTTGAGGGGGAGAATAGCAGGTTTAACTGTAACTTGATAACACCCAGTTATAAATGATAGTTCTCATTTACACTAAGAGTGAAATCCTGGCTCCAGTGAAGTCAATGGCAATACTCCCAGTTCATCATCATGTTTGTTACCATAACACCTCTGGGTCATGATCAAATACAATGGACAAAATTCTAGCTCAGCTAAAAAAAAAAAAAAAAAAAAAAAATCAATGGGAGTTTTGCCAATGGCATGAGTAGAGCCAGGATTGGCCTGAATATAATTGTCTAATGTCATCAAGCCAAGAAAGACAACAAGCAAGCAGGTCAATATTTCTCAGAGCCTTCTTTACCTCCTACTACCTAGAAGCTGATGCAGTCTGAAACTTTCTACCTCAAATGTCTTTCATAATGTCTTTACGGCCAAATAATCTTTTTGCTTTCAAAACAAAATAACTTTCCCACTTCTGCTAGTACCAAACTGAAATTGTTTCTGGACCACACAGGGAAGAGACTGATACAAAAATTATCTCCTCCAGCTACAGGAAAAAAAAGTTCAAAGAACTGTTGCCAATATTGATTTCAGTAAATTAACTGCTACCACATATAAATGGTTAGTATACAGGTAAGTATTAAGAGCCACTCACTACATGGAAAAAAGATCAAGTTATCCACTTATCTAATATTTTTACAGAATTCTGATAAAACAATGGATGCACTGACAATGTGATATTCAACATGCCTGTTTACACAATGCATACTTTATGAGCCAGAATGTCAATATCCAAAGGCTAAAGAAATATTGTATCAGCAATCTAAAAGTAAGAGCACCAATGCCCCCTCTACACATGCAAGTAAAGGCACAATGGGATGTAACGGGTGATTCACTCAATTGCACCTCCTGCTATACCACACGTGCATGGCAGGAGGCATGATTGTGGGATCGCGCATTAGATCCCATCATGCCTTATTGGCAGTCTAGGGGGAACCCAGTCCCAGGCTCCCCCTGCACCTGCAAGAAGCAAGCTCTCACAAGCTGGGAGCCCTCTCAGCTGAAGGGCTCCCAGCCACGATGGTGTTCCACTCACTCCCATGGCTGGAAGATGCAGTTCCCATGGCTGGAAGATATGGTGATCTCCCCACCCTGGGGGTTTCATGCACCCCTGGGGCAGAGAGTTCATAGCTGCACCTTGCAGCTGCTGGGACCCAGCCAGGTTCCAGCACCAGGAGGCATGCTGTGAAGACCCAGAGTTCACAGCTGTAGGACTCTGGGTCCCAGCAGTTGCAGGACTCGTACCTCTGGCTGGGCATGGTGTATTCCTCTGACTGGAACCCCACAGCTGATGAAGGAGAGACCCTGCTACAAGTGCAAATTAAAACTTGATAGCAACCGGCTATAAAGGTATTACATATTTTTGAGGTCTAACTTTATAGCTGCTTGGAGCTTTTTATGATGCAATAGCTACTTTGTACATGTAGCTGGTCTCAAGGCAATTGCACAATTAAACAGTTAATTGCACGATACCTGTAACACACAGAGAGGGTCAGGGGGATCAACAGGGATCCTGGTTTTCTCTGTTTAAAATCTCAAATTCTCCAATTTAAAAAAAACAAACAAACAACAGAGCAAAGGAAAGAGGGAAAGGAAGTATTATTTGTCCCCCTTTTACATATGGGCAACTGAGTCATTGAGGTATTAACTTCACACAATCACAAGGAATTTGTAGCAGAGATTGGGACTGAATGTACATCTCCTGAATCTCAGTTCATTAACTTCAAAGACCAAATGGGTACTTCTAGAGGTCAGACTCCACTGACTCCTAAGGAAGCAAGGTCCATGAAAACCTTAAAAAATAAACTAGACTTTTAAATGCAGATATCTCTTTCTGACAGCAGGAGTAATAGCTGCTTACCGAACAGAATGGTTCAAAAGCTTAATACAACAACTCAGCTGTAAAATTGGGTCTGTACAATAAATACCTTTTTATTTTCATGTAGTATCATTAATAGTGTTGTCAAATGCATCTTCTGGTATTAGACAGTGGTCCTAAGATAAGCAAAAAATAAATGTGTACTTTGTATTCTAAATTCTGGTCATGGTCTGTAAGCCAGAGAAGTCTGTTTGGCATTAGACATGAAAACAGATTGTACGTTTATATAAAGTGGTACAGCTAAACCAAAAATTAAAGATCACAGTACAATAGAAATATAGAATGCATAATTACATTATTAAAATATGTTCTATAGTTAACATTACAATATGGTACAAAAGTGTCTTTTGTATAAAACTAACTCTATAACAAAAGGTACTGTACCAACTCCATGGCCACCTAGCACTTCACAGTTGTTGTTATCCTACACAGCAGGACCACTTGGAAATTTAAAGCAAATGACAGGATATAAATCAAGTGATCCTGCTTCAAGAATCCATCTGAGCTAAAAGAAAATCACAATTCTGGCAGTGTACAGAGCCTGTGTTCTATAAATGAACAATTCAGATTCCGTCAATAGAGCATTTACACAAAACATATCCAATTCATTACCATTACTGTGTTACTGCAGCTCCTCAGAGCACTGATCATTGATCAGGACCCCACTATGGTATGCAGCGTTCAAAATCCTAAGACCTTGCAAATACAAAATCCTTTAAAAGTTCACCTGACCAACTTTGTGTTCTTGAATTGGACAGCTCCTTGGATTGACAGCCCCTTACCATTCTATCAAGACATACCTCCCAGTCTATTACAGAGAGAGGGAGACTTTTGACTTTTAAAACCTTTATTATACAAATACTTAAAACAAATGGTAAACGTGCAAAGGTATATGGCTCTCCCAGGGGACAACCATGAAATACTTGTTAGCAAAAAGAACCCCACATCACCAAAGAGCAAAACCCCCTCCTCTATACCCTTCAAGAGATTACACATGTAGGACTAGCTACCTCTCTTCTACCTTGCAGAGTCCCCTCAATGGCCCAGTGCAATGCAAACTGGTTCATGTATTGTTGCAGGATAAACTGTCCAAATTCAAATATGACACATACTCAGGAAGCAGAAGAGTTGAGAGCTGATTTCTGTGGCATTTCAGAGTTGCCATCTTGGTCTTTGAAAACTGGCCAGGCAGATCATGCACCCCTTCGCCACTCAGTATGGGACAGAGAAGATGCATAGTCACAGAGGAGTC
Source organism: Gavialis gangeticus (assembly GCF_001723915.1). Taxonomy (NCBI): domain Eukaryota; kingdom Metazoa; phylum Chordata; order Crocodylia; family Gavialidae; genus Gavialis; species Gavialis gangeticus. The sequence continues at coordinate 115,215,861 of NW_017729025.1, read as the reverse complement.
CAAGTTCAGCAAACAAAATCACGTGCTGAGGGCAGCAAAGAACAGCTGCACCCAGAGGAATCCAAGACAGTGTGGAATCACAGAATCAGAGAAATCGGGCTGGAAGGGACCTCTAAAGGTCATCCAGTTCAGCTCCCTGCCTGAGGCAGGAAGAGCCCTATCCAAACCATGTTATACAATCCATAGTCTAAACTCTAAATAAGACTAGTGTCAACCCTGATGCAACACAGACCTAACACCATAACCTCCCACAGGTAAAGCAGGGGAACCATGGCAGCCAATGTCCTGCTTCTACGAAGTGTTGTCAATATATGCTCAAGAGATCCTGCATAGAGGGCCAACAGAGGAAGAAAACCCCCCCACAATTCGTACCAGTATAACCATGGAGTAAAATTCCTTCCTGACTCTAAATATGGCAATTGGTCTGACTGAATGGAAAGGAGAGAGTCTTTTCCATCTCCTCCTTGCAAAAAGGGCAGACTGCCAATGCCAATTAGCCCAAATGCTGGACAAAAGTGCCCATGGCCAGGGCCCCATGCAGCAGCCACAACCCCAGAATGGGAGGGGGGGATTCTTACTTTTCAGTCTACCAAGCCCCTGCTGGCCTGAAGTGCAACTTGCTCCAAACTTCAGCAAACCCATCAACATTCATGCAGCTCACACCATAACGTGTAACAAGGCCCTAAGGCTGGTTGGAATTAACAAAGTAGGAATCCTATGTCTAAATCCCCAGCTGAGCCAATCCACCTGGTGTGCTTGGAGCATGTTAAACACACAGACTGCACTAAGTCTAGTTCAAAATTCAGCTTTGATAATTAAATTCATGCAAAAATATGACTGACAAGGGGGCAGGTTAAAAGCAGCAGCTACCTTTTATATAATAACCTACAGTTCTAGCACATGTTTAAGTGCAGCAACTCCACTCAATTCCCTATTCAGGTCTGTTCAAATCCACAGCTGTCACTACCCATAAGAGTGCCCAAACCAAAAGACTTAGTGAGTTGTGAGCCCTCTTCACCCCTCCTGTTGAATGTGAGCTCCTATGCAGAAAGAAAAATATTAAAAAATCATGGCATGCAAAGCACAACTTTGCAGCACAACAATGAGGAGACACCTCTGGAAAGACCTGAAGGGAAGAGGACAGGGACGTCTAGAGTCTTTGTCCAAAGGCTTTTTATTTTTTGCATTTTATTCAGTCACTCTTGGATGCAAAAATGGAACATAAGCTCGCACTCCAAATCCTCTCCTCTTTCAGAGGAATATTCTCACCACTGGACTACAAAAGCATGCTAATTAATCCACATAGCCCCCTATGAAGTGACTGAGTAGTAAAATCTTTATTTCAGAATTGGAAAAAGTAAGGAACATAAAGTTTTGGGGCCCAGTTCTACAAGAGACTAAAAACCTTTATTTCCCATTCAACTTTCACAAAAGTTGCAAGTGTTCAGAACTAGGGCTGTTAATTAATCACATAATGTGCACAATTAATATGTTAATTGGTTCTTGTGTTAAGTTTTTTAATGCATTAATCACACGTGGTTTTGGAGCCTGTGGTGGGGCTCCTCTCCACTGCCATTACCCCTGCCTCCAGGATGGCCAGTGGGGCAGCAGTGGCAGTGCAAAGGACTGCAGAGCAGCCTGGGTGCAGGCTCCAGGATGCTGGAGCAGGAAGGCAGGCAGCCAGGTAGGTGTTGCACACACAGACACATATGGACACACACAGGAGCAGCAGCAGCATGCCAGGAATGCAGCCCAGCAGCATGTAGAGCAGTGCCCAGCATTTAAGTCTGTGGAGGAGAAGGGGAAGAAGTGAGAGAGAGGGCAGGGGCGAGGTGGGGGCAAGCTGAGGCCCCCACAGTGAGGAACAGAGTAGAGCAGGGGCTGGGATGAATGGACCCTGGGGCCAGGGTGGGTCATGTGACAGAGCTGCAGGTGGCTCATCCGCAGGCATGGCGGAGGTGGGGAGCTCCCTGCCATTGTGCGCACTCCCTAAGGGAGGCATGGGGGGGATGCGCCCCTAAAATTTGTGCACGGGATGGAGGCAGGCTGTCCACTGCAGGCTGGGGCTCTGCACCCTGCTGCTTTTGCTCCGAGAGCTGTGCGCTGGTCATGCCAAGTGGCCCCTGTCTGCCCAGTGGCAAGAGGTACAACATGGCATCAA
>NW_017729025.1:115213174-115213468 GCF_001723915.1 Gavialis gangeticus | reverse complement strand
CACACATACATACTGCTAGGCACTGCTGTACACACTGCTAGGGTGCTTTCCTGTAGGGTTACCATATTTTCAGTTTCAAAAAAAAGGATACCTGTGTAGGGAGGCGGTATATGAGTGTAGGAGAGCAGTGATATGCCCATGCTTTGCCCCTACCCCTCACTCCAAAGCCACAGCCCCACCCAACCCTGATGCTGCCCCTCACTCCTGACCCACAGTACCCCATATCCTGCCAGGGCATGCAGGGTCCCCCTCCCTGGGCTCCAGATCACCCTGCAGGGACCTCTCCTCCCCAGG
>NW_017729025.1:115206363-115208174 GCF_001723915.1 Gavialis gangeticus | reverse complement strand
GACAAAAGTGCCCATGGCCAGGGCCCCATGCAGCAGCCACAACCCCAGAATGGGAGGGGGGGATTCTTACTTTTCAGTCTACCAAGCCCCTGCTGGCCTGAAGTGCAACTTGCTCCAAACTTCAGCAAACCCATCAACATTCATGCAGCTCACACCATAACGTGTAACAAGGCCCTAAGGCTGGTTGGAATTAACAAAGTAGGAATCCTATGTCTAAATCCCCAGCTGAGCCAATCCACCTGGTGTGCTTGGAGCATGTTAAACACACAGACTGCACTAAGTCTAGTTCAAAATTCAGCTTTGATAATTAAATTCATGCAAAAATATGACTGACAAGGGGGCAGGTTAAAAGCAGCAGCTACCTTTTATATAATAACCTACAGTTCTAGCACATGTTTAAGTGCAGCAACTCCACTCAATTCCCTATTCAGGTCTGTTCAAATCCACAGCTGTCACTACCCATAAGAGTGCCCAAACCAAAAGACTTAGTGAGTTGTGAGCCCTCTTCACCCCTCCTGTTGAATGTGAGCTCCTATGCAGAAAGAAAAATATTAAAAAATCATGGCATGCAAAGCACAACTTTGCAGCACAACAATGAGGAGACACCTCTGGAAAGACCTGAAGGGAAGAGGACAGGGACGTCTAGAGTCTTTGTCCAAAGGCTTTTTATTTTTTGCATTTTATTCAGTCACTCTTGGATGCAAAAATGGAACATAAGCTCGCACTCCAAATCCTCTCCTCTTTCAGAGGAATATTCTCACCACTGGACTACAAAAGCATGCTAATTAATCCACATAGCCCCCTATGAAGTGACTGAGTAGTAAAATCTTTATTTCAGAATTGGAAAAAGTAAGGAACATAAAGTTTTGGGGCCCAGTTCTACAAGAGACTAAAAACCTTTATTTCCCATTCAACTTTCACAAAAGTTGCAAGTGTTCAGAACTAGGGCTGTTAATTAATCACATAATGTGCACAATTAATATGTTAATTGGTTCTTGTGTTAAGTTTTTTAATGCATTAATCACACGTGGTTTTGGAGCCTGTGGTGGGGCTCCTCTCCACTGCCATTACCCCTGCCTCCAGGATGGCCAGTGGGGCAGCAGTGGCAGTGCAAAGGACTGCAGAGCAGCCTGGGTGCAGGCTCCAGGATGCTGGAGCAGGAAGGCAGGCAGCCAGGTAGGTGTTGCACACACAGACACATATGGACACACACAGGAGCAGCAGCAGCATGCCAGGAATGCAGCCCAGCAGCATGTAGAGCAGTGCCCAGCATTTAAGTCTGTGGAGGAGAAGGGGAAGAAGTGAGAGAGAGGGCAGGGGCGAGGTGGGGGCAAGCTGAGGCCCCCACAGTGAGGAACAGAGTAGAGCAGGGGCTGGGATGAATGGACCCTGGGGCCAGGGTGGGTCATGTGACAGAGCTGCAGGTGGCTCATCCGCAGGCATGGCGGAGGTGGGGAGCTCCCTGCCATTGTGCGCACTCCCTAAGGGAGGCATGGGGGGGATGCGCCCCTAAAATTTGTGCACGGGATGGAGGCAGGCTGTCCACTGCAGGCTGGGGCTCTGCACCCTGCTGCTTTTGCTCCGAGAGCTGTGCGCTGGTCATGCCAAGTGGCCCCTGTCTGCCCAGTGGCAAGAGGTACAACATGGCATCAACTGGCTCCCGGCCTGCCTCTGCCCCATGCACCAATCCAGGGGGCCCATGATGCCTCTCTCAGGGGCACAGCAGCAGGAAACTTTACCCCCACCCCCGAAACCCAGATGAGTCACCCATGGTACTGTTGCACAACCCATCCCAACCCTAGGGTCCCATT
>NW_017729025.1:115204475-115205999 GCF_001723915.1 Gavialis gangeticus | reverse complement strand
GCCCCTGCCCCACTCCCTCCCTCACCATGGGAGCCTCCATCTGCCCCCCCACACCTATTCCCTCCCTCCCACCGCATCCCCTTCCCCTCCACAGACTTACTGCTAGGCACTGCTGTACACACTGCTAGGGTGCTTTCCTGTAGGGTTACCATATTTTCAGTTTCAAAAAAAAGGATACCTGTGTAGGGAGGCGGTATATGAGTGTAGGAGAGCAGTGATATGCCCATGCTTTGCCCCTACCCCTCACTCCAAAGCCACAGCCCCACCCAACCCTGATGCTGCCCCTCACTCCTGACCCACAGTACCCCATATCCTGCCAGGGCATGCAGGGTCCCCCTCCCTGGGCTCCAGATCACCCTGCAGGGACCTCTCCTCCCCAGGTTCCAAACCCCACACACACACCCACAGTTCCCCACACCTTCACAAATTCCCACCCCACCACACAGTCACCCCACCCCCCCAACCATACAAAGTACCTGCATAATTTTGACTTTTTCTGCACATAATTTTTAGTTTTTGGCTGTGCAATTAAAATCACTATTAACTGCAACTAATTTTTTTTAATCGCATAACTAACTGCAATCAATTTTTTTAATCATTTGACAGCCCTATTCAGAACCTTTTAGGATTCGTCTCTAATTGGCTCCAAATTGCTGATGGAATTTCTGGAGCCCAGAGCTTAAAAACAGACACTGCCGCTCTTTCTAAATGGCTTTATTATTCTAGTGTATTCCCAAATTATTTTCCCTTGATTGAAATTATTTAACTGGTATAATTTCCTTCAAGGAAAATGATTCTACACTGTACTAAACCTTATAATATATCCCCAGGTTACCAGCCCAAATCTTCCTTTGTACATTTTTTTATTACATTTCAGCACACCTACTGTAAACAATTTGTTCCCTGCCTTAATAATTTCTGCCTTTCAAATAGTTGCAGTTATAGCTCCCTCAGTGTTCATTCAGCCAAGCTATACAGATGGGTTAATAATAACCATTGTGATAATACTGTCTAACACTTATTCCCAAACATAGGCAGCTCCTATTTCCTTACTGGTATATTTAAATGCATCTAATAGCAACCTACATACTGGCGAGTCCTAGGATCGGTAAACAACAAAAGTACATGATATCATCAGATGACCTTCCAGTAGAGGATTAATACAAAGACAGGCGGGGGAAAAACACTAAATTTTTTATGGCTAAGGAGCATTAAAAACATCTCTAATCATAATAAATCAAGAGTATTCAAAACAAAAATAAATCACAGCTTTGCAGTTATTCTATCTAATTCTAAATCTATATTTGATAGGCTGTGCTAGTTGATGCTGACAGATCATGTACAACTATCTCTTGCACATAGGGCACAAGATGTGTGTGAGATATACTATTATATTCATATCATGCCCTGTTTAACAGCGTAAGTTTACAATTGAACAGAACAGAAGAGCTGAACAATGGTTTCTAATTCTCTGTTTATAAATACAGGCATACCTCGGAGATATTGCAGGTTCGGTTCCAGACC
>NW_017729025.1:115194409-115204297 GCF_001723915.1 Gavialis gangeticus | reverse complement strand
GGTTCGGTTCCAGCCCACCGCAATAAAGCGAATATCGCAATAAAGTGAGTCACACAAATTTTTTGGTTTCCCAGTGCATATAAAAGTTATGTTTACACTATACTGTAGTCTATTAAGTGTGCAATAGCATTATGTCTAAAAAAAAAAACAATGTACATACCTTAATTAAAAAATACTTTATTGCTAAAAAATGCTAACCATCATCTAAGCCTTCAGCGAGTTGTAATCTTTTTGCTGGTGGAGGGCCTTGCCTCAATTTGTAAAAAACACAATATCTGCGAAGCGCAATAAAGCGAAGCGCAATAAAATGAGGTATGCCTGTATTGTAAAGCTAAATTGACTTGCGAGTCTTAAGATGGAAGAATGTTATAAACCGATGCCTTCATGCGAAAATGATGTTTAACCAAAATTGGTTTATGACTTGGCAATATTAATCTGCTTTTCGGCACACTATATATTGAGAGTTGTTAAATGCACTTACTTTCTACCTAGCAATATACTGCCAGGTGCATGCTCCTTTTGATATAGAGTGAAAGTCAATTACCTTTAGCAAGAACTGCTGTGTCGGTTGGGGCTTTTTAAAGTGAATTTTGTGCCAGTGAAGAGTCTTCCAATTATCTCCTCATTGACCCTTATGTAACTCCATTTTCCTTAAGTAGGTCTGCATGTATGTTGTTGATGACAGTCTGAAGACAATGGGGTTTCAAAGGTAAAACTGAAAGCCAGATTTGGCCCCTATTTGGCCCCAGATTTTGACCTCTATTACTGATTATGATGTGCAAGATGAAAGAATACAGCTTGACTTTCATGGCTTAATAAGAGTTTGTTCAGTTGGCTGTTAGGAAAAAAAATCCTTTTACTTACAAATGGGATTTGGAAATTAGTGTGATTCACTTTACAGAGAACTCCACTAAACTATTACATCGTCTTGTGTTACTTTTAGTAATATACAATCCTACATGTTAGCTTCACTTGAGATTTCTCCAGAAATCCTATAATAAATCATTCCTTTCCTGTAACATAGGCAGAGCAGAAAGGAGACTTATGGGACTCCAATATGAAACCCTTGAATTACTAGGAAGTAAGAAATTGCTGAGAGATTACTGGATATTTAAAAAAAAAGGTAAAGCAGCACAACTGGTGAATACAATAAATCCAATATCATTTAAAATCAAAGGCTACCCAGGCACGATATAAACAAGAATTATGCTTCATAAACCCCTGAGAAGTTTCTGTCATTACATAGATGGGAAAAGAGAGGCACAGAGATATTAACCAACTTGCCTAAGGTCACAATGACTTTAGGCAAGGAATAGAGCCCAGGATTCGCTTCCACATCCTTTGCTCAAAACCTGTGACTAAGGCATTTTTCAGGTAATAATTGGAAAGACTCGGTTAATGTTTTGAGATTAAAACATTTCTGAAGAGATCTTTCTAATTTGAAAACTTACTTTGGGTATTTGAATGAAACCTGCTTTTAAAATGATAGGTGTTGAAAAATCCTTTTTAGTATGCTGCTGAGTATTCTGGTACGGATCACGCCATCTGTCCAAGCTGGTGAATGCATATTAATCTATCAATTTTTAAAATATAATCTTAAAAATATTCATGCAATATGATTTATTTTTAAAAAAAAAAAATCACACACTCCTTCCATTGCTATATTACAGTTTGACATATGCTGAGAAAAATGTAATTTCTCTCTTACATGCATGTTCCTAGTTACTAGAAAACACTATGGCTCCACTGGTCTTTATATAAAAACAATGCTTCTGGCTTTTCATCTGAATATTACAGATACAGTACAAAGTATTTTGTTGATATTAATGTGCTTACAGCTTATTACATAAAGTTAATTAAAATCTGAATATGGCAAAGTCTGAAAATGCTGCATGTCTAATTTGTCCACCAAAGCTGCTTGTATAATGAATAGCTTTATAAGAGCATTATGTTATCACAATGCAGCATATGACTCCATTCCAGCTCTGTTCATTTCAAAGAAAAATAAGGAAAGCACCATGGCTTTGTGGAAAAACCACATTAGCTTATCGTCTCTGGGGAAATGATTCAAATCTGGGTGGAGTAAAAATGCCTTAATTTCAGCCTACTCTTTGTTGGACAGTATCTACTGGCATGCAACAAAACCACAAATGGCATGTCACACTTGGGACTGCTAAAGCCACCCACAGCCTTGAGTAAATGCACTTTGAAGGTCAAAGCCCAAACCACTAGCAGTTTAACCAAAGGAAAACCACACCAAGGAGAGAATACCTATATCTTGGCTAGGTAAATACAGGAATCAGACATCTCCCAAACTGAGTTTATTGCTTTGGAAGTTAAATTGCTTTCCTAGTTAAACTGGCACCTTTTTAAAAAAAAATGTGTCTCTTTCTAAGGCAGAGTCCCACAGTACTGGAATGCAGATACACATCCAGGCAGCAGCTCTTGAAAGCATACTCAGCACCTTCTTAAGAGGACACAGAATGAGCTCTGCTCACCGTGACTACTACTCAAAGCTCCCTGTACCACCTCCCTTCTTCCCATTGCACAACCATGAAAGAACACAATCTATTTGACCCTGAACACTGATTTAAACATACCAAGCCAGATTCCTCTCTTCACTTCCACCCTATACCATGTACTTCTCAAGCTGTATGTGGCATGCCCACTCAGGCTGGGAGATGCAGGATTTCTGTGTTTACCTTGCCAGGGATAGGTTGAGGTATTTTCTCCTTGGTGTCGTTTTCCTTTGGCTAAACTACTAGTGGTTTGGGCTTTGACCTCCAAAGTCCATTTACTCAAGGCTGTGGGTGGCTTCAGCAGTCCCAAGTATGACATGCCATTTGTCAAACTGCTACAGTCCCAGTGAAACTAGGACAAGTTACACCAGCTGATAATCTGGGATTCTGTGGGAAGTTAAGCAAGGGTGAATCTTAACTAGAGGCTACTCAGAGCTGCCAAAAGACCACTGCAGCCCAGTTTGGTTCCTGGCTACTCACTCCCAGTCCTGACATATAATATAAATGGCTTCACCTTAGAAATGTCCCCACTACTATTAGAAACAAAAAGTTTAATTAACATAAAGATAACGTTATTTTGCATGTGTATTCTGGTCAGCCCAGCACAAAGTTCACAACACACCCTGCTCAAAGCCCCAGCTCTTGGAGTCCTGCAATTAGGGTAAAACAGATTTCATTTACTTAACAAGGTTTTCGTTCTTGTCATTTGAGATAAAGGCTTGAAACCATGAACCACTGGCTTCAAAAGAAAAAAGAAAAAAAAATGTCTCTAAAATGTAGTATTTAAAGATCTCATAATGTTGGGCCTATCATAATATTTGATAGCTTGGGGTTGGCAGCACCATGGTAAGAGAAGAGGGAATGGGTCTTGGATCAGCTCTGAGTCAATGAGAAGTCTATGCAATAAACCAGGGGTGTGAAACTCATCTGGCCCCACAAGCTGGATGAGCGACAAGCAACTAGTTGATGGGCTGAATGAACAGTGCAAAGCTTCCCTGAGGGCCTAGCGGGGCTCATGGACCCCCATCCCTGCCCGTGCATGCTGGATTCAGCACACCCATGCCCACTCCAGTGGGTCCAGGACTGCACCCCACATGGGTCTATGCAGAGGCAGTCTGGGATGGGCACCACGTGGCACTGGCTCTAGCCAGTCAGGGACCTGGCAGGAAACTGGGCATCCCAAGTGCTTGGCTACCACCACAGGAAGCCAGGTTCCCCTCCCTCCCCCACAATGCTGCTGGGGCTCCAGCACTGTGGCTCTCACTCAGGTGCTTGGCTACCACTTTGAGAAGGTCCCCATTGCAGCCAAGGTTGAGGCAATTCAGTCTGGCCTACAGGCCATAAATTTGACGCCCCTGCACTAAACCGAACATAAGGCTGTCTCTTAACCCCTGAAGTCTGCCCCAGAATGCTTTCCCTTGTTGATCAGTTCACACAAGTGGATTTTAGAAGAAGCCAGGATAAGAGAGAAGCAACACCTTCAGCTGCACACCTGGTTACAGTAGTCAAGTCCAGGATACTGTCCACTGCAAGAGGACATTAATTTTTTTGGTACCAAAAACAGGTTTTAAACTACACCTGCCCTTCCTGCAACCAGTAAGCAATGGCTCCTGATACTTTCTGTCAAGGTACACTCTCTGGTCTCCACTGAGTTTTATAGCAACAGACAATTCATCTTTCATAATTACATGTTAACACTCAATGAAGACCAGTGAAGTGGAACTCCAGTTAAATCTATCCCCAAATAATAATAGGCAACCACAAAAAAACAAACATAAATACGAAGAGAGAAAGGCATCATTGTGCTTGTAAATCCTTTAAACTTCTAATATTTGTTAACATAATGCAAAATTACATTAACGTTCTAAACAGCTAGTTAATTCCTTCACAGACAATTTGTTTTGCAATTTGCTTTCAGTGCACACCCCACTAAAAAACAAAATCAGAGATTGCCAGATGAAGTCAGTAACACTGGCTTTTTGTCAGTTTTTGTGTCATGTTTATACAGAATTTTACATTTCACTTAGCAAATCTGCCTTTGAGTTCTTAAAATACTGGCCAGTTTTCAGCCTCAAACCACACTCTGAGTATATAACATACTTTCTCTATGGGTCTGCATTACAGTTGCAATTACTTCATGCCTTAGTAACTGTAATTCACCACTAATGTACTATCTACCCTTAAACTTCTATTGGCTGGAAACTTCACAAACTAGTGAAATTAAGTATGCAGTATAATGATAGGGCTTCAAGAGTTCAAGCGTGGTGTCAAAAACATTTCAGGAGCACCGCCCTGAAAGGAATTAAGGAACTAAGGGCTGTCCAGCAATAAGGGCTGAACAACCATTGCCACTGCAACCATAGTCATTATTCAGTCACTGTTATGGACAATACTGAGTCCACCTGGGTGACAGAGTCAGCTCACCCTGGTTCCACAGCAGTGGACTGCCACAAGACTCAGTATTTACACCAATGCTCTTTGATGGCAATATGCCAAAGTCACCCAAATTTGTATAGGCAGATGACCTTGCTTTGGCAATGCAAGCAGCCACCTTCAATGACATTAGGTCCACCTTGAATGACAACCTGAGTATTACGGAGGAGCATTCACAGAAATGGAGACTCGAGCCAAGTTCCCACAAAACAACGGGCACTGCATTCCATCTTGATAACAGGACACTAAGCCTACCCTGAAGGTAACTTTTGCAGCAACACTGAGGCATGACCTCACTCCGTCTCATCTTGGAGTGGGACTGGATGGCACATTAACCTTCCATGGCCACTTGAAGAAGGTAGCAGCCAAGACTAAGATAAGGGTCAATTTGGTCTAGAAATTGGCAAGCACAAGCTGGGTATCAACATCAGTATTACAGACATCGTGCTGACCCTTGCATACTCCATAGCCGAGTACTGCGCACTGGTATGGACCAGAAGTAGTTACACTTGATTTATTGACATCCAACTGAACTCTGCAATATGGTGCATCACTGGAACCCTCAAGTCGACTCTAACCCCTTGGCTACCCATGCTGGCACATATTGCTCCTCCACCTATTCATTGTGAGGTAGCAACTCTACAGAAAGTCCACCAGGACCTCAACAGTGTCTCTCACCATTGCCTAAAGTTGCGTAAGCCCTTCTGGATCCATGCACTTAACCTTCAACAATGTGATTTCAACCCTGATCAAGTTGGGAAAACCGAATGGAGTTCACAGGAAGTCCCAACATCTTGTGATAGATCCAATGCAGAAGGCTTTGATCTCCCACAATACTCCTGGCAACTCTAAATCATATCCTCACAAACCATGTGAGATGCAGATACTTGATACACAAGTGGAATATTAAAAGCTCTCCAGTGTGAGACTGTTGTCACCCAGAACAGACCATGGAAAATATAATGACTCAGTGCCTGATCCACAAATATGAAGGAGGTATCACAACAATATACTCTACTGCTCCTGTCAAAATTGTCAGGCTCAACCATGTAAATATACAATTATTGTTGCTCTTCTGTATCTACATCAGCCAGAAGAAAGAAGAAGATTATTCAGCCAACTGGTATGAGGGAGACTAATGACAGCTTTTTGTTATCATCTGATTGGTAATAATATTAAAGCAGGGGAAACCCTGTTTTGGTTAGCCTAAAGGAGTATAACTATGGCAAGTGTAGCATAGTATTATTAAAATAAGCAGGGCACATTTACGCTAGTTATCAGGAAAAATGTCCTAATTAGATTTAGTAGAGCATGGAATAGTGCCTCAAGGAGGAATTACGGCACTTGATTCATTTCAGCTTTCAACAGGCAACAAATTGGGAAAACACTCTAGGTTATTTCTCCTTCAGAAAGAGACTGAACAGGATCACCTCAACAGGTTCTTCTCAGACCCTAGGGCTGATCATTACAAATAGCCACAACTCTATTCTTCATCAAAGAGGCTGGAAGTGTGTCCAGACAGAAAGAGAGACAATGGCAACTCAGCATCAGTCCATTATAGCTCCTACTACAGCCAGTAGTAACTGGGGCCTTCGTAACCTTTCAGATTTAGATCCAACACATAGTTCCATACTTTTGGTTTTCTTTCTGTTTAAATGAAGACAGGAAAGGCAAGTAGTTATTTTCTCAGGAGGTGATTACCTTGACTCAAGAGGTTAACAATTTCGCCTTTGCAGCAAAAAAATACTGTTCTCTTTACAGGAGATGTCACTCCTTCCACTTTGCACCAGTCTAAAGCTAAATTTAATAGAAAGATAGCTTTGATGAGTATATGAGAAATCAGGGACTAACATAACATGATCTTACACATTTCAGTCCTTTATCTAGCACTTCTCAAAGTCTCCTTCTCAGAACAGTAACTGGAAAGGCTGTAGAAGCAATGTCTCACTACTCAACAATGATCTCTTTGGCCACTTAACAGAGCTCTCCTTGACCAAAAGAACAAAGAACGCAATGTAAGATTCAGAGACTGGAACTGTGAAAGCAAGTTAATTCAGGTTTTTGGAAAGTGTGGCGTCTGTACTGAGAACAGCCAGTAAGGAAACAGGAGTGAGGGTAGTTTTTCCTTCTTTTCTTCCAAAAAGCTTTTGGCAGAAACTCATCATTTACTGATAAAGCAGACAGTTTACACAAAGTTTCATTTAGTCAGAACACATTTTTTTTTAATTACAGAAACAGTTTAGATGGAAATATGTATACTATCCCTATATTGATAGAGTCCCTACATACTTCTGCAAAAGAGAATTTGCTAAAACATGGGGGTGTCCAGCTGGGAGTCTATATTCTCATTAGGCACAACACAAACAATTAGCTAGATCAGTGGTGTGCAACCTATGGCCCATGGACCCCTGGGGGGTCCACAGACTGTGTCCAAAGAGTCCACAAAAGATTACTGTGATTAATCAAAAGTATGCAAATTTCCACACTTACAATTCAAAGGGGTCTGCACCTCTATTCAAAATTTCCAAAGGGATCCGCAGATGAAAAAAGGTTTAAAACCACTGAGTTAGATGCAGTACAATTCCTGCATAATCCTGAGATGAAGGATGAGTGTTGAGGGGAAAGATGTAGGAAGCAGACTCACTACTATGTGACTGGCAAATAAAGACTCTCCAGCCACAACTTTTAAAAGGGAAAGAGAATTTAAGATGTTATTTTCAGCTTCCAAGTTCAGTCCTCTCCACTGCTAGTACAAAAATCAGTCTACATTATGGATCCCACTGCCAGCAAGTCTACTGGATTTGCACAGTAGATATGTAAATGTATGAGGATAACTTATTAACATTAAAGAAAGGTACATGTATATACTTCAGGAAGACTTACCACATCAGGCTTATTACAAATATCTGTAATTCAGCATTTTGGACATAATAATCAAACAATTTATCGGTGCTCTAGGTTCTAACCTTATCCACATTGTGGACTCTGCCTTTTTTATTGTTATTCTTGTTCTCTGATCTTCCTGTTTTTCTGTCTCCATATCCATGCAGTACAATGCTATAAATCTAACCACTCATGCACAGGGAAAGAGAAGCTGTAGCAAAAAAGAACTAAGTAAGGAACTGTTCCCACAGTCCCCCAGTTCTTCCCTATCTTAATCCTTTGTTTGCAAAATGTAGATTTAAAAACTAGATCTAATCATTTCCTTCACAAGTGAGGATGATATGGAAAACCTAGAAAGACTCCCAATGCTCCAGGGCAGGGAGGACAGAGCCTTTTGTGGATGGCGGGGTGGGGGGAAGGTGCAATTGGGCAGTAAGGGGCTTCAGCAGCAGTTGCTTGTCCCATACTGGCACAGGGTACTGCTCACAATATATGGAGAATCAAGACTTCACTTAGTCATACCCTGTCTAGAGAGGGACATTGCAGCTAGGTAATTCTATCACAAAGGATTAAAACTTCCCCTACAGCACTGCAACAACCATTTCCCCCTCACTCCAGTTTATACCACCAGAGTCCACTAAAGCCAGAAACTGAACAATACCCCCGTTCCCTATTTGGCCATCAAAAAAAAGACTGGTTTATGGTTAAATTACAATAATAAGATTCAAGGAGTCTTTGTTTTATTCTAGTTTCCAGAACAGACACCCTTCCCTCCTCCACCCTCCTCTCAACCTAAGCGAGTCACACTATCACTTTTTCCTCCCTGCAGAATAGGGTTAGACAGAATCACCAACCTCAGGTATCTCAAACTTGCCTCCTGTCCCAGACTAAATCCAGACTGTGGGGCTGCTTGCAGGCTGGATCCAGCCCACAGCAAGGTCTGGCTCTGGTGACAGGGGGCTCCCTAAGGGTCCGGAAATGTGGCATCAGGGGAGCGGAAATTAAACCTAACACCTTTACCCAGTTGCCACATTTCCCAACCCCTTGAGGAGATTTGCAGGCTGGATGATATTGCACTTCGGGCAAATATTCTGTTTTTCCATCATTTCTACTGTAGTATAGCTTATGTTGGGTCATATTTAGAAATGCTAATGCTGATATGCAGGAAGATTCCCAGTAGCCAGGGAAACTGGTAGAGACCAGACAACAAAGCAGAAACTAAAAGCAACTGCTTTTCTCCCGCAAAAGAATAATATAGAGTGCTACAAAGCAGAGCATGTAGGTAGGAATTCTAAATATAGAAAGCCATTAGAGCTAGGCAAAAGTTCTCAAGCCAACTCTGTAGCATTGTGAAATCCCTTTCCTAATTCATTTTTACTTTGATGGGAATAAACCTAGTCCTTTTACACTCAACTTCCTAAAGGTAAAAACATAAAAAATGTTCTAACTAGGAGGTGGTAGGAGATATTTAAGCTTCTACAAAAAGGCATAAAATAGCTCTTTTTACCATTACAAGATACGAGTTAGATCGGCTTTACAAAAACAGAAGCAAAAACATTTAGAAAGAAGGGGCACAAATGGCTTTCATAAAGGATGACAAATAATTTGACATACGCCCTCATCATCCAAATTAAGATGAGTTTGAGGTGGGGGAAGGGGTGGGAGAGTTAAACTAATTTATAACAGTTAAGCTAGGGACAGAAGTTACACATAAAATGGTTGAAGTGATCAGAAACTGGTTTATGCCTGTAACAGAACAAAAGTTCACTGCACATAAACCAGTTTCAAAGTGGCTGAAACTAGTTTAGGATAAACCTGGTTAAATGCGTATCAGACTTAACTGATTTAGGTCAAACTGGTTTATGGAACATTTATCCGAGACCCCTTCCTGGTTCAAATTAAATCAGAGTCCCCCAGCATCCCAGGATTCTTTGCAGCCCTGGGCTGGGCTATGCTGTCTGCTCCAGAGAGCAGGGTTGGGTCCTGCCCCTCTGCAGGAGCAGTGAGGGCTGGCTGACAAGGGATGGGGGTGGGAAACCCAGCTGGGGACCAC
>NW_017729025.1:115166785-115194369 GCF_001723915.1 Gavialis gangeticus | reverse complement strand
GGGGGGGGGGTCGGTGGCCCTTGCCAAGCTATTCCCCACTCAGCGCTGGAACAGAGGGGGCAGGGGGCAGAACAGCCTGGGAGAGACTGCCAACAGACAGGGGGCCAGCAGGAGACCAGCAGACTCCAACCCATCCACCTCTGGCAGAGACTGAAGCGGGCAAGCAGTTGGTAAGCAAAGGGGGAGGCTGGGGAACCGGGGCTGGAGGGATGGGTCCCCTGCCACCTGTGAGCGCAGGGCCAAGCTCTGCAGGACCAGACTCAGAGGGGGGAGGTGTTGGCAAAGACCTGGCACAATCATCACATGTATGTGCTGGAGATGGAGCTAAGGCGGGGTGGGCAAAATGCGACCCGGGGCCAGATGCAGCCCGCCAGGCCATTCTATCCGGCCTGTGGGGCCCCTAAAAAATTAATATTAATCTGCCCTGGACTGCCTGTCACGTGGCCCTCGATGGCTTGCCAAAACCCAGTAAGTGGCCCTCTGCCCAAAATAATTGCTCGGCCCTGAGCTAAGGGAACAGGAGAGGTCAGCAGACTGCTTGGGCTGGTGTGACCAAAGAAAGCAAAGAACTTCATTTATATTATAAAACAGAACCTGTAAAAGGCGGGAAACTAGAATACCTAAGCAGAAACAAAAGACACTGAATGCATGAGAGTCCTTCCAAGGGTGCTATAGGTGACAAGCATACTAATGTCAAGGCACCCAAGAGGGGAAAGGGGGTGCACAATGTGCCTATAAAAACCCAAATAGATATGAGGCTTGTGGGATCTCCACTCCAACACCTAAGACCACCTGCTGGTTCCCCAAGAAGGACTTTCTGAACACCTGGATATAAGGAGACACTCTGCCCCCAGGGTTACATAACATTTTCTCTTGTCTTCTTGGTTTATTACATTGCATTTTAAGTTAGACTAAGCTGTGCCTGCTCTCACTGTGTTTTACTGGGCTGTATTTTAGCCTAGGCAAACATTTTTGGTTGTTCTTTGCTGTGTGCTTGAGGTTGCAAATTGCTGTGTTCAATACATACTCACTTCAGAGAAAGGGCTGTTCTTGTTCAAGCTTTTATGAGTTCAGTGCCACCACCTTTTTCCTCACCCACCTCCTCCTCAGCCTGGCAGTGGCTATTCTCCTCCCCCACCCCATTTCAAGCATGGAGCAGGAGGTGGGAGCAGAAGCCTGGCAGGTACTGCCCCCCCCCAATGCAGGCCCAGGCTGGGGTCCCCTCCAGCATGCTAGCCCTCAGGCTGGGGCCTGGCCACACCCCCTCTGCTCGAGCAGGGAGGGGGAAAAAGCCTTGAATCTTCAGTCCATTCCCTTTGGCAGTGGCTGGCAGGCTGGAAAGCATGGTGTAGCCCCCCCCCCCCCGACTTCTGGCCTGAGCCACTGCAGGCATAGGGCTGCATATCCTGAATCAAAGGTGAATGTCTGTTCACTTGCTTCCCAGTTGAATCTCAGCAATTTAGAGTAACCTGCAAAGACTGAACCTGCAAAGACTGAATCGATTCAGCCTCGAGCTTTTTGACTGTCTGTACTTAGCCTTAATTTATTCCTCTTACATACTAACAGAATATATTTAAAATATTTACTCCATCCATAAAATATTTTCATATCTTGACAATCACAGAAAAGAGCTGATACACAAGAAGAGAGACTTGCAATGTATATGATTAAGTATCCCTATTACAAGATTTAATTTTAATCACTTTACTTCTGAACCATATATAGGCAAGGTTTTTCTCTTATTTAATTAGCAGTGCAACCTTTAGCTCCAAAAAAACACAAAGAAACCCAAATATAAAGTAGATAATCATGAATTTCCCACAATTTTTGTTATTCCAATATGCCACAGTTCATAGTTTATAGCTATAATGGGATTCTAAACCTGAAGGACAGCCAGTATGTCACCAAAGTATTAATGCCTTCTGGAAGCTAAAGGGACATAAGGAGAATCCTTGTGTTTACAGCAGAGAAAGTGACGAACGAAGTATTATTGCACAGGGAGTTTGTATTTTTTTCCTTAATGAGAGAGGAAACAGATTAAACTAAATTGAACAATCCCCTTAAATATTTCTAGAAATACCTGTTTTAGAAGCAACTGCATGTAATTACTACTGGTTAATAAAGAAATAATATTTTCAAGCAACTATTTAGCATTACTGTGTAGATTAGTAGAGGTAGTCTTCTGAACAAGTTAGTCTTTACAAGTGCCACCCTGCCCTGCCAACTATTTTGACATAATGACTAGAACTTCTGTCCAGTTACCTGTCCTTAGTTTCTCCATGTGATTGGAACCAAGAATATAAATAATTATTTTTATCCTATTACCTAAGACAAAAATAAATACAAGCGTAAAGAGTCTATTGGATTTTGGTACAAATCTTCCATTAGATAAAAAATCACCCATTTTGAATGCAGGTGTCTGCATTCATAATGACATCTATGATAAGGGATCTTAGTGGGTATCCAGGTTAGTTAAAGCTCTCTTCATTAAAATACCATTTTGACAGGTGCTGACTGATGGTGTTAGGCTGTTTTCATAGTTAAATCTGAAGAGAGACCCAGGTCAGCAATGTGATAAATGTGTTTTCATACAATTTGCTCCAAGCACACATTTTGACATATTCTAAGGTCAAAAAAAATCTTTGGTTCAAGCTAGATATTTTTTTTTTACTTTATCAGTTCCACCAGCTAGCACATTGAACAATGAAACAAAGCACTACAAACATTTTAATTTACTGTACGTTGCATAGAAATTAAGAAGCTACTAAATAAAAACTGCTACTTTGGCAAAAATAGCTGTTACAATAAATTATGCACAAGACATAGCAGATGGAAACATTTAACTCTATGATCAACTGAAATATCGCCTTAAACATTCTTTTGGGACAAAGGCAGAAAGAACCCTCTTACAGAGTAAATTCTCTTTATATATGTTTTATTACCAAAAGAGATCACAAAGATTACTCTATTATAGTAAGACAAAAACAGTCTCAGGTCTAGAGTGATAAAAGGAAATGGGAAAGTGTAGCTAGACCCTCTAACAAATCCCTCATTCCTGCAAAAACTTAACATGCGCTTAACTTTATGAACTGAAAGTCACGTACTTGATTTTACATCAAGCACAAGGAGAGTGCATCCTTAAATCCCACCCAATGTAAATAAAAAGAGCATCCTCAGAAAACTAAAGCTAACAGCATTTTTGACACAAAAAGGCTTTTGGTACTAAAATCAAGTAGCCTTCCAAATCTCTCTAATATTTCATGAACCGTCCAAATCATAAAGGACGGTTCCTGCATTAACAACAGCAAATGTAATAACTTGGAATTTTAGACACATCCTACTTGTTTACCAATCGTATGAACATTTACATTTAAAACAAATCTCTGAATAATACCTATGTATTGGCAATTATTATTAGATGTATTTTTATAAATGCAATATCTAAGATAGACTATGGATCTTTCCTCTAAAGTCAATGGAGCCTAAATTATTAAGTCTAAAGTTCATTGTTTAATTTTTTATTTTTAAACCAAACTCAGCATGCCTTAACTTCTTACTCCAGTTAAAGCTTCCAATATTAACTGATCATCTTGACTTTTCAAAGACAAAACCTATTCCTCAAATGTTTATTGCTCTTTAATAAATCAAATAGCTTTTCCTTTCACACACATCAGAGAACAATTTAGTTCATGTTAATTCCCTAGAATTAATAACCCTATAAGAGGAACTGTTACAGGAATTATGACAATAGGCACAGACTGCAAATATATGTCTCTTCTTATTCTATTTTTATTTATAAACTACTTACATGGCAACTTACCAGAACCATCACCTTTGTATTATATAAAAACCAGCTTAAAATGCCCTTTAGTCCAGGGACAAAAGATTAATGAATTAAATATAGGTTGAAATTATGGGACTCTTCAAGTCAGTATTTGAGAACAAAGGAATATTGTGTAAAATAATGAAAAAAGCAAATTCAGTAAATGATGGAAGATTATGTGGACAATTCTTCAACTGCAGAACACCAGAGGCCTTGATTCTTATCTTTCAATTTAGGATTAAAACTGAAAGCAAACAATCTCTAGTAATGAGCACAGGCAAAAACTCAATAATGGATTACCACTGATTTTAGTACGCCATTTTTATGTTCATCATTAACATTTTTTTTAATGTTTTGGACTTGAAACTGTACTAATATATTAAGGGCCCATTTCATGTAGAAACATAAAAAATACTAGGGGATCTTGTTACAACGATCGTACTAGGATGACCTAACTTGCAATACTGACATATCCAAAGCGTTTTCCACGAAGTGGTTATAATAAAGTTAAGTCTAGGCCATGATAAAATTCTAGGCCATGATAAAATACCTTCTATTTCACCAGTAACAAAAGAGAAAGTTTAACAGCAGTTATTAAAGTGCTTTTTAAAACCAGCAGTTATAGATAATTTGCATCCAAAAATAAAATAGCATCGTGGTGCAGGATCTGGCTCTTTCTCCTGTGGCCCCTTGATTTTCAGTGAAGTGGAGAGGAGAGGAGCGGGGAGATACCAAGGAGTTTCACAGGACAGTGTGGATGCACCTCCACTCCCTGCTGCCTCAGATTGAATCCCTTCTTCGGAGTTCATAGGAAGCGGCCAAGGGACACTGTCCTGTGAAACACCTCAGTGTCTCCCTGCTCCTCTCCTCTCCCTTGTGCTGAAAGTCAAGGGGCTGCAGGAAAAAGAGGCAGACCCCACACCACAATGTTTTCCCAGAAGCTGGGCAGGACAGGCCACACGGGGTATGGGGAACTCCAATACTGATTCAGACAGGAAGCCATGTCCCAGGCACCAGGGACCACACACGTGGCTCCAAGCATCTACACATGGGTTAAGGCACCTTAACTAACTGCACCTAAATTTGATACTTGCTTTATGCAGGTATTAAATTTAGGCACTATTAGCCTAAAATCACCATGTCTAAGGCACATTAAGGGCTACACATATAGACTTATGCCCTCAATGCACCTTAAAAATGGCTAATGTGCCTTAAATCTCCATCTGTAGATGCGCCCAGTGATCTGGATTACTTGTCAGCTGGGAGAAACAAAAAATACACATTTCACTATGGCTAAGGAAAAATCAAATGTACAAGTAAAAAAAGTGGGAAACAACTGGTAGGCAACACTACTGCTTAGAAAAGAATCTGAGGGTTATAGGAAATCACAAACTGAATATGAGTAAACAGTAGGGCTGTGCAAAGCTTCCGGTGCCGATTCAATTCAGAGGAGATTCGGCATGATTTGGCAGCCGTATCTCCAAATCCAAATCGAATTGGGAGACCAACAAAAACATTTGAATCAATTCAAAGCTCTCCAAATCAATTCAGAAAAGATTTGGAGAGCTTCAGAGATTCGGGCAGTCCCCACATGCCATGGCAGGGAGATGGACCCGGACACCATGCCAGTAAGTGCCGGGGGGAGGGGCTAGAGGAGGAGGAAGGGGACCATGGGGGACCCCTGCCAGACCCCATCCCCTGCCTGCTCCTGCAGCTCCCCTGAGTGCCTCCCCACACACGCCTGCTCTCCCAGCCCTGTCAACTGCTGCCCCACCCAGCCCCAGCTCCTGGTTCTTTAAAAAAAAAAGCCTTGCACTCACCAGCCACTGCAGTGGCTGTCAGGGCTTCTGGGGGCTCATGGCAGAGCCTCCCATGCAGTGGGGGACAGCAGAGATTGCCCCCCACCTGCTGGTGAGTGCAGACTTTTTCTTTTTTTATTTAAGCGCCAGGAGGCTGGGGCTGGGCAGGGCAGCCATTGATGTGGCTGGGGGAGTGGGCAGAGGATGGGGGCTTGTGGCAGAGCCCACCACGCAACATGGAACAGTGGGTGGCCAAATCTCTGAATTAGATCACTGTCCCCCAAATCAGCCAAATCCGAATCCAAATACTAGCTGCTTCAGACAGGCCTAGTAAACAGTATGTTGCAAAGAAGACAGATGTCATGCTTAGATGTATTAACAGGATTGTTCTATTTAACACCGACACAACAACACTATGGCATTACTTGGAACACCTGCTCTGGTTTTGGTCACTGCACTTTAGAAGACGTGCGTGCAAACAGGAGGGAGTCCAAAGGTCGGCAACAAAAATAAGAGGTTTAGAAACCATGACTTATAAATAAAAAAAAAAAATTCTTTCAAATATTAATCCAAAAACAAGGATGAAATAGGACTTATTATCAGTCTTCAAACATGTTAAAGGCAGTTCTAAAAAAGACAGTGCTTGATTGTTTTCTAAGTACAAGAGACAAGATCAAATAAGTTAGGTTTACACAAAGGGACATTTAGGTTATCTATTAGACAAGTGGTCTCCAAAGTGGGGGTGCATGCACCCCAGGGGGTGCGCAAGATGATCCATTGGAGTGCAGGAAGAAAATATTAGAACTTCTATTTATATAGATAGGGTGCATGATCAAAAAAGTTTGGAGACCACCGTATTAGAGAACTTTCTGCTTCTAAGGACAGTTCAGTATTAGAACATACCTAGGGAGGTAATAGAATCTGTATCATTAAAGGATTTTATGAAAAAGTTGGTCAAACATCTGTCTGAGACAGTGTCAGTGTCAGAGTCTCCAACTGTCTGTAAATTTATAGAGAATCCATAAAAAACAAGCCTAAAAACACCTGTCTGTGAGGACTATAAAAATACTGAGCCTTTCTTTAAAAAACAAACAAACAACTTAGCACCCCTGAGGTTGATTACAGCATAATATGGGGTGCAATTGGGGGGTTCAGGATATGGAGGTGAGTTGGAGACCCATGGGAAGGGGCAGCATGGTGTAAAACCATTGCTACAATCAAGTAGTGTTCACCAACCCAAGTTTTTCTTTGTTTGTTTTTTACTGACAACTATACTTTTTTCACTAATGGTTGGTGTTAAAACCCAAAATTTGAACCCAGCCCTTATCCAGGGCTTGGCAGAAGGGTTATGCAAAACATATGTCAATAAAAATATAAGTGTTAGTAAAAAAAGTTTAGTTATAAGTAAAAAGTTGCAAGATTGTCAGTAAAAAGAAAAAAGTCATGGGTTGGCGACCCTGGATGGTCCTGCTTTACTAGATCCTGCCTAGACTGAAGACAAAGTATTTTTTCTAAAAAGGACTTGCTCATAGTTATTGGACTCAAAAGAAAATTAGTTTTTCAAAAGCTTATGGCCCATCTTATGCAGGAAGTCAGACTAGAGGTGATCAAACCAGTCCCTTCCACCTTTGAAATACATTAACTTATGAATTCATAGTTGCAAGTATAATCATGTTTCAACTATGAGGTATTAATACTGCAACTGCATCTGATAAAAGGGATCTATGCACCATGCAGAAGTCCTACTGAAATCATAAGTAGAGGTACACAGATATATTGGTCTGATATTAGATCCGTACCGATATAAAGAAAATTGGCTGCATTGGAAATCAGCCCAATGCATCCAGTAATTTGGCCAATAAATGCCGTGTGTGCATGCAGCCACAGCACAGCATGCAGACAACGAGGAGCACAGCCTGGAAGCTTGGAGAGCTGCATGCAGCTGGTAGTTCTGGTGTGGTGGAAGGAGTAGGAGGAGAGAAAGGGCAATGGGGGGGTAGATCAACATCCCCCATGGTGAGGGAGGGAGTGGGGCAGGGGCTTGGGCTGGGGCAGGTGCTGCCCAGCCAGGGCAGGGTGCAGGACAGAGCCATGACTCATCCAGGGGGTGGGGGGGTTGCCCCCCCCCAGATCTGCATGGGGCAAAGCAGGCAGGCTGCAGCTGGGGCTGCACTGGGCTCTTCTCAGCAAGGTTTGGGATGGGCAGTGGCAGCACTGGGAGGGAGCTACAGTGGGGGCTGCAGCCACCCCAAATTTTACTGTAGCCTCCCCAACCCCCCCTCCCAGCGTTGCTGCTGCCCACCTGGCACAGCCCCTGCTTAATCCTCGCCTCCACCCATGCATTGGGAAGAGCCAGGACTGTGCTAGGCAGGCAGTGGCAGTGCTGGCAGGGGGGTTGGGGGGTTACAGTGAAATCTGAGGTGGCTGCAGCCCCTCTCATAGCCCCCTCCCAGTGCCACTGCCCACCCCAAGCCCAGCCCCTGCTAAGAAGAGCCCAGCACAGCCCCAGCTCCAGCCCACAGCTGCATCCCACCCACCCTGCCTTGCTCAGATCCAGGGGGCACATGCCACCCCCCCATGCCCCTGGGGTGTGCGCAGCAGCAGGAGCCTCCCCCACCCCCACATCCCCTGTATAAGCCGCGGCTCCATCCCACGCTCTGTTCTGCCCCGGCTGGGCAGCATCTGCCCCAGTCTCTGCCCCACTCCCTCCCTCACCACAGGGGGCGTTGATCTGTCCCTCCCATGCCCCTTCTCTCCCCAACTCCCTTTCCACCACAACAGACTTATCTGCTGGATGCAGGTGTATCAGAAATCAAATCGGTATCAGCCGCTATGCCTCCTTAAAAATCAGCTATTGGTATTGGCCCCCAAAGTCTCTATTGGTGCACCCCTAATCATAAGTGAAGTTATAGACCAATTGAAGTATATGGAAAAGATACACTGACATCTTGGGTCCAGGATTTCTCCAGGATGTCCTGCTTTCAAGACTGTGACCTAAACATGCATCCCTGAGAAAGAGGATGACAAAAAATTGACAATGACAATACAAAAATCCCTTATCTCCCTTCCACCTTCATGACAATAGCTAGGCATTATAATTTAATGTGGACTCATACCAGCTATTCTTATCCATATCAGAAGTCAGTTCTTGCACTAAGTAATCATGAAGTACTCTCAAGTTTTCTTTTCAACATTTATGAAGGAAATGTAATCATCTATTTCAGCTATGAGAAAAAATAGTTACCAGAAATGCATTTGATTAACATATTTGTTACATCATATAGCATGTGTTCAACATTTTTTAAAGATTAAATGCTATTACAGTGTTGTCATTCTTTATTGTAACTGCTTTTACAATATACTAGTCTCTACTTAAAAAGCCAAGAAGATAAAAAAAAGAAAAAGAAAACCCTCGTCCTGGGATAGAAACCATTTCATAATATTCTTTAACACAGAGGCCAATATTTTCAGTCTCAGAAACCCAAAGCCAGGCATTTAAAATAAGTGGTGTGATTTTTCAACGAAAGAGTATTGTATTCATTTGGGTTCATTTGGGTACCTGTATAAATTCGGGTACTTCCGCATCAGTACAATTGAGACTAGAATTTATCCCCAAAGTAGTAAGTGAAAACTTCTTTGAAGTAGAAAGACATATTTATTTAAAAGAAAAAGATTTTTACCTTAAAGGGAAAAATGCTGGATTAAAAAGAAAATTTGAACTGAACTAGAAATTCTTCATTGTGCTTGAAAGAAAAACTTGCCTCATAAAGATAAAGCCAGTGGTTTTTTAGACTGTCAGAAACAAAACTTGCTCAATATATATATTACCAGGATGACAGTAGTTCATGCTGCATCTTCTAGCACAGGGATGGACAAAATATAGTTTATGGGCCAGATCCAGGGTCATGGGATGTATGGCCAGCCCTGCCACCCCGGTGTGCAATGGGGCTGGGGTAGCATGGCAGCTGAACTCAGCTTCCCAGCAGTTCTGGTGGCAGTGGCTCCTTCTGGCTGCCAGTGTTGCCACCACTGCCAGACCCAACCCTGTTGCCCAGGCACCCCAGCCTAGTCACCCCATGCCCAGTGGCAGGGTACTGGGGAGAGTGGGTGGGTGGGAGGGATGGTTAGGTTGGGGTACCTGGCCCAAGACCCCCACTGACAGGATGCAATTGGCCAGGCAGATGGGGTGGAAGGGAGTGGTGTCTGGGAGTGGAATGACTGGGATTGCAGGGCAGTGACAGCATAGGGCCAAGGACTGGGGCAGAGCCACTATCGATCCCTGCACGTCCCTGTGATGGGCATTGGTTTGTAGCTCTGCTGTAGGGCCTGGACCTGCACTATCACTGCCCTGCAGTCTCACCCATCCCTCTCACAGACACCACCCCCTAAATTCCTGTGGCCCCATCCAATCTACCCTGCCGAGCATGTCTTGCCTGAGGGATTCTCGGGACAGTCTCCATGGAAACCCCACCTGCCCACCCTCCTGCTCCATCTGGGGCCCCCAACAGTGGGAGCAGGGCAGACAGGTCCAGGCTAGATAGGAGCAATTATCCCCTGATCCTCTTACTGGTTCAGCACCACCCACTGTCACACCAGGTCAGCTCTCTCCCGCACCCCACTGGGCTGGATCAGTACCCTCCTGGCCCACAACAGCTCACCAAAACTCCCTAAGTGGTCCTCTGACCCAAATAACTGCCCACCCTAATTGCCCACCCCTGTTCTAGCACCTCAATCACCATGGAACCAATGATAATGTATGGTACTCTGCACTCTCTTCTCCATTATAAACCCTGTTTCCTCTTTCATAACTTCCATCGCCATTACTGTGGTTCAACAGAACTGAAAAGCTTAACAGCTGCAATGAGGTGTGAATTCTGCAGTTGCTGTATGATTCTAAAAATGCAGTCCCAACTTCTCTCAACCTCCTCTAAGTAATAATTTAGTGTTTATCCAGTCCTGCCCAGCTACCAAGAAAGCTCTGCATCCTACTGGTGCTCTTAAAGTAAATAAAACAGAACTGCACAAATATCATTCCATAACTATGCTAGTAACTGTGTAAAAGAAAAAACATATAGGTAATAGTTAACTGCTCCCTCCCTCATGTACATTCTAGTCTTACAGCAAAATATAAGCTTGTCAGGAGCATACAATTTTGCACTATGTTCAAATCTTACTGGGTCAAAATTTGCACCAAATTTCCCATATGTAACACTGTCTATTTCAATGAACTCAAAATAATTTGTACCAATGTATTTATTTACATCTATATAGAATAAGACAATCTTGTGTTTGCTGCGAGCATCTTAAGTCATTTAATATGATAAGTACTTTTCAATAATGCATTAACAATATGAAATACATTCTTAAAGGACAAATATAAGGCATTCATATTTTATGTGCCATGATCTATAGAAGTCTTTAGGGCTATTGATCACTTCCTAAATCCATTAGGTGCTAGTCTGCACTAAAATAGCTAGAGACAATCTGCAAAGAGATTCAGGGAAAGTGGTATTAGTTATTTTGGGAAGAGACAATTTTAAACACTGTGAGTCTCATCAACATTTCTGAGAGAAATGTATATTTTTAAATTTAATTAATCAGTGTACAACAAATTCTGAAAGGCTAAACACCTACCTTGGGCTTCTGTAAGGGATGTTTGGGAGAATTGTTTCATTATTGTTGTTGTTTTAATATGAATATTGGGTTCCCCTTTTTCTAATTTAATATAATTAGGAATTGAGTTCTCATCAGGCAGCACTTTATATTATAGATTTTCACACTGGAGACTTATGATTTCTTAAAGCAACTATGAAAATGAGCACGTAGAGATGAGCTAGTTACCAGCAGCAGGTACAAATCATACCGTGACTTAAATTGGAACAAGCAATACTTATTTTCTCTTCCAAGTCCCAGGGATTCATCTTTAAAACTAAAAAATCAAAATTATGACCCCCTATTGAACAAAGCACTTATAAGCAGAGTCTCCTTTAAGTATCTGAACATGTACCTGCAGTCCAACTTCCTCTGAATGCAGTGGAGTTATACACTTCTCCGCATTGCTGTATGATTTTCACTAAATAAAGCAACCTCTCTCTGCTCTGGATTGATACTTAACTAAAATGGAGGTCAGCCAGATTGCAATCAGTGGCGATGCATAGTGGGTACACAGGGGTACACATGCACCCCCTGACAGGCCGCGCTTCCTGCTTAGGCGATGGGCAGGGGAGGCAGGTGGGAGCGCTGGTGCCCCCCTCCCCCCGCGAACACTGGCCAGGAAGTGGAAGTGCGGGATGAAGTGCTGCGGCCACTTCTAGGAGCACCGCGGCCACTTCCCCTGGTTGGCTAGATTGGTCCTCTGGTCACTGACTGGTTTCTGGGGGGGCATGTGCCCCCTGACTAAAGGTGACACCAGTGGCCCATGATTGCAATGGAACTCCATGTGCTTATGTTAGAACTATAACATCCTTCCCTTAAAAATAAGTACTTGATGCTCCCAATATTTACTTGCATTAGGAAAAACTGGATACACAATATGGGACAGATTTTTATAGGTACAAAAAAGAACAAGATGCCATCTTCAATTCTTGTCCAGAAAGGTTTCCCACTTCCTGTATAAGAGATGGATCAAGCTTCAAGTGCTTAATTCCCCAATAGC
The DNA here is from genome assembly GCF_001723915.1 of Gavialis gangeticus. Classification (NCBI taxonomy): domain Eukaryota; kingdom Metazoa; phylum Chordata; order Crocodylia; family Gavialidae; genus Gavialis; species Gavialis gangeticus. The sequence continues at coordinate 115,182,092 of NW_017729025.1, read as the reverse complement.
TTCCAAATGGATTTGGGCCTCTTTCTACCCTTTATGTTTTTGAAATTCTCATCAGTCCTTTTTTCAACCAACAAAATAAATTTCTCTGAAATGCTAGACTCTGTCCATATAGAGCCTAATAATTCTCCTCAAAAATTAAGAGAAAGTATAATTTTTTTCAAAAGCAAAACTCATTTTATACAAAGCTTACTGCAGAAAGAAAAATCTTGATTTAAAATTTAATTGTCCCTCAAACCTAAGGAACATGTCAGGACTACCTGTTACTAAACTGGGGAGGCAGATTATATGGTTGATCACTGGGCATTAATAAAGAGAGATGCCATCTCACCAAATCCTTTAGCAATCAGGCAAACAAGAATTAACAACACTTTTCCTGTGAAGAGACATTATAAATAATGGAATCAGAGACAAGAGTTTAAGCAAGGTTAGGGAAATGTTTTTTTTGGAAAAGTTTTAATTTATAGCTGGTCCATTTGTCTGGTTGAAGGGGAAGAAGTGAGAGAACCTATTTGTTTAAAATCATAAAACAAAATAATGTCTTTCCAAGTCATGCTAGAGGAATGGTCAGAACTTGGTGGTAACAGAAAACCTGAGAGAGAAAATGAAATGAAGACAAATTAGTTTCTTGCCCAAAACTGTTTATGGGCATTCCAGTAAACAGCAAAGATTTATGTTAGGTAATGTAGTGAACTACGATAATAAACAATACATATCTTGACAAAATTAGGATCCAAAAAGAGCTGTTACAAATGATCAATAAAGGATCCTGAACCTATAATCAATCAGTATCCCACTTGAGACAGAAAGACATATATTCTTCCATATGCCTACAACCATATAAACATAGGGGGAGTAATATATGCAAGTATTTGTATATCTCTGAACTGAATGGTTATTTTATCCAATCTCTCCCCAATCCCATAAGATAGAAACCAGGTTACAAAACTGCCTTGATCTCATCTCTCTCTACAACGCTTTCATTTATCACAGCACAATGCATATTCCAAATACGCTGAGAGAGTGATTAATGACACATACTTCAAAATCTTAAATCCAGAAACAGGGTAACATGTTTACTATCCAACAAGACTACGGGTTTAACAATGGTCTTTAAAATATCACAGAGCCTGCCCCAGAACAAAGACTGCTTGATTGATTTTTTTTTTAAAGTGTGAACTATCCAGCTCAAAGCCAGCTATGTGATCTGATCCAAACGGGATCATGCTAAATTCATCACAGCTGATATATCTGTACACACATGAGAAAGCTTCACATTTTTGTTCCTAATTTATCTTCTAAAGCAATGAGCTGCAAATGCCCTGGTCCACAGTCTATTAAGCCTCAAAGATCACGTTTCTTAGTGACCTTGGAATTATAATTCAAGGTTTCTTTTTGCAGTAGTAAGACTTTTTAATTGAAAATAGCCTTCTTATGGAGCTTATGACGCATTTTAAACAACAGCTATCAAACACAAACGCAAAAATTATACTAACAGCTTGGGAAAAATAATTTTCAGAAAGAGGCAATCCAAGCAAAGATAAAACAAAAAAAATATAGTGCTCAATAAAGGCTTTTACTAACATTTTTAGGGCTAACTGAAAACTGCTGGTTGACAACAAAGTAGATTAATACAGGCTGTACAATCTAGCATGCTTCTTTTTAAAAATATTGTCTATCTTGTTTTACTGCAGTTATTTAATGAAGTACAATATTTTATATTGACTTTTTCTGGTGTCCTAAATAATATCACAATTTATATTATGCAAGAAATACAGGAGTTTTTAACAAGCTAAGAGATTTAAATGCTTCAGGATATAAAGGACAAGATTTATACCAGCTGCAAAAATAGAAATAGCTGCTGTAAATTGCTGGAAGACATGTCTGGAATTTGTACATCTATGACTGTAGGTCCCAAATACCAAGTCCTGGCTTTTGAAAGTCCTGCACAGCAGTGAAATGAAGAGAAGATTGTCTTCCTGCCACCAGTAACTGGCAACTCCAGCTTCCCCTGAAATGCTGATAAAGCCTCTCCATTCTTGAAATAAAGTATGTGTAGGAGGACTGCTGATCTCAGAAGAACTACTGAGATATAAAGCTTTTCACCTCTAACTCATTGGCTTGAATGTGGCCCAGGTCAGCAATACTGCTGAGTGACTTTGCATCTCACATGGATGACTTTGGAAGTTTTAATTCACTTCACAGTGAACAGGTGACTATGTTACTGAAAGTAATCATCATACTTACATTAGCTAACCTATTTGCTGGATTTTCTCAGCAGAGATCAAGGAGAAAAACGAATAACTGGAAACAGAACTAACCACTCACCTCTTGGAAGATGACCATTAAAGGCAATAAAAAATGGGAAGCCTGTGTTGTCATTAGACATGCTGTATCTGCTAAAGAACTCTGAGCTATACTGTTAAAGGACTTCAGTCTACAAGGCAGTCAATCTTTCAGCTTTAACAAACATTACATTCCAGGGAAGAAACTCAGAAATAGTCCATATACAAGCCATGCTGAAAGGGTCAACCTTGGAAGTGACATAGGAGCCGTCATGCAGCAATGAGCATAGATTTCCTTCACTGTATTCATTTAAACACAAGGGAAATATAGAAAGTTGGGGGATCCAGAACGATGCTTAGCACTGATAAGGAGAAATAAAATGTCACCTTAATTCTTGCTGATAAGATGCCCCATTATCAATTCCAAACATCTGTCTCAAAAAGCCCTCTTAAGCTTCCCCCCTCCCCCACACAGGCCCTGAATCAGAAAAGCATTTTTTTTTCCCTGAAGTGCACATTTAATTTTAAGCAGATGCTTAAGTCCCACTAAAGGCAGAGTAAGCACTTGATTAAGTGCCCTTCTTCAAATGGCACCCTAAATTCCTTTTAATTGCTCTGATAACCTCAGTGGTTATCAGAGGACTAAGGGTGCTAACAGACATGCTGCTCCCTGCTCTAACATATGGCACTTCACAAAAAGCACAATGAGTTAGACCAGAGGCAGGCAAAATATGGCCCATGGACTGGATCTGGCCCACCAGGCTATTCTATCCAGCTGTGGGTCCCCTAAAAATTTAGTAAATTAATGTTTATTTGCTCCTGGCTGCCTGTCAAAGATGACAGGAGCCAGGGGCAGTAGGACTCAGGGGGAGCTAGCAGGACTGAGCAGCCCACCCCACCCCCAGCCATTTCCCCTGCCTTCCTGCCCCCACACTGCTCCAGCACCACGTGGCCCTGAGCTCCATCACCAGACTGGGGAGCACGGGCCATGCCAGTACCTTGGAGCCAGGAGCAGGGGGGGGTGTAGTCAGAGGCAGAGGCAGAGGCAAGGCGTGTGTGTGTGTGTGCACGCATGTGTGTGTGGGGCAAGGGCAGAAGGTATTCCTGTTGGGAGGCACAGAGCATGTGTGTGTTCATAGGGTGAGTCCCACACACACCTCTCACCATTCACATGCACCCACACCCCCCCACACTGCCATACATACAGACCCCCACACCCCTTCACACATCCTAGCCACCCTCCCCCACACACAGCCCTCCACAAACCCCATGCCCACCCACACCCCACATATCCACACAGAGACACACACACGCTCCCTCACCCCACACCCACACACCTATCCACCCCACAGACATACCCATGCCCTCCCCCACACCTCAAATACCCACATACCCACAGCCCCCCACAACATACAAGAGTAAGACTTCATTTTAAGCTACTGTGCAATCACCTCTATGTACACTACACAAAAGCATGTAAATCAGGACAAAAATTTTTTTTGAAATCAAATTAATGGATGTTGTAGATGCCTTCTTTTAGAATATAGTTTTGGTATTTTCCTGGTTCCGAGATGGCAAAACCCCTTGCTCAAAGACGTATTTCCAGGGTCGAGGGGGGTGATTTCTGGTGGCAAAGGTCAGGAGTTATGGGGCAGGACTTCTGGTAACAAGATGGCAATCAGGGGCAGAGCACCTGTTAAGGAGTGGGGCTACCCATGTGGCCCTCAACAGCTTGCCCAAACTCAGTAAGCAGCCCTCCACCCAAAATAACTGCCCGCCCCTGAGTTAGACCAACCCTCCCAACCAAACAACCATTCGCTGCTGGTTCCGGAGGGTGGAGGAAATAGAGCTCCACTTTGGAGCTGGTCCAGCAGAAGAACTGCGTGTCTGCAGCTTCTCCCCCTAGCCCCACCTCACTCTCTCAGCTTCAATGATACCTGCACAATCGGAGGCACGCAAGAAGGAAGGGGGGGAGCTTGGGCTGCAGTTTGCCCAGCCTGTGCTGGAGTGGGGGTGGGTGAATTGGAGGCCCCCCCTGCCCAAGGTGGAGGGGGCTCCAATCCATCTCCCCTGCCCCCCTCCCGCTACTAGCACAGGCTGGACAAACCACAAACTGAGCTCCCTCAGTGCCCTTCTCCCCCATCCCATCAGGCAGACAGCAGGAGGGTCAGGGCTGGGCTTCTTCAGCCCAGCTGTCCAAGAAGGCATAAGTTAATGAAGTACTCCACTTTGGATTGGGGACTTTTAAAGCACTCTGCAGCTATGCACATCTGTCAAGGCATGGCTATAGAGTGCTTTCAGGGACCTAATCGCACAACAAATGTAAGTTCTGTCTGCACCCTAAGTGGTTAAATTTGCCTACACTAAATGCAACTGTAGCTCTATGTGTAAGGGAAAGACTGGATACATTTCAATTGATCCTGGTCCCAAGAACTACTGGCCATTTTCCCAGACCTCACTGCTTTGTTCTCTTTAAAACTCCCTTGTACCATCAGATGCACTCAACTTTTAGAGATCTCTAACTACTGTGTAAAGCCACTGGCCCATGAGCTTTACAACACAGTATGTGCCTTTTACTTTTTGGCTTAACTTGAGAGCTTTATATTACAAGTTGGAAAGATATTTTTTCTTCAGAAAGAGACATGATTCAACTCCATTTGGCCAGAAAAGTTCAAGCAAGATATCATGACCTATAATGCAAGGGAGATTGGATCTAGAAACACAGCTTCTGCCCCTCAGCCAAAGGTGGAGAGGAGGGACCTCACTATTTGGATAAGCAGCATCCATCTTCCTGGGCAGATGTAATGAAAACTCCACCTCTTGTTTCATTATGTTTTAGCTACTGACAAAGACTTGAGGAAACTTCATCACACTGTTGCTAGATTCATGTTTCCCTTTCTGAAAAAGAACTTTATTTCTATAAAACGTTATCTTTTCCTCTTTAAAATCTGAACCACCTTCCTATAAGATGTGTGGAAAAGCAAGGGAAAATTCACATCACTGTGAAACAGCCTCATAAAATTTTCAATAACACTATTTGAAGTATGCTTTTCTCTGCACTTCTTGTATTGGAGTTCCCCTGTTTGTTTATTGCTAAAGATACAGAGAAGCAGGTTCTTTCAGGATCTCATCTGTTCTTGTTGTTTCCATCTCATTGATCTATTTGTGATTCCACATTTCATTGATATGGAAGTGGCTATTACATAACTGAAAAGAAACAACAAGAGCAGATTAATTTCACCACAAAGGGATCCTGTTTTCATGAAAAGAAAAGTGCAGGGAACAGAAAACATGTAGAAGATAAGGAACAGCATCACAATTCTCTACTAAGGATATTTTTAAAGTTCTCCAGGTTTCAATGGCTTGTTGACGAACATGAACGGTCTATCACAGCTCAGCTACTTGGACTACCCTAGGGTATAAATTCCATGCAAAGGGATTTCCCTGAGATATGAGATTTAAGCCCTGCAGCTAGTAGCACCATCTATTCTAAACTATATTAGGACTCAGTTCTCCAAATCAGTAGCAGGGTCATACTGGAAAAGCTTATATATAACACCAACAAAACACTGTAAACAGCTAGCAGTATCACTGACTATACTCTGTGTTTACAGGTATATACTTTCCTGTAAAATTAAGAGAATAAGTGACTTAACCAATATTCCACAATGAAAGCAAGAAACTAAACCCAGACCTCTGGCCTCCTCATCCTGTGCTTGACCACAACATTGGCTTTCCTCTTTGGTAAATCCCAAGTTCTTTTCTTAATTACTCCTGCCTTTACATAATTTACAGGATATATTTGATTTTGGGCTTTAGAATGGTGGATCCATTGCTTCTTGTAAGCTGTTGCCATACAGCTTAAACAGCAAGTCCTTCTACAGCAGTGCCTCAGACTAGGGCTAGACTGAAGCTTTACTACTTCCAGGTGTTAAAAATAAAAACAAAATGTTCAGTCAAAACCTTTACAATTCAAAATGAGGATATTTCTCTTAGGTCCCCTGAGAAGCATTTCAAAGTTACCCTAGCTCACAGTATAACACAGGAGAAGAGAATCAAGGGGAATTTCTACTTCAGAACTACTGCAGGACTGCTCAGGTGGGACTTGTTCCCTTAGAGAGGGAGTACAGACAACAGAAATTAAACATAGTGCAGGAAAAAGGTCAAAAGTGAAATGTTCTGTCTGATACAAATGCTTCAGCAAAAGGCTTCAGGCCTTTTTTTCTTTCCAGCTAAACAGAAATAGTCAAAACATACTTTCTGAGGAAATCAAAATAATTAGAGCACTGAGCATTAAAATAGAAAAAAAAAGACCTTGCTCCTAAATCAGTTTATCTCACTTATCTTACATTCAATCTAAAAAGGATTAGCAAACCATCTAAAAAGTCAGAGACAAAATTCATCTCCAATGTAACTCCACTGGACTAAATACCATTACACCAGGCGTGTCTACACATGCAAGTAGTGCATACAAATAAACCCTGGAGCCAATTGCTCCAGACTTTTTTGCTCCCAGGCATGTCATTTGAACATGCACCCAGGTGCAGATAACTCCGGAGCAATTTGCTCTGGAGTTTATTCATGCACAGCACATGGAGCAGCCCCACAGCAGAGCAGCCCCAGCAGTCAGGTAACCCAGCCTGGGGCTGCTCCAACCTGACTCAGTGTGCTGTGAAGGGGCTGGCTGGGACACGAGGATGGTTCATTGTGGGGCTAGTCAGTAGGCAGCTCTCGTGCCCCAGCCAGCAGGTCAGTGGCTATATGTGCACTGCTGCACACAAAAAAACTCTGGAGCAGAGTAGTACTTCTATTTACAAGTCCTGCCCTGCTGCAGAGTTTATTACTTGTGTGCACCCTAATAAGGGTGCATGTGTAGATGCTGAGACCATTACTGTGTGGTTAATTAGGCATCTATACAGTAAACGTCTCATGTAGATGTACCCACCCAGGATGGATTTGGGCCACACTAATTTTATCTTAAGAGATGAGATTATATTTCTGTGGACACAGGTCTGCAGGGAATATCTGGAAACCCTGAGCATCCAAAACACTAAGCATTGTCATAAGTAAAGCTCTAAAGAGCGCAATTTTAAATAGCCTTCTAATTCAAAGGACTCCATACCCTGAAAACAGATTTTAAAAAATCACAAAGAAATATGTGCGAATGGACAGTGTGCAGACTAGCTAGTCAGCTGGCATCTAGGGAGAAATCAAACAAGGACTGAGGGGAAACAGGTTTATCTAAGAGCAGTGCTTAGCTGTTTTGACCTACAGGAGGAGATACCAGAGGGACTGTTTATGAAGCCAGTGGGAGAAAGAAAATGAGATTTCTCAGAAACCAGGTAGCCTAGCTCTTTCGATTTCTATTAACATAATGGATGTAAATTTGAGACATTCAGTGTATCATTCTAGTACTTTAAATGTGAGGAAAGAGACAGCATACTGCTTGGAGCAGCCATGCTTCCCCAGAGCTCCTGCCAAGCTGTTCAAGAGCAGCCAATTTAAGTGCTTTATAAACATTTCTGAGGGACTGTAAATACCTGGTTCAGTGGGAAACACCAGCATACACAGCTGGAATACAGAAACTCAAGCAGCAGTAAGTAGGACACATGCTTCTGACTGCACATGCCTCCGCCTCTTAAATTCAAGCACTGGTGTCTTCTGTCCAACCTACAGAGTTTGTCTAAACCAGCAGTTCTCAACCCTTTCAGGTTGTAGGCATCCCTTGTTAGACTTGAGGCACACCTTGGAAAATACCAGCTCCTAATTTTCACTCATTTTTTCACTACAGAAAAATAACAGAGCAATTTTACGTTGCAAGAACTCAGTTAAGACCACAACAGGTCACTGTGTTTTTAATGCTATGGATTACACCATTGAAATGACTGGGTTTATAGTATGAATCATGTTTACACACTGAACAGTGCAAAGTGTGGTACTTCAGGGCACCCTTGAAAGGATCTCAAGGCACCCCAAGATGCCATGGCACATGGTTAAGAATCAGTGGTCTAAACTGCAGTTAGCTAGCAAGTGGCATGTAGGGCTAATCTAATCCAATTAGGAGCTTCCCAAAGCAAAGGCTTACCTTTACCATGTTACTGTGTCATCATCACTGTTTTGGTACTCACCAAAGTGAGTCTGGGTACATCCCATGGTTCTTTGTGCTCAGACTTCCTAAGATTTTTATCCCACTCTACTGTGTCAATTGTGAGAAAACCTGTTTACCATGGGAGAGGGAAGAAAGATTTGTACGAAGGACAAAGGAGGACTATTGGATCTCCAGGGATTTTGCCAGCATCCCCATTGTTGGATAGGTGCTACACCCAGCTGAGCTAAAACTGCAGCTTAGGCTTTAATGTATTGTCTGCAAATAGGTAAGCAAGCATAGGTTCAAAGTACACAAAAAAATCACATGCTGAGGGAGAAGGATGGCACAGGGAGGAAGAGTGAGAGGACTGGAGAAAAACAGAGAAGCATTTGTCTAAGGGTCTATGGAACAAAAACAAGTTACAATGCAACAAGTAAAATGCACATTTGTACAGTATATCTACATTGTAGGGGTGCCCTGATAACGATTTTCTTGGCCAATGCCAATAGCTAATTATTAACAAGCCACATCCACCCATACTGATCTGATAATCAATTTGGTTATATGTGATGTCAGAAGCTGCTGGAGCATGCCAAAAAAAAAGGTTTATTTATGTCAGTACTTTAAAATGTACTGACATAAATAAACCTTTTTTTTTATAATGCGCTCCAGCAGCCTCTGGCATCACATGCATCAACATCCTGGCACTTAAAAATGGCTGCAGAGGCACTTGAACTAAAGCTCATTGAATGAACTTTAGCTCAAGCACTGCCATCGCCATTTTTAAGTGCAAGGATGCTTTTAAGTGGGGCAGAGCTGAGCAGGTTGAGGGCAGATGCAGGCTGCCCGCTGTGGGCTTAGGGCTCTCTGCTCTGCTGCCCTTGGCCCAGGAGCCCCATTCTGGCCACATGTCCCCTGTCCACCTGGCAGCGGAAGGAACAACTCACCACCCCCACTGCTGCTGTGCAGGCAGGGGGCGCACAGCCTGCATGGGCTCTTGAGGGAAAGGCAGCAGAGCGGAAAGCCCTGAGCCCACAGTGAGCAGCCTGCATCCATCCCGGACACAAAACTAGAGGGCACATGCCCCCACAATGCCTTCCCCAGGGAGCTGCACACAGTGGCAGGGAGCCATCCCATGTCCCCCAGACAAGCTGCCCATAGCTCCATCCCACTCCCATCCCATGTCTCATTCACTGCCCTGCCTGGGCAGTTCCCCCAGCCCCTGCCTCACCATGGGGACCTCAATCTGCACCCCCAAGTCCCTTCCTTCTCCCATGCCCCTTCCCCTCCACACACTTACCTGCAGGGAGCTGCTGTCCGCACTGCCCAGCTACTTTCCTGGCCACATGCATGCAGTGCCCCTGCATCTCACTCCCAGCAGCCCCAAGCAAGACTCCTTGCAGGCTAGAATGCTGCCTGCCTGCAAGGGGAAACCTGTCATTTCCCAAGGGAACCCAGGCTTCCGGGGACCCCGGTCCCATGGGTGAGAGGGAACCGGCCAGAAGGCATAATTAATTATACTTATCAGAGAACACTATCGGCTACAATGGCCAAAAAAAGCCGACAGCCAATAATGTAAATTTCCCTTTAATTGGTGCTGATCTGATATGCAATTGATACATCAGTGCACCTCTGCTACATTAATTTACTTTCCCAAAAGACACCACACTACATAATGCAGGCTGTCTCCTATCCCAAAAGCAGCTACACTGCTTTGCACAATACTTCAGGTGGGCTAATTAGCACACATGGACACCTGAAAATGTATGTTTGGGGGTACCACTTCCTGGCATAGTAGGTTTGCATGGTAAACATAGCTACAAGTGCATGAACTGTTTCCTGGTAACTGTCCATGCTCACACTCTTGCCTTGTAGTAAATGAGCTGACCAAGCAGTAACCAAGCTCATGGTTTATCAAGCTGTTATGATCCCCAACTTACTGTACAAAGCTGAGATGTGGACAACGACTCAGCTCAAGTCACTGGAGATGTACCGTCAAAGCTGCCTGCAAAAGATCCTTCAAATCCAGTGGGAAGACAACACACCAACATTAGCATCCTCTCACCACCAGTATCAAGGTGATGATGATACAAGATCAACTTCACTGGGCTGGCCCTGTCATCTGGATGTCCAACTCCAGGCTCCCAAATTAAGTTTTATTCTCCCAGTTCAGTCAAGTTGTGTGCTCAAGAGGAGGGCAAAGAAAGCACTTAAAGGATGTCCTTAAGGCCAACTTGAAAAAAATGCAGCATCAACATCAACTTGTGCCCAGGACCACCCCAAATGGAGGAAGAGTCTGCTGCAAGAATCTCAGTACTTTGAAACATTATGATGACAACAGGAAATGGAAAAGCTAAAGCAACAGAAACAGCATGTCACAGACTGAATCAAGAATCTATGGCCACCCTCCCCACATTTAAACATGTGCCTGAGTTGCTACACGGTCTGTTGATTCTGGATAGGCCTTGTCAGTCATATTCAGATTCACAGATAGGACAATCATGGAAGACAGATCATCCTCGACTGTGGGGGATTGTCAAAGAAGAATAAGTATGTGAAAGCTAGATCACAACAGCTTACCCCTCCATCTTTGAGAGATAAACTACCATGCATTCGCCTTCACTTATTGAAAAATAAGAGTATGCATCCATGCAGTTAGATTGTCTGATCTGTAGAGCGGCTAATATGCCACCCTCACATACCAAACAGTAATTTGTTCCTGTGTCCATACCCTAAAAAACTGCAGCATAATTAAATCATGCTTTCTTGTATCCACACAAGGGAACTTTCAGTGATGTTGAAAATTCTTCAGCGAATGTAAGGCATTCTAACCACCAAGGCAGGAAAAGATGGATAGGTCAGTTAGCTGTGTATGTCCAGATGGACATACAGGCCAAATCTTGGAACTGGGAAAATGACTAGGTAAAAAAATGACTGTAATTGGTAGGGGTGCGCCAATAAAGATTTTCTTGGCCAATACCAGTACCCTATATCAGGAATATCCAGGAATATCAGCTGACACTGATTTACAGTACCACAACCCTACAGCATGCAAAGCACTGCCCTGCAGGTAAGTCCATGAAAGAGAAGAGGCATGGGAGAGGGAAGGGGCATGGTGGGGATGGGGGAAGATCGAGGTCTCCATGGTGAGGGAGGGAGTGGGGCAGGGGCTGGAACTGGAGGGTGCTGCCCAGCTAAGGCGGTGAATGGGACACTGGGGTGGGGAACGGGACAGAGCTGCAGGTGACTTGCCCAAGGAATCAGCATCCCAGTGCTTAAAAATGGTGACAGCAGTGCTTGAACTGAAGTTTGTCAAATGAGCTTTAGTTCAAGTGCCGCCACCACCATTGTTAAGTGTGGGGATGCTTTTAGGAACACAGCTGAGCAGGGCGAGGGTAGATCTGGGCTGCCCACTGCAGGCTCAGGGCTGCCTTTTGCCCCAGCCGCACAGTGGCTGTGCTGCGTCCCCACTCCACCTGGAAGCAGGAGTCACAACTCGCTGCCTCTACTGCCGTGCAGTAGCCAGGGGACACACAGGCAGCATGCAGCTCCCAGGGCAAAGGTAGCAAGGCAGAGAGCCCCAAGCCTACGGCAGGCAGCCTGCATCTGCCCCATACACAAATCTGGAGGGGCACGTGCCCCCCACATGCCTCCCCTGGGGGATGTATGCAGCGGCAGGGAGCCGTCCCCTTCCGAGGAGCCACCCACGGCTCCATCCCACTCCCTGCCCCAGCATCCCATTCACCACTCTGGCTGGGAAGTGCCCCCAGCCCCAGCTCCAGCCCCTGCCCCACTCCCTCCCTCACTGTGGGGGCCTTGATCTCCACCCCATCACACACATTCCCTCCCACACACCCATTCCCCTCCACAGATTTACCTGCAGAACACTGTTCTGCATGCTGCCGGGCTGCATCCCTGGCCACGTGCAGCTGTGCATATGCACGCAGAGTCCGAGGGCCCTGGCCAAAAGGCACATTGTATTTATCAGTACATTATCGGCTACATTGGCCAAAAAAAAGCTAATAACCAATAACATTAATGTTCCTTTCACTGGTGCTGATCTGATATAGTACCAATATATCAGTACACCTCTAGTAACTGGGTGTATCTAAATGCAATGTTTACTGCAGAGTAGACTAATTAACTGCACAGTAACGTCTCTGCATCTACAAGTATGGTCCTATTAGGCCACAGTAAACTAATAAATGCCGCCGTCGGTTAGTACTTGTACAAGTACTATCCTACAGCTGCATTAGTGAGTGCACCACAGCACCCGCATAGACATTGACAGTGCTATCTAGGGCACAAGGGTGCTTCAGTGCCGGAGATGCCTTTTGGCTAGCCCTGCATTGGAGCACACTCATACCCCAGCTAGCCTCTCTGCAGCATGTTGAACCAGGTCAGAACAGACCCCGGCTGGGAGGTTGACCCCCTCAGCTTCCTGCCAGCCAGGGCTGCTCCAACCCTGCTCAATGTGCTGCAGTCCTGGGCACATGTAGAAACATCACCCCCAGGAGCAATAAATTCCAGTGCAAACTACGCCAGCATTTATTCATTCACATTAACAGCACGTGTGGATGTGCCCACTAGGTGAAACAAAACAACTCTAGTGGTGACTGAAGGTTGCCTGTTGGTTTGGATTGCCAAAGGATTGCCAAACTCTTACCATATATAGACATGTGAGCAGTAAGGGAGGCTGTAGTCACACAGCAGTGGAAGAGCCAAATAAAGGCAGAAGGATTCTGATTTTACACTTTTAGTGACTCCTCTAACCTTACAGACCTCCTAATCTGCATATGCGTACAGCTCAGAGCACCAAACTTCTTGAGTTTTCATCAATCCTGCAAATAGTTTATTTTCATCTTAATTTCTAATTTCCTGGGCTTCTGATGGCTCTTCCTTAACTACAATGTTTTATTCAGGTTTTTATCCTTAAGGTACTGTTGGGAACCTTAAAGCTTTTCTCTATCTTAACAATATTTCCCATGGGAACGGTTGTATATTAGATATAAAATATACCATATTAAATGCAAAATCATTCATTGTTCTAGTAAAACTACTGCAAATGCAACTGGAGATGAACCTCTAAAAAATTATTCATCTCACTTTTAAGTTCCTAAACTCAGAAAATGTTGCTGCACAACTATAGTTTGGAAAGCAAAATAAAAACCCTTGAGGTAGACAGCCAATTATACTGCTTTTATTCAGTGTTTCACCAGCAAAAGCCAGTTTATGTCTCCTGGGACAGGAAATAATTATTTTAATCTGACAGTTGAAGTGACTACTATTGCAAAATTTAACCAGAGCTTTGGAGGTTTCTTAAATTTACACATCTGTTGTACATGTGCATAGCTAAGCCAAACAAAAACACAATTTATTATAAACCAGTAGGAACAGACAAAAGATACAGAGCTTTCTCTAAATCACTGAAGTGCAAAGATAGAGTATTTCATATTCAAGGTTCAGCCCACTTCAGTAAAGACTGAAACAAGCAACAAAACCTTCATTTCAGGTTTTGATTTAGGATTCATTCTCAGGGAGGGAAGGTTTTAGTAGATAAAACACACAGGTCCTCTACCTTGTTCAAGGCCATACAGAGACCCGAGTAAGATTAGATTGATGGCTTTAGTTTATCAGTGGCAGTTTCAGAGAAGGAATGATCCAGAATGAATGTACAAACAGAAAGCAGGATTTCCCTGTAACAGTGGTTTTCAAGCTTTTCAGAGATGAAGCACCCCTCATTAGACTTGAAGCACCCCTCAGAAAATTCTAGCTATTTCTGTTTTGAAAAAATGAAAACCAAAGTAATAGAGGAATTCTTCTGTTGCAAAGAACTCAAAAAGACCATACCAGGCCAGAAATGTTCTTAACACTATGAATTCCTATTTGAAATCTCCCGATTTATCTTGTCAATCATGCTCGTACACCTAAAAGTACTAACATTGTGGGGTACCTGGTGGCACCCTTGAAAGAATCTCAAGGCACTCTGCTTCAGAGCCACAGCCCCCAAAACAGCAAAAACTCTTTGTGGAAAGGACAAAAAAGGGAGTGCTTATATTTCGGTCCAGAAACTTACATCTTGAGAAAGGGTGAAATGAAAGAAGGCATTTCAGCAATAGCAAAACAAGAGGTGTGTGAGCAGTGCACCCATCACAGGCACTGATTTGGAACAGACACCAAAATGGCAGCTCCTGTGGAGCCTGCACCATGGACCACAACTTCTTTTTTTGGTGAGCTCCTACAAAAGCAGCACCAGCCCACACTGCCACTGCAGCCATGAGAAGGTAAGCCGGGGGCAGGCAATTATTTTGGGTGGAGGGCCAATTAATGAGGTTTGGTGAGCTTTCAAGAACTGCATGGGTGGCCCCGCCCCTTGAGAGTTGTCCCACCCTCTGGTCACCATCTTGGGACCTGAAGTCTCACTTCTAACCCCTGACCTTTGCCACCAGAAATCCCTCCCCTTGCCCTCTGGAAATACTCCTTTTGGGTGAGGAGGATGCCATCTTAGAACCAGAAAAACACCAAATCATATCACAGAATCATAGAATCAATGAGTCGGAAGGGACCTAGACAGATCATCTAGTCTGACCCCATATGCTAAAAGTCTAACACCTACTGTGACATACTTTAATTTTAGTACAAAAAACAGTTTTGTCATGATTTGTGTTTGTGTACTGTATATAGAAGTGATTGCATAATGAGTCAAAAATAAAATCTTAGTCTTGTATATTGTGTGGGGGTGGTTGGCAGGGTGTATGTGGTGGGGTGTAGGGGTGTGGGTGGAGGTGGTGTGGGGGCATTGGGTATGTTATGGGGGCATTGGGTATGTTGTGGGGGTGTATATGTGGGGTCTTATCGGGGCAGGGTGTGGATGTGTAGCATTTGTGGGGTATGAGGGAGGTGGGGGGAGTGTGGGGACCCCTCCACACTCTCCCCA
>NW_017729025.1:115160417-115161785 GCF_001723915.1 Gavialis gangeticus | reverse complement strand
GGGGCAGATGGCAGGGTGTGGATGTGTAGCATTTGTGGGGTATGAGGGAGGTGGGGGGAGTGTGGGGACCCCTCCACACTCTCCCCAAGGCACAGCAGCAGCAGGCAGGGGAGTGTGTGCCCAGTGCAGGCACTAGTACCCAGCAGGACGCAGCTCCAGCCAACGCTGCACATGGGGGCAAGGAGCACAGCCCTGCTGGGCCACTTCTATCACTGGTGCTCCCCACCACACACACGCAGCCCCCGCACTTGCATGCCACTGGAGGGAAGCTCCATGCACTGGACCCAGCTGCTTTCCTTGCCCCCAGGACTCCGCAGGGATGCAGGGGCCAGGGCTCCCCACTACTTCCAGCAGAGTCCCGGGACCTGCGCACCAGGGAGTGGCACAGGCAGCTGGCTCCAGAGCATGGAGCTTCCCTCCGGTGGCACACAAGTATGGGAGTTGAACATTAGAGCTGTGCGAAGCTTTCGGTGCTGATTTGATTCGGAGGATATTTGGCCTGATTCAATGGTCGAATATCTGAATCCAAATCGAATCAGGGGACCAATGAAAAGGTCGGAATCAATTCAGAGCTCTCTGAATCAGTTCAGAAAAGATTCAGAGAGCTTCAGTGATTTGGGCAGTCCTTGCCCACTACAGCAGCAAGCTGGACCCAGACTCCAAGCTGGTTAAGTAGGAGAGTAGGGGCTGGAGGAGGGGAGAGGGAACCACGGGGGGACCCGTGCCAGGCCCCATCCCCTGCCTGCTGCCCCTGCCCCCCGCATTGCTGCCCCACCCAGCCCCAGCTCCCAGCCCTTTAAAAAGAAGCTCCTATTCACTGGCTGCTGCCAGGCAGGACCTGGGGCAGGCAGTGCAGTCATGGGGGGACTGGAAGATTGGGGGGGGAGGTCAGGGGGTTCATGGCAGACCCCCCCCAAGTAGTGGGGGGCAGAAGGGATCAACCCCCGCCAGGCAGAAGCCAGTGAGTGGGGGCTTTGTTTTTCAAAGAGCCGAGAGCTGGGGTGGGCAGGGCAGCCATTGCTGGGGCAGCAGCCTAATCTCTGAATCAGATTCAGCCTAACTGATTCGGGACAGTGATTTGAATCACTGAATCAAATCATTGTCCCCCGAATCGTCTGAATCCAAATCCGAAGCGAATACTAGCTGCTTCGCACAGGCCTATTGCACATGTGCAATGGACAGTGCTGGTGATAGAGGCAGCCCAGCCAGGCTGCACTCCTCACCCCCATGCACAGCGCTGGCCAAGGCTGCACACCACTGAGCAGCAGCACCTGTGCCGGGCACGATCACTGCAAGAGCCCCTGCCTGCTGGTGCTGCTGCCACCACTTCCTGCCAGGACTATGCGCCATGCAGGGAGTGTGGGGGGG
>NW_017729025.1:115155694-115160151 GCF_001723915.1 Gavialis gangeticus | reverse complement strand
CATGCAGGGAGTGTGGGGGGGTCCCCAACCCCCCCACCCTCCCTCACACCCTGCCCACCCAAGCTCTGTGTTCCCACTGCCCCCCTGGGTGACAGCCCCATGCTGCCACCAGTCCCAGTCCTAACTCACCAAACTCACCTCTAGCCTCTGTCCCTGTCACTTCCCTACCTGCTGCCCGGAGTGAGTGGGGCACCGGAGAAGCCAAGCAAGACCCCCGAGAGGCTGCAGCCCCACCTGGAAGCTGCCTGCTGGCCTGTCAGGGCCCTTCCGTGCACTAAGGTGGGAGCAATGCGCAAAAGGATATGCTGTTGGGGGGTGTGGACCAGAAGGGTGCCTCACTCCCACCCTCATGGGTGGAAGGGCTGGGTGGGATACAATTTGTTCATGGTGCCATGGGCCGGATGAAGGCGTCTGGTGGGCCAGATGTGGTCCCCAGCCCATATTTTGACTGCCCTGAGGTAAGAGCTCACCACCTTCCCCCCCTCCTCCACTGCTGTCCCATACTCAGCAGCTTTCTCTGCCTGCTCAAGGCATCAAAATTCCTCGTTATGCCCCCACATTACAGTGTCTTAAAATGATGACAATAGGGGCAGGACCACTAAAAACAGTCATTGTGTTACAAATTCCATAATCTGAAAGTCAGTTCATGCTGTTGTTTTTGAGCAATACTAGTTAAAAAATTGTAGATCAGCCCAGCCAACAACTTGTGTATGCAGGTGAGTTTATGTTGTAATACATATTAACATGTATCACATGTCCTTAATGTAAGAAAAGCATTAACCGTAAAGAATAGCTCTGAACAGGGAGGGAATGACCTTTATATCTGGAGACACCTTTTTTGTTTTCCCCAAGGGCAAACTCCTATAACCTCTCAATAAACTTAGGAAGAATTTTGTCATCAAGGCCTTACACTGGAACTCAGAAAACCTGGGTTCAATATGCCACAAATCATTTTGCAAAATAAAGGTTGATATAACTTACTGCTTGAATTGACCATTTAAATTGTCATTGGCCTGGGGAGCAGATTTTCTCTTACTGGGGGCATGTAGAATGCCTAATACCATAAGACCTCAACTTCTGCTGGGATCTCTAAATCCTACAAGAAATTCAAAATAATACTAATTAGTGTAGCTCCAAACATCAAACAAAATATTGATAAAGAGCAATCACCAGAGTGCATTGGAGCAAGCTCCAAACCACTGGGAGACAGAGCAGCATCAGAACACCCAGGGTAGAGATTAGCCCTAATCACTTGAGGGGGGGAAAAAACCCCTTGAAATAATATTGTCTTGAATTGCATACAGAAATGTCCATTCCTAAAGAAAAGTCCCAGGTGTGAACCTGCAGTTTTAAAAGTAATATTTTGACAAGCTTACAGATTTGATCTGCAAACCTTGATGTACAACATGGGACTCTTCATATGAGTCAGGGTAGAAGTCAAAAGGTTTTTCCAACATCAGGCTCTCAGACTAACCCTTTGAATGCTGCAACTTCTTAGATGACCACTTCAGATACACTAGAACCTTAATACCACCTGCTGCCAAGTTCTTCACTGCAGTCTAATTCCACACACTTAAAATCAGTTGCCAAACTCTAATCTATAAATCTGCAAGATGTTTTATAGTGCTTCTTGCCAGGGCTCAACTCCTAATAAAGTCAAACCCAACCCCTTTTCTGCAAACTCTTACTTTAAAATAATAAAGACAAAAGAAGAAGGAAAAAAGAATTAGTAAATGTACTGAAGGACAGCAGAAATTATAAAGAAGATGAAAGGGGTACAAGAGGGTTTTGAGGGGAGGGTTGGTTTTGTTTGTTTGTTTGTTTAAGGGAAGAATAGTCAAGTCTTCCTGCCTAAATTGTATCTGGGGGTTTTGTGTCCAGAAATGATAATTGTTTCTTTCCACAAGAAAAGAAAGGTAGATTTTGGGCTAAACAAATGTTGTACTCACATAATTATTTTAACTCTACTTGTAATTAAAACCTTTAAAAGAAGTAGGGAGCCAATTAGAGAGATAATGTTCAAATCCTCCAGTAGCACCTGAATTATGAAGTAGTAAGCCAAGAGTCTTAAAAAGAATGGTAATTCCCTGGTATTGGAAACAGCTGGCAAAAGTAAGTTTGGAAAGGCCTGCCAAGGGCTAACAAAAATATTTGCTATGCATTAAACCCAACTAGTAAACTAAACCATATAAATATTTATAACAAAATGCAGTTTTATAGGTTCCCCAAGTTATTTTACACACATGGGTAGATACATATTTTAATGGGTTACAACATACAAACTTATGTTTCATTATGTGACTTTCCTTATACATCCACCTTCTTGGATCAAACATGCAGCGTGTAATGAAATGCATTTGTTTCAAGGTACCACCAACAGCCATGTGTTGTGTTAAGGGTGGAGTAAGGGGATGCCCACATAACATCATTTGTGCTCCAATTCTGCATCTCTCCCTATACACAGACCTCCTGGTAAGCTTAACTGGGGTTTTAACAAAAAAGGTGTCTAGAATTAGGCCCATGGTGTGAACTGAAGTAGAGAAGCCTGACATTATGGTTCCGTTCAGAATCCCATTTCTACTTGTTAGCTGATTGATTTACTAATATTTTCCTAATGCAGCAACTGCACATTTCTCATTCAAGGCTTATATGCTGTAATGTATTGACTGTATGTGCTTGTATGATGAAGGGAAACTGTCCTTCAATGGATGATCTAGCAGAGCCCATGTGACCTATTTAACCATCTTGGTTCCTATACTGTGCCAGTATGTAGCTACGTGACCATATACAGATCTCTCTTCCTCTCACATTTTCAATTTAAAAATGACTTTTAAAAGTGACAATTCAAGTGACTTTTTTCCATCCTGCTCTATTTAAAGCCACAACATGAGCTGCACCTGGAAATAAACTGGAAGTTGAGCAGTTTATGGAGCACAGGTGTAATCTATTATCCCTGCAAGAAGCAAGATGACAGCTGAATTTTAGCAGTAGTCTTTAACAGTAGCCCTATATGTACCACACTACGGTAATTCAATCCAGAGGTGAGTTAAACTGATTCCACATCCAAAAGAAATGGCTGTAATCTTCTGGCCAGGCACAAGTAGAAAATATTACTTGTTCACTGTATCTCTCTGCTACTAAGAAGCAGAACAGCCTCCAGCCAGATTCCTAGATGCTGAACTCTGTTCAGAAAACTAAGGCAAAATACAAAGACTTTACCTTTTTATCATCAAAGTTCTCATATGAACACTGATCTTAACCAAATACTGCGAAAGTCAAGCAGCCACACATATGGACACTGCTGAAACTGAAACCTAGACCTAAGTGCTACGATCACATTTTTGCCACTTGCAGCTCATGGTCTCTCCTAGCAACCTCAGACTATGTCCACCCTTTGTCCCTAGAGCTGCCAGGGGCACCTGTTCTCAAACACACTCCATACACACAGTTCCACTTCCTTATACCAAACTCAGTAACATAGCCACTCCAGGAGTGTACACCAGTGGTAGTGGTGCCCAAGCTCTGGCCCACAAAGTCGTCATCTAGCCCATGGTTGCATCTTCCTGCTGCCAAATTTCTGGACCTGTGGAGAGTCTCACAAGCCAGATGATGTGACCCTGCCCGCTAGATCAGGTGGGCATGTATGTAACCCGCATATGGGTTTCAGCCCACAGACTAACCCCATATCACTCATTTGGCCATTGGGGCCGAAAGATTGAGCACCACAGCATTATGCCACACAAAGCATACCAAAAATCAAGATATTGAAACCTGTCACATTTTGAGTTTGGCATATTGGAGCAGGATTGGGTGGGTAGGGCACTGCTAGAGAAACGGTGCTGACACACTTATGCTCTCTTTGGAGAAGAGACAGAATAGCACCCAGTTCAAACCCTGAAGAAACAGAGCTACTTGGGCCACAAAATGAAAGGCTACCGACAGACCTTAATGTCAGTGCAGTTAGTTCTCATTAACATCAATGTCTTTTTACACTATCTTGCAACATGAAGGGGTCTTAAAATGTTGCTAGAGCCACGTAAAGAATAAAGCACTAGATCCATCCCCAGCTGTAAACCACTGCAGCATCAGGAGCCCTAACAGGCCACCCAGCCTCAGATAATGGTTTAGTTGACAACACCTGCTTGGGGCTTTGATTGGCAGCCCTACCTCATCTAGTGAACCAGCTGGCCACTGGTAGGGCATCCCAATTGGCTGCTGGGCAGAGCAGTCCTCCCATTTAATTTCCACCTGTGGCAGCAGACTAGCGGTTGGCCAATAGTTCTTCTGAAGGTCTGTTGTGGTAAGCCTCGCTGAATCCTGGCTTAGAATCATAGAAAGTTAGGGCTGGAAGGGACCTCAGGAGGTCCATCTAGTCCAACCCCCTGCTCAAAGCAGGACCAGCCCCAACTAGATCATCCCAGCCAAGGCTTTGTCTAGCCAAGTTTTAAAACCCCCCC
>NW_017729025.1:115153255-115155577 GCF_001723915.1 Gavialis gangeticus | reverse complement strand
CCAGCCAAGGTTTTGTCTAGCCAAGTTTTGAACCCCCCCCCCCCCATGGAACTTCTACCACCTGAGTAACTTGTTCCAGCTTCAACTATGGGATGGATGGTAACTCAGAAAGCAATTTTCCATGGGTTTGGTTGCAGGAGACTCTCATATAATAGCTAAATAGTTTAACTTTTAACAACTGTAAACAAGTGCTAAAAGCATATCCATAATGCAACCAGGGTCCCTGAGCAACCCAGGGACTTGCACAGGTGACTAGCTTACACTGCCCTAATGGTGCCCCTGTCTTTACCTGGCCAGAAGATAAATCTTTGCACCAGGGCTGAATTTTCCTATTTTTAAGAGAAACTTTTGGAGGGGGGGGAGTAATAAACATCAAAACAGCAACTCACTAATGAAAATGTGTCCTCAAAACACTTGCCTGCCATCTCTGCTGTAGTGCTCAAACTAAGAATTTTGATCTTGATTTATACCTCAAGATTGGCTAACCAAAAACCATTACACTGATTCTCAATGTAGATCTACATGCCACACCACAGACCATAGCTTAGACTTGGAAATGTAAACTCAGTCCTTACCCAGCTGAAATTAAGATCATTCCAGTTCTAGTTTCAGATTATGAAGGGAATGATTTGAATGGTGAATTCAGACTCAGTCAAAGGATTCCATTTGAGCCCAGCCCTAACCTAATTCCTGACACTTTCAGCAAACCAACTACTCATGTTTCACATATCAAGAGCCTTCTCTTATTTTAAAAGCCAGACCTAGGACTCCTGTTTCTCTTGTTCACCCTTCCCTTAGCAGGGCAGAGAGATTCCCATCATATCACCAGCTCCCACATGCATGAAGGGCATGCAGGCATTTCTGACCAAATCAGGGAACAATCTCTCTATCTCTCTAGCTGTCCCAAGTTAAGAGACAACTGGCTCAAACTCAGAGCAGCACTGGAGCCCACACTCAGTACCACTCCAAGCTCTACCTAGATGACAGGTCTGGCCATGCCCACACCAGAAGGAGAGCGAGTGGGCTGGCTCTCATTTTTGGCAGCGGCCCCAGGTTTGAGAGGGTACTGGTATGGGCAAGGAACTTTCATGCAACTCTGAAACAAAGAAAATCTTTACTGCAGTTAAAAGAAAGGGAAGGTTTCCAACAGCCAAGCCTAGGAGCTACTTTGGGAATACAGGAAAAAGATTTATATAGAAGTCACAATTCATACCCTTGAAAAACAATATTGAATAATTGTGAACAACTTTGGATTCTGTTATTATGCTGTATAGAATTAAATAAGAATGTGATACATGTATATACATATATAGAAGGACAGTCATGTTTTCCAGAGCCTTTTCCAAGAAATATGAAGGGCTCCTAACAAAATTTCATCATAAGGTATCTCTCTCGGTTGCCTTGTGGAAGTTCACACCCTTGTCTGGCTCTAAGAAATAAAATTAGATACTCCACCAAAGGAAGTATGGGAAACGGTGATCTCAGGAGGTCTATAGAAGTGAATTTCACTGGCGATTCATGGCGAAAGGGTGAATAATATATGAATGCATGCAATCATTCATTCACTCACACAGATTGAGTTTGAATTTCAAAATCTGTACGCAACGCCAGTCACACATTGCCTCTGCCCAAGGCTGACATTTTAGCTAATAACAGCACCCAGTAGGCAAGTGTAAAACAAACCCTAATTGAAAAACTGTTCCCCAACTAGCATGATGCCTTTTCACAGCCTTCTCACTAATGTGTATTTTAATTAACCATAGTATAGTGCTGATTGCTTGAAAATAATCATCTAACAAGCTGAGGCTACAAAGAAAGCCAGTGTAAGAGTTTCCCTACTGACAGACTCTACCTCTGCCAAAGCAGCAACCTCAGTGTTCAAATTTGCATTTAAACATCATTCTTTCATTCTTTGGATTTTTTCATTTTCCAGAACCACTTCCCTCCTCTCCCTGCCCTTCCCACCCTCATCCCCTCCAACCCCCACCCTCCGGTGGTTAGGCAATCAAAAATGATTTGTTAAAAATAGTCATAAATCATTTCTCTAAAGAGAGAATCCCTACCCTAAATTAGCAGCCCTCTGTCTTTTCAATGTATTATTAGGATTTCAGATTGGATTAATATTCATGTAAGGCACTAGAGATATGTTAGATACCTTAGTGTCACAGTCAAAGCAATGTGACACTTCAGAGCAAACTGCCTATATAATGTGATACCCAGAGCAATTCTGATTTTGCAGATCACTTTCAGATCTGCTTCTGCATGTAACAACATTCATCTCTAAGCAATTAAATGAAAGTCTGAACACTCTCCTTATGGAAA
>NW_017729025.1:115147034-115148255 GCF_001723915.1 Gavialis gangeticus | reverse complement strand
CTTCTGCATGTAACAACATTCATCTCTAAGCAATTAAATGAAAGTCTGAACACTCTCCTTATGGAAACATGCACATCATTATTTTGTGACTGATAATTATAGCCATTTTCATGTTGTTCTGCACTTCAATATTTGCCCCTCTAAGCTCTAATTGCATAAAGTATACTGTCATTTACAAAGTGATCTTGAAAATGCAAGACAGAAACACTTTCTGGATTTTTCTCATTTACAAAGCAGCTAGTCTTCAGCAAGTAGGACCAAGGAAGCATGATCAAAAAAGGCATTAGCTGGTTACTGAAAATAATTTTTATACAACCTTTATACAAACATTTTGGCCTCCAACTTGCATCACACATGCAGAGGGACCTTCAAGGATAGATTGAAGAGGCAGAACCCCACCCCCAACAAACCATACTGTAGGATTAAAAAAAAAAAAAACACCTGCCCCCCACACATACAACATAATGAACAGTTCTTATCTTTACAGTGGTATCATAACAAACAGCAGAGCTCAAATTCCTATTAAATTTCTAAACATATTTTGCTTGCAACGCATATCAAAGATTCCTGGCTTTCACACACCTTCATATCATGCGTCTGTAGCTGAACAGATAGGACATTTACCGCCATAATCTGACAAGCAACAAAACAGAAGAATAAGGTGATGGTTGTTCCATGCAGCAACATATTGCACAGGAAATAACTAATGGAAATTTTGGGGGATGGGGGGAAGGCTTGTAATTGTATCAAAAGCCTTTTTTCTTGTGTGCACATCATTGAACAGACACCCTCAAGATACCTTATGACAGATTTCTATGCCAAATTCATCAATCTAAAATGCCATAACTAACAACTGTAGGGAAGATAAGTGCAAACAAAATCAATTTGTGACAACAAACCAAAAACATATGATATATCTAACCTATGTAACAATTTCTCTGCCTCCATTTTTCTGAGTAGGGACCTCGTCATCCCCCCCACTGGAACCCCCATAGGCCCTGTGGGAGGCACACCCAGGCCTAGGGTCAGCGAGGACCTAGTCAGGGAATTTCTGGAGAGACTGGACCTATTTAAAGCAGCAGGTCCTGACGATTTCCACCCCAGAGTGCTAAGGGAACTAGCAGAGGTTATTACGGGGCCTCTGGCACAGCTTTACGAGCACTCGTGGTGCTCTGACGATGTGCCGGAGGACTAGAAAAGGGCCAATGTGGTTCCCATTTT
>NW_017729025.1:115143814-115146933 GCF_001723915.1 Gavialis gangeticus | reverse complement strand
TCAGGTCCCTTCCAACCCTACCAACTATGAAACTATCTATCGATCGATCGATAGATAGATCTATATACACACACACACACACACACACACACACACTCCCTCTCTCCCTATACACACACACATCTATATCTATATCTAGAGAGAGGGAGAGAGAGAGAGAGATTTATATAGTTATATACATAACAATACATAAACAGGAAGTAAATGCACGAGGAATATTGTGACCTAAAGTTTTGACTAGGGAAGAAAAAACAGTGTTACAGCCAAACACTAAGCACCTAGCACATTGGAGTCCTGGTCCATGACTAGAGCTCCTACCCACAATGATAAAGAAAACAAAAATGTTCCCATCCTTTCCCACATAGTGAACTTTGAGGTCTAATACCAAAGCAGTTTGCTAATAAAGCAAGCTCCACAAATGAGGAAAAACTGTATATTTTCCCTTTTGAATAGTTTCCCATCTCTAAACGTTAGTCATAAGCTACAGGTCCTTAAACCTGCTATTCATTTAGGTCTGACTATTACCATTCTTGCATTTCAGATCAGTGGGTTTGGGGTTCCCCATGATGTCATTCTCTGTCCCCCCTACCCACGTTGGCTAAGGAGAAAAGATTCCAACTTCTACTGAATAAAGGAGTTAAAAAAGAAATATTTCTCAATTCTTCATTTTACTACTGGCAGCTAGTTGAAATGCTCAAATAAGCCCCAAAAGACAAGAATTAGTGACTGAAGTGCAAGTGTCCAAGGTGTATGATAAATGCAACCAATCAGAGTCATCATTCCTACCTCTGGTATCTGGCTAGATACACTGGTTAATATAACACACAAATGCCAACAGTGTATCATGTGAAAATATTACATACCTCACAGTAAATGTTGGACTCTTCATCTTCAAGGATCTTCCCAAATGTTAATTCTCAAAATACCTTTCAGACATACTTGGACCAATGCATGCCAAATCTTGTAATCTCTGGAACCTTGCAAAACTATACTGAAGGAGATTGTTGCTAAAATATACTCTATTCTATGCAAATCAGATGCTTCCACTGGGATTCTAGCAAGCCGTCAATGAAGAAATCATTTGGGCAAAGTTTGGGCATGTATTGTAGTAAACAAAAGGGCATGGAATAAAAAACCTTGTCCTCCTTGTGAAAACATAAATTTTTTTAAATTATTTTTCCCATCTCTCCCCAGCCACTTCTACCAATCACTCTTTGCTTAAATTTACTGATTCCACTCCTCTGATAGCTCAGGCACACTGAATAACATGGGACTCTAGTAACAATGGGATACATTTATTATTCTAATTGACCTCATCTACAATATACAAGTAAAGTAACTTCCATGTCTTGTGGAGGTGTGTGGAGTTGATCCCATGAGTTATAATTTTTAAACCATCTTCCTTCTGCAGCAGAGAAGAGGCAGAGGTGAAAGTGAAGTGAAAAACACCTGTTACAACAATAAAGAACCCCAGCCTTCAGCACAAGCAATAGTGGCTCATTTTGGCTCTGGAGGTTCCCAATTCTGTCCCCAGTGTGCCAGCCAAGATGATAGTGTCACATAAATGGAAACAAAGCCTCCTAGCTGACTTGTAGAGGCTAATATCTTCAACAGGCAGACTGCCAGACAAAAAGCATGTTTGTCAATGGGTTACCTACACAAGCAGGAAGCTTCTGTCACAACCAAAAGTTTCTGAAAAAAAGCAATAGGGTAGGGAACACCATAGAAGCATGTCTAACTATTTGTCCGAGACTAATACAGTAGTAAGCATCATGGCTGTACCAGGATAATTTACTCAGACAATGTTGAATGCAAATATTATTCCAGTGTTTCAGACAAGTTGATGGATTTTTCTAATAACTGATTTAATAGAATGAGGCAAGGGAACAGTATATTCAAGCAGATGGGGAATGCAAGAAAGGTGAGACAGCTCATACTATTGAAGAGAAAGAAGTAGCTTCTATTAACTGGAAAGCAACATGAGAGACTCCTGCCATGTATGATATTATTACTAAGAAAATGTCATGTTGAAGATGGGGAATTGTCATTTATGTGACTCCCCTAGACATTCTGTTCAAGTATGACTAACAGTCTATTCTTGCCTTTTGACTCCTTACCAAAATAGCTTTTTCAGAGCAGCAGTTTTCTTTTAAGACCCAGCCCAACCAAATCTTATTCTAGAACAAGTGTTTTTATGAGACTGTAACAAAATAACCTTTCTGGAACACTTATTTTAGTTTAGAATTATCCAATTTAGAAAAGTGCTTAATGAAGTTTTAAGAGACGATTTCTCAGAGTATTATTATTATTATGATATGATGATAATCATCATCAAGTAGCTAACTATCCTATTTTCTAACACTAGTTTTCTATCTCAGTTCTTATTTGAGCATGTGATTCAGCTCCTCTCAGAAGGACGAGGGAAAAAAGATGGAGAAAAGCATACTGTACATATAAAATCTGTCTAACATTTCATTCATTTACAGTCTACAGTCAGCTACAGAACTGCTTAGAAAACATTGAAACATTTTAATATTCAACTCCAGAAATGTTCAACTCAACTTTTTGTTAATACTGAATTCAGTTTTTTTTCAGCCACCTTTATTAACAAGACACTGAGGAACAGGATTAGGGGCACCTTTTAGTATGAGAGGCCTTAAATAAAGCAGTCCATCTTTCTCTAGAACGTATACACAAGGATTTACGTTGCTTAGGCCACGAATACCTTAATTTATCTCACAAGGACATCCATTTTAAGAAAAGAGTATGAGTTAAAAATGCAGCAGAGACAGAAAAGAGAAGTTTCAATACAGTTCTAGTCACATAGTTTTTATTCACATTACTGACAATTTGCAATAAAATACAAAATAGGGTAACATGGATAAACAGAAAAGAGCTACAATCCTAGCTTAATCAATTTCCACAATTTTGATCATACCCCCAGGCTTGGCTACATCACAGATTCAACCAGCAGAGCACAGCTGACCTATGATGTCTATATTTTGATCTGAAAAATTAAATTGGATCCTAAAACCCAGAAGAGAAAAAGGACCAAAAGAATGACTTTTATTAGTAAATATTTAGGATTGGGAATCCAAAAAGAAAGATGACAAAGCTGG
>NW_017729025.1:115142001-115142520 GCF_001723915.1 Gavialis gangeticus | reverse complement strand
GAAGTCCCAGTAGTGCCCAAGGAGGGCAGTGGAAGAGTCCGGGGGGTAGGGGGTTCACGACGCTGAGAGAGGAAGGAGATAGATACACACAAACCCGTTATAACGGTCAGCAAAGGTGGAAGAAGTGGTTCGAGGGAAGTGTCTCAGTCTGTATACAGTCTTATCGCGGGGGTCCTCTTCGGGTGGAGTGGGGTCGTCCACGGTCAAAGAATCCTCTCGGAGTGAAGTGAAAGTCCGTCTGGCGCAGAGGGGGGGTGGTTCAGGCAGCTCCTGGTGGTGGTGGCAGCAGCAAGTCTTCACACTCTGCTCCGAGTCCTGTCCATTGGGCCATGAAAGTGGCTCCTGCCCATGCCAGTCTGATGAGGATGAAGCCCCATGCCCTCTGTGGGTGCACCCCTCCCCCCAACTCCCATCCACTGCCCCACACACTGGGGGGCTGGGGGCAAGGCGCAGTGGGTCAGGAGTGAGTGGCACCAACAGGGCTGGGGGTTGGGACTGAGGGGCACCAGCAGTTTTCAT
>NW_017729025.1:115133265-115137001 GCF_001723915.1 Gavialis gangeticus | reverse complement strand
GCGCAGAGGGGGGGTGGTTCAGGCAGCTCCTGGTGGTGGTGGCAGCAGCAAGTCTTCACACTCTGCTCCGAGTCCTGTCCATTGGGCCATGAAAGTGGCTCCTGCCCATGCCAGTCTGATGAGGATGAAGCCCCATGCCCTCTGTGGGTGCACCCCTCCCCCCAACTCCCATCCACTGCCCCACACACTGGGGGGCTGGGGGCAAGGTGCAGTGGGTCAGGAGTGAGTGGCACCAACAGGGCTGGGGGTTGGGACTGAGGGGCACCAGCAGTTTTCATTGTGCAAATTGCACAATGATGAATGTCACTTGGGAGTAATGGAGGGTCATGTGCTGATATTGCTGTTAATGTTCATTTCTGTCTTTAAAATTAAGACTGTTGAGCTGCTTTAACTTGTAGCATATAATTAGTAAATTGGGGCCAAAATACTTGCGTGTTTTCTACTTAAACTATTTACTGGGTCAGGACTGGCCATCAATGTTTACAAACGGGTCCTGGTACAAAAAAGGTTAAGAATCTACACTTAACATACAGGCCAGTACTAGTGGATAATGACATACTATATATGATTTTTATGGGATTCCTTTTCACTTTTGCAGATGCTCAACATGTATTTGGTGTCTCTTCTAAACCTGAAAGACTTAGGAAGATAGATATCAGCTCTAAAATAATTGATTTTGTAGACTACAATAAATAATGTATTTTAATTTGGATTCTATTCTATTATACGTGGGGGGATGGGTGGGTTGTTCTTTTTTTTAAATGTTACTTGAAAGAACTTTTTCTATTCTGTCTCACCTGTTCCAGGAGCTCTTTCTATCCAAGTCCTTTGTAAGCACAAGTACCGCTAAAACCCACCATTATTCTAAAACCCGTCAGAGTATTTCAGCTTGAGTAATACTTTTCAATAAGCTCAAATTCTTGGGAAGAAAAAAAAAAGCAATGAAGGGACTGCTTTTTACTCCTCTGCTATCCCTTCTAAACTACAATTAAACAATTCATCTCTTGCCTCTCCATTTGATTTATAGCATATTACTTTGCAAAAACAATTCTTCCATTTTTTCTTCATGTTATACTCCTAACTCCTGTGCAACACATTATCTATATTCATACACAAAGACATTCAGTTTGTGTATCTCAGATATTTTAGGTTCAAGCAATTTTACATGTGTGCACTTAATTTGTGTCTGACTCTGTGTTTTCATTTAGATCATCTTCTGATGAGATGTCCAACTCAAACCCCCCCCGAGGGTAATCAATCACCTTTCCCTTGATTTTGTGGGATTGTGCTCAGGTTCTACAACTCTACTAATAGTTTTTATACATCTGTCTATCATTTAAGCTTGTCCTGAAATGCCAGTGGTTATCCAATCAAACAGCCCTTTAGCCTATGAAACTGATTAATTTCAGCACAAATTCCACAAACAAGATGACTGCAAGACTGGGTGCCCTGCAGACATTTGCAGCGCAACTCAATACAGTTACTAAAGTAATCATGACATGAACCGGAAAAAAACACCAGTTAAATATGTAGTGCAGTGGTTTTTAACCTGTAGTCCATAGACCCCCTAGGGGTCTGCAAACTATGTCTGACAAGTCCACAAAAGATGACTAAGATCAATCAAAAATATGTGAATACCCACACTTACAATTCAAAGGGGTCTGCACTTCCATTTGAAACTTCCAAAGGGGTCTGCAAAATGTGAAATTTTTTAGGGGTCCGCAAATGAAAAAAGGTTGAAAACTACTGATGTAGTGGATGTGTATGAGAACAGACTAATACACCAACAGATAATATACTAATATCTTTCTTGTCCAAAGTTTGCTCTGTTTGGAAAGGCTTAAGATTTGGAATTAAACAGCCAGCCAGATGGATGGTGCGGGGCCAGTTTGCAGGCCAAAATGGGCTCTGGGAACCAAACACTGGCTCCCATGTGCTGTGTGGGGAGCCCCATGGGCTGGATGACATGACACCAGGAGCTGAGCGCCCCTAGGTTAAGCTGTAGTTTCAGTAACACCAGTGTAAATCAGACATTAATCAAGTTAAGTAAATGGTATTACATCGATTTTATATGAACCTAACAGCAGGGTCTGCCTCTTAAATTCTTTTCATTAGTTT
Source organism: Gavialis gangeticus (assembly GCF_001723915.1). Taxonomy (NCBI): domain Eukaryota; kingdom Metazoa; phylum Chordata; order Crocodylia; family Gavialidae; genus Gavialis; species Gavialis gangeticus. The sequence continues at coordinate 115,134,883 of NW_017729025.1, read as the reverse complement.
TCTATTTTCTACACAAATCCTGAGAGATGAGTGCTCAGCATTATGCACTTATTGTTGGGGTCTTGGGGCACACTGGAAATTACAGACAAGTGGACACTCGGTGAAAATGGTTTTTTGGTTTTTTTCCACAATACCCGTTTCTGATTTGGCAGGCATAATTCTTTTCTTTATTATACTTGAAAATAAAACAATGCATTGGATATCAAATGTATAAAAAGATGATCTATTGATAGTTCTTCTCTGACATTTAGCACTTGGGAATTGAAACAATTTTTTAATTCTGCAACAGAGTTTCAGATGAAAGTAACTGTCAAAGTTCCATAGACTTCTAAGACACCAATCCCTATCTGAAGATCTGTCCCTAAAAAATAGTTTAGACTTATAAGCTAAGGACAGAAATTACACAAACCGGTATATGTGACTGGAAAACAGTTCAATCTGTAACACAACAGAAGCTCAGTGCACATAAACTCCTTTCAAAATAGCTGAAAATGGTTTAAGATAAACTGATTTAGGTAAAATTGGTTTACTGAACTTCTGTCCCAGATCCCCTCCAGATTCAAGGTATCTGCTCCAGCAGGGCAGGGAGGTGTCCTCTAGTGACCCCCTGGCTTCTGGTCTAGGCTACTGCAGGCATGTGGCTTCATTTCTGGAATAAAAAATGTCTGTTCATTTACTTATCAGTTCAATCTATGCAGCTTAAGCTAACCTGCAAAGACTGAATTGATTCAGCCTTGAGCTTCTTGACTGTCTGTACTTAGCCATACAGTATAAAACAGTTCATAAGATCACTGTTGTATTGTCTTAACTACAGAGTATAATCTGTAAAGGGAAGTAGAATAGTTCCTCAATTAGATGGTCTTTTCCCCATTATCTTGAAACTGGTATTTGATGCAGTGTGAAAATGTGAGCAACACATTATCAATCATAGTCAACAATGTGAAAGGTCACAAAGAGAATTGCTGATCATTTGAAATCTGGGCAGTTGGCCAGCAAGAACAGGGAGATGCGGGGGAAGGGAAAAAAAAAATCAATTGATATTAAATTATCATCAGTTATGAATAGATGTCGGCTACCAAAGTTCAATGACCAAACATTTGCTGTGTTGTCTACTTCTACCACAAGAACGCCCTTAATTTCAAAACAGTTTATACTGGAAAAGTTCTTATTTAAGATGGCACCCATTGCAATGAACAGGGTGCAACTACGGGCTGACAATGTAGTTACATAATAGTTAAGACATGAGATTCTCTAACACTTAAATCTAGATAATTTTCTAAAATGAATATGAAGCAATTTATCCATATGCAATAATGGAAGGAATCTAACCACTGAACCCAACTACAAAACAGAAATATCTGCACTACCTGCTGGAAATTTCAGCTGATCTTCATTCAATCATTAAATCAGAAGCAACAATTATTTTATACTGATTATTTAGAATAAAGAAGTAGACAGAAAAGTGGTCAATGCTCTACACATAAGGTGGAGATGTGAAACTTCTAATCTCTAGCCATTTGTGACCTGGTCTATGTTACACTACATCTTCTCCTCAGTTTCCTAACTTAAATATTTTCCCTAGATGCTACTAATGCACACAAGCAGAATATTAGTGCTA
>NW_017729025.1:115123779-115128265 GCF_001723915.1 Gavialis gangeticus | reverse complement strand
CTTAAATATTTTCCCTAGATGCTACTAATGCACACAAGCAGAATATTAGTGCAAAATATTTTTAGTAGTGCTAACTTATCCAGTCTGATAAATGGAAGCTGAGGGGGAAAATGTTACACAGTAGTAGAAGAAAGACTAAGGCAGACCCTCAACTGCTGGTCCATTGACATCTAGACCAGAGGTTCCCCAACTTTTTCTTATTGCATGCCCCTTTGCAGATTTACTAGCTGCCTGCATACCCCTACCAGCATACATTTTATATTTTAACCTCCTAAATGCCAATGATTACTATAATGAAAATTAAATTGCCATTTTGCAATTTCTCCTGCATTCCCTACCCAAAGCAGTGTTGTGTACCCCCAGGGGTGCACGCACCACAGTTTGGGAACCTCTGTTCTATCATCTATACCATTTTACACTAGCTAAAGTTCTGGATGCTTTTTAAATCCTTTCTAAAAAGTAACATTATTGAATTACATAAAATTGACTAGAATTGCTACAAGCTATCCCAAATTGAAACACACATTACACTTGACTAAGAACACATAGGATAACCAGAAATTAACTGTGATAATATCGTAAAAAGCATTTGTAGATTAGTAATCTAAATTGGCAACTAAAAATTTCATTAAACTGCACTGTAGGAATTGATTTGCAATGGGTAATTTTAATGTACTGTAATCTTACAGAAGAAAATTAGTCATTCCAGACTCCCAAAAGAATATAGACATGACATCCGGGCATCTATTAAATTTGCTTAAAAAACCCATACACAAGCTTTTTTAAAGAAACATAATTACATCCTGCTGGAACCTCCAAGGACCATACTAACAGCTTTTGTATTATCCCTGTTAAATAGGCATAGTCATACTAGTCAACTACAGTAGTACTTATGATACATCCAGGTGCATTTTTTGCAACATAGGGTTGTCATTAGGATATACAATTATCTTCAGAAAGGAAAAGCAAATAATCTTCACAAATTAGGCAAGCACCCCACTATGGAGAACAGGGCTCATCTTATTCCCTTTTAGAAAACTGCTGAATCTAAATTAAGTTTCTCTGAACTTTTCAGATACACCGTGACTCAAATTACTATAGCAGAATTTCACCATTTAACCCCAGAGGCAAATGAAGTAAGATTAACACTATTATTTTATACAACATGGTACTTGCACAATTTGGGATCAAAGGCTATATTGCTTTTTATCCAGTTGAATAAGCCCAGAATATCCCATCTTACTGATCATAAAAAACAGAGGCAGGGGAAAGATGGAGAGGAATAGTTCATTTTATTGGCTAGTTAAAATAAGTTGTCTCCAAATCACTTTTTCCCCTCATACATGTAACAACCCTACTCCCACTGAATTCCATGACAAGATTTCTAGCAAATTACATGAAAACAGGGCTATAACCCAAAACTGCATAGAAACCAAACCATTCTAAAAACTACAAAAATTAAATAAACTGAAAAACAATTGACATTCTGAAGAGGTCTATTAAAATAAGATGTTAACGTGTTCTCTTCTGGTTGATTCATTCATGGGTATCATAATAGAGACATTAGACTATCGAGGACAAATAATGAAATGTACTGCAACCATTTTGCACTACATACAACTATCAAACACCCTGGCTTGGCTGTGTCAATCCCAACTTTAAGAGCTGTCACTGTAACCTGAAGGATTTTTTTTTTAATTGGGATTTTTGTCCCAATTTAAACTTTTCATCACAGAAAAAATGTAAATCAGCTTGCTGCAGTGTGGGACACCACTTCAATGATACAGGCTCTGCTTTCTACAAGAGTGCTATTTCTTGAAGCAATTAAAGTGCTTGTAAGTAGTGCTGCGCAGGTGTCAAACACCCCTGAGAGTCCAGAGCTAAGTACCACACTTTAGCCACTGTACTGTTTCCGACAGGTTCCCAAGTCTGAAATAAAATGCAGCTACCTTAGTGTGGTGCTATATGGGCACCAAAGCCCATTGGCACATGCACAGTGCCATTCTAAAAAAAGCTTAGGGTACGTGCACATGCATCAGTATTGGTACCATAAGGTCCTAGCTGAGACAGCCATAATTTCAGTAGCTTTAGCATCATGTAGATAGCAACTATTTTCTGTAAAGCAAACATAAATAGCTACAACACATCATCCCAAGATAGAGAAAAGGGGGCAGAAGATAGCTTTAATGTTCCATCACCTTAGAGGCATGTGTAGCTGGTACAAATTACAACAGCTCTCAAGCTGTCCTTGCATAACCTTGGGGGCCACACAGCCGTCCCAGGATCAGGAACATGTGAGGGTGAGCTCTGCACTGATTGGTGCTGTGTATTCCTCTAATCTTTTTGTATTTTATATTCCTAGATAGTGAAATGATGCTCCAGAGTATCAAACACACATCTAGAAAACTCCACAACCATACACTCCTTTTCACTAATGCATTAGCTCAGGGCTGTCTAGCTGGCAGCTGAATTGCAGCCTTCAGGGCACATCAGCACAGCTGCCAGAACCACTGCATTGGTGCAGCTCCAGAACCTGGTGGGTGGGAGAGAAGAACAACACCACGCACCCCCACATGCGCCTCCACTCCATTGCCCACCACCAAATTTGGGGTCTTCGGTTGCTGTTGGCAACTGAAATTGGCAACAGAGAAAAGGGAAATGAGTGACAGGACTCTTCACCCCCTGGGTTGTAGAACTCAAAGCTATTACACCACCACAGGAGGCCCCAAGAAGCCCCACAGGACAGATTCAGCCCACAAAGGCAAATGAACTGGACATCCTATTGGTGTAATGGGATTAAGATCCTGGGCACCAGTGCAACAGGAGCCTCCTGGTCTGTATTAAGAGCAGTGTGTTCACCTTCTAATAGGTTCTTCCATCATAAAGCCAGCCTTACCACAAAGAGAATGCAGGAAAACCTTTCTAGTGTGGCATAAGGTGTTTCTAATGCTACCAGTGTATTTGTGTCACTTGCTTGGTATTTTAGGGTTGGCAGGAAGAAGAGGTTTTCAAGTAAACATTTATAATTTCTAAGTCTATCCTAGTTATTCTGTTGCAGGAGGAAAAAACACAAACCTTTATGCTACCTTCATATTTATTCTAATCTTAGGTCAGCCAAGCAAACTCCACATTTGATCCATGTTGGGCCAGGCTGTCAAAGGCCATGTTTATACATACTTCCTTTATCATCAGAACTTCCGGAAGCAGTCAGTAGCCACCATTGCCAAGTTGCCAAAATGCATGCACATCTATAGGAACCTTAGCTGGCTGCTGGCTGCGTGCACCTGCCGAGCCACTGAGGCCGAGATGTAGAACTGCTGGGGCCAGAAATGAGGCTGGCACAACCTCCCTCCTCCCGCCTCCCTGCCAGCATAATGAATCCCAATTCAGTGAAAAACATGCAAGGTTTGGGTCCCTTATTTCTTATTATTTTTTGCCACTCCTTTCTCTTTATTTCTCCCCCCTGCCCATTCACTTCAAACTTTTTTTTTAAAGACTTTTCCCCCTCCAGCCACACCCGCATGGTGGTTTCTCCACCCAAGCTACATTCCACCTTCCCACCTCCTTTCCTAACCAGAAGTTCTGGCTCCTGTCCATGTCCGTGCTCACCAGGCCCACTAGGCTAGGAATAGGCCTTACACATAAACCGATTTAAGTGATAAGAAACTGGTTTAAACCTGTAACAGAGCAGATGTTCAGTGTACATAAACCAGTTTGAAAATGGCTGAAAAAATGGTTTGAGATAAACCTGGCTGAATGTGGTATCGGACTTAGGGTTACCATATTTTCAGGAGGAATATGATTGTGGGGGGCAGTGACATGCCAGTGCCCTTCCCCTGCCCATTCTGTTGCCCCTCACTGACAAGCCAAACCCCTACAGCTGTGCTGCTTCCCCTCACTTTGGGCACACTGGCCCAAGCCCTACCAGTGCCCCTCACTCCCAAACAGCAGTACCCTGCCCCCATCCCTTGCTGGTGCCCCCTCACTGGTGACCCACAGCCCCCTGGCACTGCCAGTGCCCTGCACACCCAACCCACAGTCACCCATCCCATCCCCCATGCCCCTCAATCCTGATCTGCAGGCCCCTGCCTGCTCCCCTCCCAGTCCCACCAGTGCCCCTCACTCCCAACCCGCAGCCCGTGCCACCCAGCCCTGCTGGTGCCCCTCACTCCCAACCCACAGACCCCTGCCCCCCCCAACCCTGCTGCCAAAGCGGCTCCCACATTTCTCTCTCTCTCCCTCCCTCCCTCCCCCTGGCTTGCTGGAGCCCATGTGGGGCACACATGACCCCCGACAGCCAATCACCTTGCCCACTGCTCCCAAACCCCAAGCAGCCAGCTCGGGAGAGCAGAAAACCCAGACATTTGCTCTTATTTTAAAAACCCACCCGGATGCAGCACAGGGGTCCAAAAAAGAGGACATGGCTAGGAAAACCCAGGCATATGGTAACCCTAATCAGACTTAATTGATTTGGCTCAAACCGGTC
>NW_017729025.1:115117578-115118779 GCF_001723915.1 Gavialis gangeticus | reverse complement strand
ACTAGGCTAGGAATAGGCCTTACACATAAACCGATTTAAGTGATAAGAAACTGGTTTAAACCTGTAACAGAGCAGATGTTCAGTGTACATAAACCAGTTTGAAAATGGCTGAAAAAATGGTTTGAGATAAACCTGGCTGAATGTGGTATCGGACTTAGGGTTACCATATTTTCAGGAGGAATATGATTGTGGGGGGCAGTGACATGCCAGTGCCCTTCCCCTGCCCATTCTGTTGCCCCTCACTGACAAGCCAAACCCCTACAGCTGTGCTGCTTCCCCTCACTTTGGGCACACTGGCCCAAGCCCTACCAGTGCCCCTCACTCCCAAACAGCAGTACCCTGCCCCCATCCCTTGCTGGTGCCCCCTCACTGGTGACCCACAGCCCCCTGGCACTGCCAGTGCCCTGCACACCCAACCCACAGTCACCCATCCCATCCCCCATGCCCCTCAATCCTGATCTGCAGGCCCCTGCCTGCTCCCCTCCCAGTCCCACCAGTGCCCCTCACTCCCAACCCGCAGCCCGTGCCACCCAGCCCTGCTGGTGCCCCTCACTCCCAACCCACAGACCCCTGCCCCCCCCAACCCTGCTGCCAAAGCGGCTCCCACATTTCTCTCTCTCTCCCTCCCTCCCTCCCCCTGGCTTGCTGGAGCCCATGTGGGGCACACATGACCCCCGACAGCCAATCACCTTGCCCACTGCTCCCAAACCCCAAGCAGCCAGCTCGGGAGAGCAGAAAACCCAGACATTTGCTCTTATTTTAAAAACCCACCCGGATGCAGCACAGGGGTCCAAAAAAGAGGACATGGCTAGGAAAACCCAGGCATATGGTAACCCTAATCAGACTTAATTGATTTGGCTCAAACCGGTCTATACAATGTCTGTCCCAGACCCCTTGCTGGTTTAAATTAAATCAGACTCCCCCAGCACCCCAGTATGCTCTCTGGGCTGGGTTTCATAGATTTCATAGACATTAGGGCTGGAAGGGACCTCGGAAGATCATCGAGTCCAGCCCCAAATGGTGGGGCTCTCTGCTCCACAGCAGGGCTGGCCCCTCCCCTCTGCTCCCTGGCTGCAGCTCCAGCAGTCTCTGCAGGTGTCTGCCTGGCTTCTGTCCCCCTTCTCCCCTCCCCACTCTCTGCTAAGCAGGCATTCTCTCATCCCTCACAGACACCTCTCAGCATTAGCTAGGAGACCACAGG
>NW_017729025.1:115090961-115112578 GCF_001723915.1 Gavialis gangeticus | reverse complement strand
CCAGTGCCCTGCACACCCAACCCACAGTCACCCATCCCATCCCCCATGCCCCTCAATCCTGATCTGCAGGCCCCTGCCTGCTCCCCTCCCAGTCCCACCAGTGCCCCTCACTCCCAACCCGCAGCCCGTGCCACCCAGCCCTGCTGGTGCCCCTCACTCCCAACCCACAGACCCCTGCCCCCCCCAACCCTGCTGCCAAAGCGGCTCCCACATTTCTCTCTCTCTCCCTCCCTCCCTCCCCCTGGCTTGCTGGAGCCCATGTGGGGCACACATGACCCCCGACAGCCAATCACCTTGCCCACTGCTCCCAAACCCCAAGCAGCCAGCTCGGGAGAGCAGAAAACCCAGACATTTGCTCTTATTTTAAAAACCCACCCGGATGCAGCACAGGGGTCCAAAAAAGAGGACATGGCTAGGAAAACCCAGGCATATGGTAACCCTAATCAGACTTAATTGATTTGGCTCAAACCGGTCTATACAATGTCTGTCCCAGACCCCTTGCTGGTTTAAATTAAATCAGACTCCCCCAGCACCCCAGTATGCTCTCTGGGCTGGGTTTCATAGATTTCATAGACATTAGGGCTGGAAGGGACCTCGGAAGATCATCGAGTCCAGCCCCAAATGGTGGGGCTCTCTGCTCCACAGCAGGGCTGGCCCCTCCCCTCTGCTCCCTGGCTGCAGCTCCAGCAGTCTCTGCAGGTGTCTGCCTGGCTTCTGTCCCCCTTCTCCCCTCCCCACTCTCTGCTAAGCAGGCATTCTCTCATCCCTCACAGACACCTCTCAGCATTAGCTAGGAGACCACAGGCTGGCTACCTCCAAGCTGTGGCACATGGGACAAAGGCAGAATCAACAGATATCTGGTAATGTCCTTCTGTTGTTTTCTTAATGGGGTGATAAACACTAGGGGTGTGCAAAACGGGCCATATTCAAATCAGATTTGGCCCAAATTGGGGACAGTGATTTGATTTGTTGATTCTGATCACTGTCCCAATTCGATTCAGCCAAATCCGAATCTGAAGATTCAGTGCTGATTCGGAGAATCAGTGATTCGGCCATAGACACAGCTTTAAATGTTTTTTCTACATACCTCAAGGTACCAGGCACAGCTCGTGAACGCTGCGATGGTGGGGTGGATGGAGCGTCCTACAGGAGAGCAGGGGCCCACCGCGTGCGTAGTGGTGAACCCAGAAGCGGACTGGAAGTACTCGGCACCCCTGCGTGCTCAGCAGCAAACCCAGAAGTGGCCCCCCCATTCCCCTCCCAGCTCAGCTTTCAGACCCCAGGTGCCCCCCCCAGACCCAGAAGGCACCAGTCGCTGAGACGGGAGGCACAGCCCCCCCCACCCAGTGCGCTCCCCAGCAGACCCGGAAGTGGACCAGAAGTGCTTCTGGTCCACTTCCAGGTCTGCTGTCAAGCACGCTGAGGATCCCCCCACACTCCTGTGGTATGCTCCATCTGCCCCAGAATCTCAGCATTCACAAGCCGCCTGGAACCTTGAGTTATGTAGAAAAAACATTTAAAGCTCTGCCTATATCCAAATCATCAAATCTTTCTGAATGGATTTGGAGGGTTCCAATTAGATTCGGAGAGCTTGAAGAGTCTCCTGATTTGATTTAGATGCAAAGATTCAGCCACCGGATTGGACCGAATCTCCACCAAATTGAATCAGCAACCAAAGCTTCGCACCACCCTAATAAACGCTGAGTTAGGGGTGATAAACATTCCCTGCTGGGCTGCTCAGGAGGGTGGGGGGAACCCCTCCCTAATCATAACATCCTGCCAGGGTCTGGCCATGCCCCCCCTCAGCTCAGCTCTGTGGAAGGGAAGGGAGGGCTGCTCTAGCGCCTCCTTCCCCCCACCCCAGCTTCTAGCCTGAGCCACTGTAGGCATGTGCCTGAATTTCCTCAGTCCAGAGAGAATGTCTGTCCAGTTACAAACCGGTTCAGCCTAGCCAGGTTAGACTAACCTGCAAAGATTAAATCAATTCAGACTCAGGCTTTTTGAATGTCTGTCCCTAGCCCTAGTGGCAAGTCACGGTTGTGCAGATCTGGGATAGCATTAAGCCTTAACCTGCAACTGCTCCAAAATTCTTCTAACATTATGAAAGCATAACATTGCACAGATTTAAAATGTTTTAGAGGTAGCATGTAACAGAGCCCAAAGTCAGTGCTGTCAGCCCTGTTTTGCAGATTAGGAAAATGAGGTACAGAGAGGGACAGTAACTTGCCTAAAACCACTCAACAAACCAGTGGCAGAGATCAGAACAGGACTCAGGTCCCCACCTGGTGTTATGCGCACTAGACAACATTAAATTCTTTAACTAAACAATTTTTATTGTATTTCTCCTCCTTGTGTCTTAGCTACATTTCAGTAGATCTTGAATTGCCCTTTATTTCAAAAAGTGATCTTCACCTTAAAAAGGCTGGAGACCACTGATCTAAATAAACATGTGTTGAATATACTCTAGCATTTAAACATACAGTTGTTCAATCAACAGTATGTTCCTTAGCTTCTTGATGCTAAGGAAAATGAAAAAAAAATCATCTACTACATTAAATTCTGATACTCTGCTAGCTGATATATTATCACACATAATTTGAGTGTAGAAAAAGACAGCATGTGTGTACTTATTTTTCCCCAGTTGATAAATATTTATGAAGATTTTATTCCAATGAGTACATATATGCTGTGGCTTATTTTCCTTTCATTTACGCAAACATCTTTCTTTTTCTTAAAAAAAAAATAAGGAAGATATTTTAAAAACAAACAGAGTCCTCCTAAATCTGAGCTTCAAGCTCCAGAAACCAAAACATTATGTGAAATGATGCTTAGCTGCTTTTGGAAGACTGACATTCATATTCCTTTGAATACACATTTGAACCTAATAAATCATTTGAATCCAATAAATTCTGCAGATGTCTAAGCCATGTCACAGACAGATCTATGTGACACCAAGCCACACAGTATGTATGACATACAAGTATGGGTTCTACAATAAGGGATCTCACTCTAATGAGTACTAAGAACCTGAAAACCAAATTAAATATATGTTTCCAGCTTTGCCATTAGAGCATTTTGGACTCAGGAAGAGGACTTTACAATCTATTTTCCATCTGCTGGGAGATGAGCAGGTAGCCAAAATGACACTGAAGCACCATTTACCACAATGAACAGATAATTCACAATATCTGCTCCCTTCCATTATTTCTTTTAATAAGTTTCTACCATGACAAAATATTGGCTGATAGATTAGACATTAAATTAGATATTGATAGTATCAAATAGAAGAAAATTGTATATGTTATTTACATTCATGACATAAAGATGTGTTTTGCTTAAGTATTATTCACCAACAGCATCCTCCTTCTCTAAAAGCAACTTACTGGTAGTCCCTGCATTTCCTTCTTCACCATAGGATTCAGGTTTATGGAGAGGGGAAAAAAATTAAGGACACTTCTATGGAGGCAATTTTCTCCAGCTCTTACACTAACGAAGAGAGCTACTTTTCCAACCATCTTAACAGTATCCTGTCTCTTTCTCTATAAAAAAAAACTTTGGGATAGGGACTATCATCACTTCTTGTACAGTACCAAGCACATTTTTGTGCTAAAGAAGCAATAGCCAGTAATACAGTTTATTTTCTGACAACAGAAAAGGATGCTTAAACACTGTGATGATGTGAAACGTGGTGTAAAAGCTTGATCTAAAGCCTACTCAAAGTCACCGGAGTCTAACTTAGGGTAGAAACAGATGCTGCCTTTTCTCACCTTTGTGCCACCATAAAAATGATTATGGTGGCACAAAGCAAAGAGCAATTAGATGTCCATACTCTTTATTGCGCCACAATGTGGTTCTGCCAAAAGGTGGTAATAATTTGTGCTGTTTTATTGCAGCAGATGTCTATTTGCTTTATCGCAGGAGAGCACGGGCATCATGGTGCTGCCTGCATTCCAACTGCCCTGGGAAGGCACTCTCAGGGTTGGTCCTACATACCCTGGGAATTTCCACATTGGCTTGGGCCCCTTAAGCTTTGGGAGTGCCTTCCTGGTTATCCCTGCTTCCACAGATGTGCCCCCAAGATTGCCAGGGGTATGTCCTTGGAAGTGATGGCTCTGGATTTTGGACCCGTAGGCCTTGTTCCAAGGGGGGACCCACCCTCAGACCAACCACAACCTTTCGATTCAATAACAGGCAAATTTATTGATACACAGTAATAACAGAAAAGAAACAACACAAACAATCAAGCAATTCTATACAGCTACCAAATTCTAGGGCTGTCATCAGAATCAAAAGTACATCTGGCCAGGATGCAGGCTTCACTCTGAGGCTCTCTCTTATGTGTCAGATGTCAGCAGCCTGGAGTTGGGATGCCAACACCCACACACCCCCTCCAGTGGGGTGGATGAGATGGGCTAGTGGTGTGCCCTCTGTCCATGGTGGCCTTGGGGACCCTTCCCAAGAAGGAGGAGGGGCAGGGAGAAGGAATGGAGAAGGACCCTTTGTTACTTTGCAAGTCTCTGCTGTTGTATTCTCCTTCCCCTCCTGATGACTCTTCATCTGTAGCTGCTGCTGGTTGGTCTTTCTGTGTGGTTGTAGTTCATCATATGCACGCATACTAATTTAGTCTTTATGGGCCTTCTCTAATTTGGTCTGCTCCCCCAAAACCATGGCTCAGGCCCCCCTGCTCTGAGGCCTTGTTAGCTGGTGCCATCCTTATCTCATGTTACGGAACAGTATGATACATGCCCCCGCCTTTCCCAGGCTGTGTGTCCTTGTTGGCCTTGTTATATTAGACAGCCTGTCTGCTTCAAAGGCTATGTGAAGCTCTGTGTGTGAGACCCAAGCTTTTTAGAAATCAATTAACCCCTGCTGCCCATCCTGAACCATTCTAAACCTATAAGCCAATTTCCAAAAAGCAAACCTTTAAAATACCATTCTCTAAGCCAACAGGAAGCAGGGAATGCATCACCCGTTGCCCTGCAAGAACACCAGGCAGGATAACAGGCAATGTACATTTTGCCCAAAGAAGCAGATCAGCTGGTGACTAAGCTGCATATACTCACACTGACTAATTACGTGCTTAAAAGTTAGACAAGTAGAAAGTACCTTACTGAATGGGGACCCAAATTCCTCCATAGATTAACAGTAGGTGAATCCATTTCTGTCTTCCTAGTTTATTTTCTCTCTAGCAGACTAATGTTGCACAGCATCTGGTACAGAAAGCTCTAAAAAACATTAACACAAAAAAACACTACAAAAATTTCCTATGAAACATCAACCAGCTCCAAAGGAGATCAGCATGTGACAAGCCATAAGATTGTGCTTACCCGAAATGGGGAGTGTCTCACGAGAATCACAGCTGAGCAGCAGCATGGGAAGGCTGCCCCTCTACAGACAGTGTGCTGAGAAAGGAGGCTGTTTGTCCCAGAAGGCACTATCGGCATTTTTACATGTGCAAGCACCCAGCACTGTGACACTTCAAGTCGTGTAAGTGGTGAAGTGTCCATCAGCGCTGAGAAAATGGCAGCGGCGTGCTTTTGAACTAAAATACCTCGGAGATGCTTTAGTTCAAAAGTGCACCACCACCATTTTCTGCGCACTGATGCTGGTTTCACTGTTTACACAACTGCATACAGCATAGCGTAGAGCTTGTCAGCTCATGTGCAGAGCAGACTCAATTAATCGAGTCTGCTCCAAAGCAGTGGATCTCCGGCACGTTGCCAAATGAAAAAGTATGTGTATGTCTTTTAGTGTGGGTGGATGAAGCCCATCGGGAAAGACCCATTTTGAAAGAAGGGAACATGGCAGCCATTGGGGAAGCCTGTGGAAAAATCCCTGTTGGGGATTAGCTAAGGAAGTTCCTTAACAGGGTTTTTTCCCCAGGAGAGGACAGAGAAAAGGCACATGCCACAGGCTGAAGTGAGCCTGGATGAGGCAATTCTTCCCTAGGGCTTGCGGAGCCGCTGAGGGAGTTGCCGTAGGATCAGGGAGGCATCCGAGCCCAGGAATCCTTCCTGGGACAAAGAGAAAAGCTGAGCTGCAGACCTAGCCAGGAAGAAGCCCATAAGCCCCAAGTGGGGCAATTGTGAACTGGGAAGGCAGGACCCAAGGGATATAGGCCCGGTCCACCTGTGTGTGGGGTTGAAGGAGGTGGGACACAGACCAGAGGGAGTCAGAGCAGCCTGCCTGGAGTCACAGTAGGGGAATGCTAGACCCTACTTTCCTGGGGTGAGGCTTCCTGTGAGAAAGCCAGGACAAGGAGGTGACGATGCCCTTCCCTGATTGCCTGGAGGGATATGTGTGTACTGGCCAGGGTGACTGCCTGAGCCAGAAGCCCAGTCCCCATGGCCTGCTGTGTAAGGGGACATGGATCAAGGTGGAGAGAGCTGTCTTGCAGAGATGCCAGTGAGGGACTGACGGCCTGCAGTGTGTGACACCTGAAGCAAGCACAGAGGGACTCAAGCCAGGGATGACCTGTCCACAGCTCCAATGAGAGGGGCAAAGAGGTGGCTGTTCCTCTCAAGGCATCGCCCCAGACTGCTAAGTGTACAGAGAGCCATCATATTCATCCTTGTGTATAAAAGTTATTTATTAGATGTGTAAATAAGTATGGGCAAGCCTACAAGTGTGACTCAATTGGCTCAATGTGGGTGCCTTATTATCCATCTGTGATTATGATTCTCCTTTTGGGTAAGGGGTATCCAAAGAAAAGATTATGTGTTGTGACTGTCATTACTGGGGTTGTGGGTGTGTACTGCATCTTCTCTCTAACAGCCTTTATGAGTTAAACCTACTTAGTTATGTGTAATTTATATTGTATATAATTAAATCCTGTATATTATCATATGTTTGCAAGGCTCATCCTCTGTAAAGGGATGCCCTCTTCTCAAGAAACCTGCTGCAGCCACTAGAAGGGCTGAGCGAGGTCAATGGCTACCAGGCGCCCCAGGATCCCACTATTCAGTGGCGGCTGTGGGCAGCACTGTGCACCAGGGTAACAGGCATAGAGATCAAACAGTCCAAAGTAGAATGTTCCTAAATCATACACATAATGAGGATTACTACAATACTGTAGCCGAAGCAATATTCATGGATACGTGGCATCAATATGTGTATCGTATGTGAAGGACTATAGCGAAGCAGAGATATTTGCATTGCAAAATAAAATGTAGATACACCCAGATAATAACAAAGGCAATTCTATCCATCTGTTTAAGTCTTCAGAGGGACTTTGTTTACCTAAAACATACACTCCAAGTTAGTGAAAACCTGATAGTCCTGGCTGTCATCACAATGGAAAACTGTGAGACTTCTAAAAACACATTCATTTAAATACATAAACCAAGGGAAAGCTGAATGCTTACAGCACAAGCTTCTAAACTTATCCACCTAGGAAAAGAGACACAAAGTGAATACGTTACAAAATCCATCATGGATTTCTCAACTTACAACTCTCTCATATCTTGGAAGCAGGTTTATTTTTCCCCCTTGATGTTTTGAGTAGAGAGCTCTGAAAGAATGGAGGGGCTGCACAACTTGGAACATATTTATTGCCATCAATATGTAAGAGTTTCCCTGAGACACCTAGGAAGCACATTCTTTTAACAACCCAAGGGTTCTGCAGCTTCCAATACTGTATCATTTTCCTAACACCACAACTACAAGGGCTAAATTTCTGGCCCAGTTCACCCTCTCCCACACTAAAAGAGTTATACATCTTCACTGCGCTCCTTCCATATGGTTACACCAGGAGAGTAGAAGTACCCCACTGTGGGAATATTCTGCTAGCTCTACCCTCCCAGCCTTATGGATTCTCAGTGATCTACGGAGCTCCCGGGGAATTTAAAAGATGCCCTATGTCTCTGAATTGGCTCTTGTTCCAGTAGCTCTTTCCTCCAGTCACAAGAGGGGTTACAACAGATTATGAAGGACAGTGGAGATGGTGATTCTATACACTTGACTCCAAGGTTGGAGAATGACCTAGATTTCATTTTCACTTATCCCAGTGAACTGATTCAGAGTCCAACCAACTCAAGCCATCTCAGGCAAATAAAAAGACGACATAAAATATTTTATCTATAGTAAATCTGGTTTACCACATATTTCAGCAACATCCTACATATTCTTTATAGCAATCCTTTGTAAACAGTTGGAATTTAAAAACATGGATAATATGAACAGGTTTCTTTTTTGAAAGCACTTCCTACAAATTCCTTCATCTGACCTCAGCAACCAGTGACGTGGTTCCAACAAGGATGTTTATAGCAGCTCTGAGAAACATGAAGACTAACTTCATTGAGCCTCACCACTGTAAAATTAGCAGTAAAGGTTTAGTACAGAATTGTAACTTGTTTATATGGCTTTATAAAAGGCATTAAAAATGTCAATACTGTACTGCAGGAAACCTTATCAGAAGAAAAAAAGCAGCTACAAGAGACCCAAGCGACTCTGTCCAAACTAAAAAATAATCTAGCAAAAGAAAAAATTTATATTAACCACCTGGCCCTAAAACTTTGACCCCAGAAGACCAAATCCACCCATTGACACACATTCTTTATATGTCCCTGCCTTCCCAAAGGCCCATGAAGTAAGATGGGCTTTGCAGTGTCCTGAATACCATTGTTATCCCAGAAACTATTTTTCTCCTTTTCTCCCCATGGATATGAAAATAGGTGAGGAATATCAGGGGTAGCAGACACACTTCATGACAGACAGTGACAAGCAGTGTCTGGCTCTCCAGTTGCCTTAGTTAGATAAATGATGAAAAAAAATTAATATTACAGTCTATATATTATGATATATGACAATTAGTTTGGAGCCAGAGGCTACCCATTTGCATGATAATGAAACATTCTTCCAAAGAGGCACGTGGGAGACCAACACACTAATGAGTTTTTGTGTGTAGCATCAGAAGACCACACTCTGACTGCAAGATGGGGGAATTTTTTTTAATCGTTTCATTAAATGATTCTTCTTTAAGTAAAGATTGAAACAGGAAAAGAAACAGAAAAAGTAACAGACAAGAAAAACAAATTAAAAAAAAAAAAAACCACACACACAAATGTTCTATCATTTCTGCAATCCTTATCTGAAAAGTCCTGCTGACTTGAATGGAGCTATTTCCATAGGTAAATACTGTGAGACAGACCTGGGATCTTAAACTGTGCATTCAGAATATATTTTTATGGCCTTTCAATGCAGACTGTTTTACTGCATAGCAAACAAGGATAGACTGACCTGAGGAAATATTTCATATTTTACATCAAAGATTGCTATAATCAACAGAAGCTTCACTGATATTAGGGGAGAGAGGGGGAACGAAAAACCACACGTGTTTGCTGGAAAAGACACGCACGTCATGAATACATATTAAAATGATGAGAAGGTAGGCTTTAGGCTAAGCGACAACTAAAAATTATTAGGTAGGTAATGTTCTACCATTCTGTTCCATAATACAAAGTCTTGTATCCAACTAGATTCCTTTTGTTAGAATATTACTGAATGAGTTTATTCATAATTATGCTCTATTTTGTAATTTCTCTCTTTTTAGGGTGCACTCTAACAAACCCTTACTCAGACAAAGGATCCCACTGACAACACAAAATGAACAACATCTTAAAACCAGGATCATCACTAACAGTTCCTCAGAGAAAAGCAAACAGCCATCTGATCTTAATGGAGTCAAGGCAGGAATGAGGTAGTGGATTTGAGCCTCCCGTCAGAAAAAAAGGGGTTATATTTCTCTGTCAAGAACTAGCTGCTGTCTGTGATGGCGCAAAGCAAACAGAACAAGTTGAATGGTGTCTGGCATGGTTAGACAGACAGCATCACTATTCCCTGCAGAAAGGGAAAAATTATCAAGATGTAAGTCTTTAATTATTATTTTCTTACTAGATTTTACTAGCTGATAAAATCCTTGAAATAACACAGAGCTATCTTGAAATGTCTTTGTTTGACTTCATTATAAAAATGAGTTGTCTGTGAGAGTTCTAATAAAAACTGAATTAAAATACAAAATTCCATAGAAAGGCAGCTGCACTGCCGACTCCAACCTCAGACCTTTTGATTTACTACTGAAACTTACTTTCACTGTGGCAATTTAACGAAATCTGGGAACACAAAAAGGAAATAGTATTTTATGCAGACTATAGCCTACCTGTAGAAATCACTGCCACAGGCCAATTCTCACAAAATCAGATTGCCTAGTTGGATTTCAAGATACTCTAGGTAATTTTATAACCATTAATATTTGTGGCTGTGAAGGATAAAAATAAGGATAATTATATCTCATGCCTCAGGGTATAAGCTCATTTTCAGCAGAGGGTAGAGGAAGGAAAGGAACTTATTATTCTCCACCTATGACATAATAAGCTGGATGCATTAGGCTGTTGTTTTTTTCCTTTCTGAGGCATCAGATATTGATCATTGCCAGAAGCAGGATACCAGACCAGATGGACTGCTGGTCAGATCTGTTATGGCCAACCTTACAATCTATTCTTAATCTATCAAAGGGGGGGGCGCGCGCACGCACGCACGCACGCACGCACGCACACACACACACACACACACACACACAGGGA
This sequence comes from Gavialis gangeticus, assembly GCF_001723915.1. Lineage (NCBI taxonomy): Eukaryota > Metazoa > Chordata > Crocodylia > Gavialidae > Gavialis > Gavialis gangeticus. Next base: position 115,101,998 of record NW_017729025.1, on the reverse strand, counting down.
AACCTGTATGTAAACTCACATTACAATGCAATTTAATACCTGATAATAAAACATGCTCAGTAACTTCAGCTCCGCTGACTCCAATAAGACCTGAGCACATTGCAGGGTCAGGCTCTTCATATTTAAATTATTTCTTTTTCACTTCCTACAGTTTCATTTAAAGCTGACTTTATATTGATCTACTGTATTTCTCCGTAAGTAGTCTCCTGCATTCAGACTTTCCAGAAGCATGCTGGCAGTCTGGAGTCCTACCACTGGGAGAATTTTTGTTCGCTTTTTTCGGATTAAGTCACTCTCTCTAGGAGTGCTGCTCTAAGAGAATGCTGTGATTTCTCCTCCATTCTCTGGGCTTCGTTAAGAGAACAATCCAAAACTGAACACTGCTAAAACTATGCATTAAACCCCCATTAAGTAAAAAACCATCACAAACGCTTACATGTTTTTTTCAGAGCATTATAGCTTCTAATGCCATGCTTCGTGCTTAGTAATTTCTTTAGTACTTAGCTACAATAAGTATTGTTTGTAAATCCATACTATTTTCTTTATCAGCTTTCTGCTCAGTCTTTTAGCACAGTCTTCAAACCAAGAACCTACAGACTGAGGCAAACTTTAACATCATCCATTATGGTTGACCTTGCTATTCATCCAGAGAATTAAGTGGGATTTTCAAAAGCATCTAGAATATATTTGGGAGCGCAAGTCCTATTGTAGATCAGGGTGCAGACGTGACACAATCGCTTCAGAGAATTTTACCCCAGATTTTACACTGTACTATAAAGTAAATTTATTACAGAGTGGACAGACAACCAGCTCTCTCAAGCTAGTTCCCCACAGTAGGCAGGAGAGCCAGTTTGCCTTGAACAAATATTTTCCCCAGGATGAAACGGAGAGGAGAGCACACACACCAACAGTGTGATTTACATCAGTAGTCACACTTTCCCAGAGATAACTTTAGTTCAGAGGGGTTGATCATTACTGTCAGAATGTACACTGTGTGTTCACTCTGCTTTTACCTTAAAAGAAAAGTCAAATTACTGTGGAATACAAGCCATGTGTTCTTAAAAATCTAATCTAGAACTTTAGCGTGTCTCTAGGAGTAAAGGTAAAGGAAAAAAGAAATTCTGGATAATTAACCTATTTCCTGTTCTGCAGTGAAATAGACATGAGACCTTAGTGATTTTTTAGAACATTCACAGAAAAATGCAGTTTGGGAGTTCACTGAATTGATGCACAAATTCAAGACTAATTATGTTGTTTCAGCGGATTTAAAATTTAAAAAACAAAAAGGTTGAAACAAATCATTTCAACAATGCTGAAACAAAATGCTTTGATTTTTCAAGCCAGATTGAAAGAGAATTTATCTGCAGTCCAAAAAACTAAAATCTTAGACTACCACGTAGGGCAACCACACAAAAAGTCAGAAATCTGGATTCAAATGCTATTCATATCTGTCTGCTTTAGAGCAGAAATTTGAACAGAGGTCTCTTACCTCTCTTGAAACTAATCTAACTACCAGGTTATTGGGTATCCTGGGATGAGTCTCTCTCAATCACAGAGACTCTATATAGTCTGGCAGTGAGCTGTTACTGGGCAAGGAGACACCTGGGTTCCAGTCTGTGCTCCAATGAATATTTAATTGTACTATTCACAGTATATTAGAACAGGGAAGACTGAAAGCAGTTCACTGCACAACACTTTATAGCACACTTAAGAGCATTCTCCTAGCATGAGGAAGAGATCAGATTATATCCCTCTTCTGAATCAAGCAGAGGATTTGAACCTGCATCTTTCATGTCCCTGGCAAGTACCCTGCCCACTAAGATATAATTAGGGGCCAGACAACCTTCTCCCTTTTGTGACAACCCCTTGCACATATAGCTCTTTGTTTCCAAGTTGCATATGCTTTTAATGAAAAATAATTCAAAATAAAAGAATTTGTTTTGGAAGAATTTAAAAACTGAATTCCATTTTTATTTTCCAGTTCAGTCACTGAGCTGCTAAATCATTTCCAAGCAGAACCCAGATTCTACTTCATGGTCTTTGGTCGAACCCTAAGATGAGGGTTTGCAAACTAGCAATGGGGCTGCAGGGACCACTGAGGTGCTGTTTGCTCCAGCTTTTATTTCGAAGAGCATCACTTCTCCCAATAGCTGTGAGGGATCAGTGGTGTGCTACAAAGCTAAATACAGACATTCAAAAAAGCCTGAACCTAAATTGATTCAATCTTTGCAGGTTAGTCTAACCCGCATAGATTGAACCAGCAAGCAAGTGAATAGACATTCACTTTTCATTCTGGAAATGCAGCCACATGTCTATAGTGGCTCAGGCTAGAAGCCGGTGGCTGTTACAGCAAGCCTTCTTTTCTCTTCCACAGTGGCCAGAAGGCTGAAGGGAAGCTAAGCTGGGTGGGGGGCAGGCCCCAGCAGGCTGAGTATGATTCGGGAGCGGTTTAAACCCCCACCCTGGCCTGCAAGGACCCCAGCCCGGGTGTGCCTGGAGGGGGCGGGGAAGGGGGAAGCAGCCCTTGCCAGGCTTCTCCCCAAGCAGCAGGGCAAGTGGCCAGCCTGAGGCCCAGGCAGCCCCTCAAGAAGGTGAGGGGGAGGAAGGGGAATTAAACCCCCCTGCTTCCCCTCTCCCACCAGCACAGGACCCCAGCGAGGGTCTGCCCAGCTCTTCTCCTCTGCTCAAGGCTCAACACAGCCTAGGATCCCCAGAGCTTCCCCCCCAGCCAGGGAGCAATCCCAGTCGCTGGGACAGGGATTTCGCTTGGGGCAGTCCAGGAACAAAGGCCAGGTCAGGGGAAAGGGAGGGGAGCAAAACCGGCCCCAAGACCATGTGGGGACATACGCAGAGCAGAGAACGAAGGGATTGCTGCAGTGGTGGCTCCATCCCGGATGCAAGCCCTGAGGAGCAGAGGGACCCAGGCTGGGGCGGGCAGAGAACTAACGTAATTCCATCCTGACTTCAGCACAGACAAAAACTGAAGCATGGTACTTTTTTCAACTGCAACATTTTTAACATCTGCTATAAGGCCAGATCCTCAAGTAGTACAGATCCACTGTATTCCATTCTGGTGTAAATGTACAGCAGCCAAGTGTCTGGCCCATTATTTTAGAAATCTGCAAAAATAAAATAAAACATTCAAATCAATCAACTGCCGAATGGACTCATGTGAGCTTAACAGTCATAACTCAAGACTAGTTTCACACGCACAAAAAAAAAACACATTTCATGCGATAAACAGGAAAACGCCTTGATTTTAACTATTTGAGTAAAATCTTACAAAATTATTCCCATTAAAAGATAATGAATGTAGACTGCCGCTCAGAACAAGTGTTGCTTAGATTAGTAAGGGTTACAGAACCACTGCAACTAAATACAATGAAATTGTCATGATAGATTTTAACTGCCCAGTCTTCTACTCCAGAAGTCAATGAGGGAGAGGGGGTTGCTACCGATTGTATTGGAAAACAATCTGACCCTAAACTGGTAAATAATGGATGAAGCAAAAGAGATTCAGATCCTGCTTAGCACACATACACAAAGGAAAACCGAGAGGCTTCTTGAATATCATTTGTAAGCACCACAGAGCCATGGGAGGGCATGGGTAGGCTATAGCCCACCCAATTAGCATCCAAGCCCACCCAAATCTGACATTGTGTGAATACCAAGTTTAAACAAACTTATTAAGATGCCTTCTTTTCTTTGAACCATGCAACCTGAAGGCAAGAGCTCAGGTATCAGACAAACAGGCTATTTTGTATGTTCAGGATTTAACTTGTTTTATGCCATTTGCAATATAAAGAATTCATTAAAATATCAAACACTAACCAACCACCATACGCTGGGAGCCACCCAAATTTTTATCCCAGCTATGCCACTTGAAGTCTCTTGCTAGATGGATTTCTACCCCACTTATGTTCCAGTAAAATACCAATAAGAAAGTCTGGTTCCACTAGCATACTACATGACAGCTTGCTGTTATTTCATAAAAGCAGCTCTTGTTGCTTCCAGAAGTCACCACAGTTCAGTGCATGCACACTGGCTCAGATGTGCAGTGTTTTGCAAAGTGCTTTGAGATCTGAATGTGAAAATCACTGTATAAATGTATGAGTCGTCCAACCAAACGATTTACCACACCTTAAGAAACACAAGCTCTGAACATGTAAAAGTTAATACTTGTGGGACCACTTATGCTCATGAAACTGGTTTTGATTGATGCTATGGTAGTGGTAATGTACCTCAGATTCACTTGATGATACAGAAGTAACAAACCAGGGGGAAAAATAATACACACAAAAACCCTGAAGAAAATGAAGCTAGCCATGCATTAGATGAAAAATGTTTAATAAGGAAAACTGCAAGGGAAGCTGTGCATCAACTGTATCACACCATAATAAAAATAATATTTTAGGCCTCCCTTTAATGCAGACTTAAACTGATTGTGTGTTTGTTTATCGCTGCAGTTCACATGCATTTATTTAATCACAGGAGTAAAAAGAAAATATTCTTCCAGCAAACCAAAACAAAAAACCCAACACCATATCCCTATTCTGGGTTTTTACTAGACACTACAATAAGCAGTATCTAATAAAGTCAGCAAAGTCAGCAGTCAATTTCTCAGTCAAATGGAGACATACACAAGCACAGAAAAATCTTTTAATTAATTTAAAAAGTGAATGAAATTGATGGCTTATAATCAATTGCAACTTTTTTAAAACCACAGCTAGTCAAAGACCATTCATCTATTGACAATGGAAAGGTAACATTTCAGAGAACCCCCTTTTGCCAAAACTGACACCAGCTGTATAGAAAATCCACACCTGTTTATGATGTTACATATTCCTCAATACAAAAAGCTACAAATCTGAATGAGAAACTCAGCAGGTGAGAAAAAGCAGGGAAGCAGAGGTGGGAGCGCAAGGAAAAAAATAATTAGTCCCAAAGATATTCCCCTTTGCTGATCAACAATTTTGTATCATGGAAAATGTACTTCTCCCATCTGGATGGTTAAATGGATTCTTACTGAGCTAAACAATACTTACTTAACTAGATTATCCCAGCAGCAATTTTCACTTGCACTATAGTGATTTCTCCAAAGCCCTTCTTCAAAAAATATCAACTCTGAATTTACTAATGATAGATGAATGAATTTATCTGTAACTGGTATCAAACTAATAGCCTGGAAACATGACAGCTTTAAATAAGGTTGTAACGCTCTTATTATTATTCAATGTGTTTAAACATTTGTTAGGATCATGCATGGGATCAAATCCTGGTCATTTAATTCACATTAGGAATCCATTTGAATTCAGTTACTCCTTACATGAACGAAGCATGGCTCTTAATGCTGATCCATTTTTACCCTTCAATTAAGAGCAGTATGGGATTTAACTATGTAATTTTCACTAAATCCATTGAAAGTTGTTTGGCTAAATCCAGTGCAACACTGAAGACTATTAGTGTCAATCCCATTTTAATTCTGTCTGGGAAGCTAATAAATTGCTGAGTTAAAAAAGACCTGCTCCAATTAATTTCTGAAGGGTGTCAATGCAGCCCCCAAATTTCTACTCCTTTCTGAAGATCAATCCAAAATACAAACAAAAAATAGATTAATCCAAGTTCTAAAAAAAGGAAATCAAATTAAGGAATAAAAAAATTAGTCACTGAGAAGTTTGAGAAGTTTACCTAAAAGAAAAGCAATGTGCTAAAAAAATTATTTCTCATTGTCATCTCAAGCACACTACAAGATTGTCATTTGGTTTTGAAACCAACAAAATATGCAATTTCCCGATTTAAAATGAGTTTGGCCTCACTGATCCTTTGCTTGTCCAATTTTTATTTGAAATGTTTAAATCTGTACCAATCACTACATTTTATCATTCCTCGATCAAATCTATAATAATTTTCTATGCCACAATTCTAAAGATTCTGTATTTGCTATATTTGAGAGATAGCATAGGAGTTATTTTTATTAGCATCCACAATAACAGAAAAAATTCTCTCTCACACGCATATACTCCCAAACTATTTTTCTCCATAAATATAAATCTGAGCAAAGAAATGTTTTGCTGGTACCAATCCTTGGAAAATTCAATAGGAAATGAAATGTAATACTCTATTAAGACTTGTTTTGCAAACAGAAGTGAGAGAGATCACCCAAGCATGAAGAGTCATTAAAATGAATCTTACATATATCATTATAAATTTAATAATCTCCATGACGGCTAGAGTTCAAGTTAAAATGAATGTCAGCTAAGCATGACCAATTGATGTTATCCCAGCTGCCACTGAGCCTCACTTGGGGTTATATTATACTTTCAGAGGCCTGTATTACATGTGCACCAAACACCAAGAGCCAAGAGCAGATGGGAGATGTAGGCTTCCATACCTAACAGCAAAGAGAGAGAGTCATAACTGCATATTAATTTTGGTGTTCCAGAATAATTAGAGTATGCCTTGGTGTCATGGATCCCAAAAAGGTTTCTCCTTTAGGATTTGTATATAGTACACTTGTGTGTGTTTATATATATTAACAGCCCCTCCTACAAACAAAGTTAAAAGAGGGATTTTCTTTCACTGATCTATTTCAACTTTAGAATGCTTTATTGAAAATAGGAGAGGGAGAATCTTGTCAGCTTTACAGTTAATAGATCAAATTTAATGCATTAAAATCCATTTAGGATTTCTAAATATGGTCATTTCTGGCACTGTATCTCAATTCCAAAAATCCTTCCAGATGCTTTGATTTCTAATGAAAAAGAAATAAATATTTTTATTCTTTAATAGACTCAGTGAAATTATGCACAGAATTCTCCCTCCCTCTGGTTAGGTAGCCTTGGTATTATAGCCGATAGCTGAAATACAGTGGGCATGAAAACTGTGTAAGTCATATGTTGAAAGAGAGCTCTCCACAAAAAACAGAATATGTAATATCTTCTCTTACCAACTAAATCCTAATAGAAAACAATATAAAAATGATTTATATAGCAGAGAAATGTCAAGTTTTACAATTTGCTTGACTGGTGCCAAGAAAACAGCTTTAAACCTCCAATTGTTCCTAGGCCATAGTTATCCGTTTGCCAGAGATGGTGGTTTCATTTAGGTGAATGTAATATGCCACAGCTATTCAATTATGATTAAATAAAGCAATGCTATCTTAACATACAGGTTTCACAAAACACTCCTGTGCTGGGAGCTAGGGGACTGCTGGTTGACATCAGTTACATCTTGTTGTGATATATTTCATCAAAATGTTGTTGGCTGACTGAAATATTGAATACATTATAAAAATTAGACTGGTCTCAAAATACAGGCAAGAAACAAAGTACCAGACACTACAAACCATTTCAGTGTCTCCTGTGGCAAAAGCACAAGAAAGCCTGAAAAACTATAATCGTGCAGGTAAAAATAACATATCCCAATATAATTATCCAGTCTGACTTTGTAAGGCAGGAGTCACTATATCTCATTTATACCACCAGTCCCATTTTTACACAAAAAAGACCGTAAGAATAAGCCCTTCACTCCTGTCACCTGCAACAAGTCCAAACAGAAGGGCCAGAACTGTTTTACATCCAGGCAAGCTAACTCCCTTGGCTAAAGAGTGGAAAACAACTGCAGTCAATATAAAAAATTATAAGTGGCACTTTTGCTCCTTCCATCGTGTTCAGCAATTTGAGCACAAAATGTCACTGGTGATATCTTGTCACTTACCCTTTTTTGATCTTCCAGTCCATGTGTCACAGGCTTTCTTTTCTGATGTTGGCTAGATTCAGATCCAGATTCCATTTCCCAGCTACAAATATTCCTCGAGTCTCCTTAGGCTTTCCCTCAGGATCCACAATCCAAACAAAAAAATAAATAAATAAAAATAAAAAATAAAAAACAAGGAATTCCTTCAAACCTCGCCCATGTTTCTTATGAGGCTTTCAAAAATCATGTTCACCATCGCTGCTCATTATGTTAACAAGCAGGCATGCCGAGAACAGTTATATCCTATTTTAGCTCAGATGTAGAATTCCATTTTTGTGCCTTACAGAAGGACGGCAGAGCTGAATCCATGTACAATAGTTTGTGCCACATTATTGCTCCATCCGCATTCCTTTCACTGTATTTTTGGCATGGGTCATTCATATGTCAATAAAGGTGTAAATGTGCATTTAATCCACCGTGTTGATAATATCAGCATCCCTCTCTTGGACCACCTTCTTTCCATAAAATCAGTGTAAACACTTCAAAATGATAACTGCCTTTTGCAAATCTGGCAGGTGTTAATTACGTAAAATCATCCATGCAAAGTTGTCATCCTCCTCTTCCACATAGTCAAACAAATGCCTAAAAGAAGAAGTGATATTTATCCATCTGATAAATATATAGCTGCTATTTTTCACTCATGCAAGGAGCTGCAAAGTCCCAACTGATGTGTAATCATACCACTTTATACATATAACACTTCATCTGAGCATCTCAAGGTACTTCACAAATATTAATGTCTATTTAAGACCTCACCTGGCCTTTGGCATTGGCCATATTAAGGAATACCATAGGCCAGTGATTCCAAACTTATTCGACTCAAAACACCCCTCATTAGACTCAAGGCACCCCATAGAAAATGTCAGCTTTTGGCTTTCACTTGTTTTTTAACCATGAAAAAGAGCAATTCTCCTGAACTCAGAAAGACCACAACGGGTCGGAAGTGTTTATCACATGCTGGATTTCCACTGGAAATCTCTGGATTTATCTTGTGAATCATGTGTAGTCTTTATGCATCTAACAGTGCTACTATTGTGCAGCACCCATAAAAGGATCTCATGGCACCCCAGGGTCCCACAGCACCCTGACTGAGAATCACTGCCATAGAGAAAAATGATTCTAAGATATCTATAATAACAGTACCTAAGTGCAGATCAAGTGATAACTGGAAAAGTTACCTCAAAGGCCAATCCTGCAGCCTATCAGCACTGGCCTTCATTGGCCTGCCATCCCTTGCTCAGGGATCCTCTCCAACAGTTTCTAAGGTAGCTTTGTGCCATTCCCACAGAAACTGCAGGCACATGAATACATGAATGAACAGACTATAAAATTCTTTCAGAAAGCAATTGCTTGCAGCCTGAGTCCTGTCTCATAGTTTAGCAACTCAGCTATTTTATTATTACTTCTTTGTACTGAAAAAATCTAGTGGATAACAACACAGCCAAATCACTTCCCATGATAAATTTTTAAGTAGGGGCACGATCTGAGGCTTCCATCTGTAGCAGCCAAAAATGGTGCATATGTTACAGTTGGTCCACTACAGTAAATCGTGTTCCCTCTAAAGTCAATGGGAGTTGTGCTTCTTACTTCACTTAAGGCTGACGTATTATTGTTTACCCACTAGTAAAATACTAGTGTTTAGGAAGCCTCAAAATAGGCAGAACCCCACTGTGCTGGCCACTGCACAAATGCAGAACATGATATAAAGCTCTGTGTTACTTCAGGGCAAGAAAACCAACCCAAATCCAGTAATTATTTTATACACAAACATTAGACATTTGTGCAGAAATTCCAGCCTACTGCAAAGTTTTCACACCAAACACATTCAACAGCTGAGCTGTGATCATCTGTACTTAGATAATGGTGTATTTTTAGTTGGTCGGCTTTTCTGACCTGGTTTACTATTCACTAAGCATGCAAACTTATATTTCCTAGCGAAAAAGATCCAGAGAACAAAGATAGAAAACAAAGTGGAAGGGCCACCTCTAACCCACCACAAAGTTTCTCTTCACTAAGATTCCACTTCTAGTTATGAGACTTTGGAGCACTAATTCAGCCTGGGCCTATCTGATGAGACTGCACATAGAAGTCCATGTTAGTGCAGCTGTAGTACTGTTTTCATGCTTAACCACTCGTGCATAATCTGAGAACACCAAACTCATTTCTCATACAAACAAGAGGCTTCCAACTTTTGCACTGAGCTGCACAGCCTTGCTAATCATTGACAACATTCCCATTGATATCAGTGGGAGTCATGCAGGTAGCTTGAGGGCAGCATTACAGCCTTTAATCTCAACTACAACAGAGGCAAGGAATACTTCTGTAAATATCCCTAAGTCACAGTACTGAAAACTTTTCTTCCCAAGTGATTTCGCCATGATGTGGCACATGAAAGTGCATCAGTCACATTGTGTAATGCCTTGCTGTGATAGCATGACATAACCAGTGCAAGTAAGGATGTCTCCCTGAATGAAAGGTCCTCTGAACCATAAAAATTTGCAGCCCCTTTCAAAATCCAGTTCCATTCTAATTTTCAGGTTTTAACCATCTCGACACCAGCTCAGATGGAATCCCCAAGGCCCTGTGAAATTTTTATTTGTGTTCATGCTGCCCTTGGGCACAACCCCCTTAAAGGGATGCCTGCAACCCTTTGACTGGAAATTACTGCATAGCTAGCCTCATTAAGGTCATTTTTAAAAGAAAAAAATCAATGTAATATAACAAAATAAAAGCCATGCTACTTGAAGAAGAACAAAGTAATTTTAAGAAGTATTCACTAGCCAAATATTTCAAGTCACTGATGGCTCAATTTTATCTCCCCCTCACACTTTCACTTTCTTATTCCTTAAGTCTAATTGCAAAGATGTAAGATGTCACTCGAGCTGGCAGCAGCCTGGCATAAAAAATAAAAACAAATAACTAGCATCTTTTAAACAGTTACAATGTGGGGGGCAATTACAATTACAGAGTCAATTACAACATGCGGGGGGGGGAAGGGACTTCATTTTTGGTTGCTGGAAAATCATTAGTTTTGACTTGTATCACAAACCAGTCAACAATCTTAAAGCTAATGCAGTGCCACTGAATACTGCTATTATTCAGTCCTTTTACTCGAATAACATCCAGAAGCCCTGGTCAGGACTGAGGCCCCAGTGTGCTCCAGAAACATCTACAAAAAGATGGCCGTTGCTATCAAAGGCTTACAGGCAAAATCTACATACTTGCTTAACTTTGGGCATGCAAGCACTCAATAATCCTCAATAAAACCATGGCCCAATCCTG
>NW_017729025.1:115083611-115085961 GCF_001723915.1 Gavialis gangeticus | reverse complement strand
TACTCGAATAACATCCAGAAGCCCTGGTCAGGACTGAGGCCCCAGTGTGCTCCAGAAACATCTACAAAAAGATGGCCGTTGCTATCAAAGGCTTACAGGCAAAATCTACATACTTGCTTAACTTTGGGCATGCAAGCACTCAATAATCCTCAATAAAACCATGGCCCAATCCTGTAGTTGGGTCTCTCATAAAGAGCTCCACTCCTAGGGACTTCATGGCATATACAGGAGGTGATCTTAGATGACTGAGCTGAGCTATGGAACTAGGACTTCAAAATGATCACAAGACAAAACAATAAATACCTGCTTCACAGAAAACCAAATACAAACATAACCAGCTAGTTACAGTTGTCTACCACTTCCCAAGAAGCGGAGTTTGCTAGAAGAGATAACATGATATGCAAAAAGACATACACAGTGGTCCACTCATCTCCTAAACTTGGGGTGGGGGGAGGAGGGGATTGTACAAAGTTGCTCATAGCCAGTACAGCATAGAAGAGCAATTCTTCTCTGTTCCAGCAGGGATTGCTCCCTCAATGGGAAACAGGCACTGCACCATACTAACAAAAGCTGTTATTAAATATACCAACAACAGCAACACTAATACCAGCACTGATAATAAATATAACGCTAATAACAACACTGATAAGAATCAATATAACAGCATTAATAATTGAAGCATGAATCTTCTTCGTCACCATGTCTCCAATCCAACCTTTCTCTATGGTCTGTTCCCAATATTCTGCACAGGCCCACTGCTTCGGGTGTTGGTGTTGCCAGATCTTGTGGGATGCACTATGGTGCTACAGAGCATCTCAGGAGATGATCCATGGTTTGCTTCTCCTGACAAACACATTGGTTGGTTGCATAGAGGTCCCATGATTTCATGGTCAAGTTGCATCTTCTAATACCCACTCGCATTAACAGTAATACTAACAATAACAATGATAACAATACAGACAATAACAATAATCATAGCATTAATAACAGTAACATTAACAACATTGACAATAAATAGACAATCAGTAATCATAGCATTCACAGGAACACTAAAATTGATAACAATAAAGATAATAATAATCATAGCCCAGTAACCCTGGGAATGTCTATACAAGACACTTACAATGCAGTAGCCTAAGAACACTGGGCAGTAGTGTGCGGGTCAAAAACTGTGCTAATATGCTACTGTGCAGTGTTATTAGGCTACTGCACCATAACCATAAAAAAAGCCATGCATCAGTGCTACTGCGCAGTAGTGCAAGTTATTGAGCACTTAATTAGTACGAAACTTAATGCGCAGTAACTCGGGTGCATTAATGAACATGTAGACATGCCCACTGACTACAGCACTGATAACAAATAGAATAACAATCATCACAGCATTAACAAGAAATAGAAGAACAATTACAGCATTAACACTAACACTAATAGCACTGATGACAATAAATTGAATAAAAATCATAGTGGTAACAACCGTAACACCAACATGAACTACAACACTGATAACAATAAAGATAATAACAATAATCATAGCATCAGCAACTATAACATTAGCTGCAACATTGCTAATAAATAGAATAACAATAATCATAGCATTAGCAACACGAACTACAACACTAATGACAATAAAGATAATCATAGCATTAGCAACGATAACATTAGCTGCAAGATTGCTAATAAACAGAATAACAATAATCATAGCATTAACACCACAAACTACACCATGATAATAAAGATAATAACAATAATCAAAGCATTAAGCAACTATAACACTAGCTGCAACACTGCTAATAAATAGAATAACAATAATCATAGCATTAGCAACATGAACTACAACACTGATGACAATAAAGATAATAATAATAATCATAGCATTAGCAACACTACCTGCAACATTGATAACAATACAGGTAATAATCATAGCATTAACAACAGTAGCATCAACACCACCAGAAGACATAACAATAAAGGTAAAATAGCAATACTCACAGCAGTAGCAACACGAAGGGCAACACTGATAATAAGCAAAGCAATACTCATAGCATGAACAACACTAACACCCAAGAACAGTAACACTCACATGGATAATAATCAAGATAACATTCATAATCACAGCTTTAATGACAGCCGCACTGATAACAGCGCCAAGAACACCGGGTCATCCTCATCATCACCCCCTCGACAAGAAGACGCTCCCAAAACAGGAATACAAGGAGCCTCCTTCCCTCTGTCAAGGGGAGGCTGCTGGTGGTGCAGGTGCCGCCGCCGCCTTGCCAGAGGCTGAGGCCAGCCGAGCACCCGCTCAGGAGCGCGGTGGCTGCGGTGGCTGCGGCAGCCCCGGAGCCCGCCC
>NW_017729025.1:115081516-115083047 GCF_001723915.1 Gavialis gangeticus | reverse complement strand
CTCTGGGCTCGCGCCACTCGCGGCTCCTGCCGCCGCCGCCGCCGCTACTCGCTGCCGCGTTACCGCGGCAACCGCCTCCCTACCCGCCCAGCCAACCCGGCCCGGCCCGCGGCGCTCACGTGCGGCGTCGCGGCCAATGGGAGAGAAGCGCGGGGGGGGGTGCACCCAGGGGAGGCGGGAGACACTTGGTAGTCTGGGCTGGGGAAGTGGCAGGTGAGGTTAGAGGCTCGCGCTCGGGCTGGGACCGGGACCATCACCTCAAGCCTAAATTTTGGTAAAACAGCCTCTTCCCTAAATTTAGCCTGGAGCTGGTGGCACTGAAGTCAGAAGGATAGAAATTACACATGGCCCGGTTGATGGGATGGGAAACTAACTCAAATCTGTAAGGTGACAGACATGCACATAAGCTACTTTCAAGGTGGCGGACAGTGGCTTAAGATCAATCTGGATGGTGTTGGACCAGACTTGGCTGATCTGAGTGAATCGGGTCATTGAACTTCTGCCCCAACTCGTAAAGGCCTTGGACCAGCCTAGTGGGTTCTGTGAGGAGAGGTGTGGGTGCATTAGCTCAGGCATTCACTATTTTAAGCATCTTGCAGTGATGTACTGTGGGTCTCCAGCACCCAGGGGCCAATGCTTGCATTTGCACCCTTCCCCATCTGCAGCCAATCACTGGGGGGAGCGGTCCCTCAGCAGCCAATCGCTAAGCAGGGGGCCCTGGTGGCCAATCGCCAAGCCCAGAAATGCCAGCGGCAAAACCGGATGTGCCATCAGCAATTCTCTGCACCACTTCCAGGTACCCCCTGGAGGACCCAACTGGCACCCCCCCCGCAGGCTGGCACCCAGGCGCATGGTGTCCCCCCTTGTTAGTACGCCACTAGCATCTTGTGGGATCAGATTTGATGGACCAAGGAGCAGCAGTCTCAAGTTGTAGCAAGGGAAGTTTAGGTTGGATATTAGGAAGAATGTTCTCACTAGGAGGGTAGTGAAATACTAGAGCAGGCTACCCAGAGAGGTGGTGGAAGCTCCTCCTTGGACATTTTCAAAACCCAGCCAGACAAAGCTTTGGCTGGGGTGATGTAGTTGGGGAGGATCATGCTTTGAGCAGGATGTTGGACCTCCTGAGGTTCCTTCCAACCCATAGGCAATGCATAGCGGGGACACGGGTAGGTTGCCTCTCCAAGATTGGCCACCAGCTTCTGCAGGTGGTCACCACCACCCCCTCACCACCAACGTGACTGCTGGGAGCTGCAGGCTGTCCCTGATCGCTGCTTGCCCCTGACAACAGCACAGACAGCGTCTGCAGACGGTCCCCGCTCAGTGCCCAATGCTCGCCCCCCCTGCCCTCACTACCAACACTGCAATGGCCACCTGTGGGCGGTCCCCGTTCAGCCCGCCCTTGCTGCCAATGGCACCATGGCCGCCTGTGGGCAGTCCCCGACGCCCCCACTGCCAACACTGCTGCCACTGCCTGCGGGTGGTCACCATGCCCCCCCAGCCTCTGGAGGCACGCATCGTTCATCATTTTCTA
>NW_017729025.1:115074255-115074796 GCF_001723915.1 Gavialis gangeticus | reverse complement strand
CCCAAGGGGGCAGGATTCAACAAAGGTTAGACACTTACAATCATTGACAAAAAACAGGGTTAACAAAACAGCAGAACAAACAATACGGGTTGGTAAAATATAAAGGCGCAAAATGCAAAATGTCTAATGACAAGGAAATGTAGGGCCTTGGTACCTGGAGGGAGAGAAAAGGGGGAAAACACAATGGCCCCTTTCCACTGCAAGAAGATTTGCTTCTTGTCATCTCACTCACCCCAAGACACCTCAGTTGGGACTTGAACCCAGATATCCACATGGTAGGCAGGAATGCTACTACACAACCACCACTGGTGGCACTGTGCCAGGCTGCTAGGGGTCTTGACCTTCCCAGAGCCCCGGCCCCACATCGAGCTGCCTGGCCTCTGATTGGAGGAGCTGGAAGCAAAGCTGGGAACCTCTCAGGTCACTGCTCAGATCCTTCCTGGAGCTGGGGAGCCTCTCCTGCTGGCTACAGCCTCTCATAGGGGATCCTGGAGCCCAGTGGGGAGCCTCTCCTGCCGGCCGCACGCCACACTGCTGAGGG
>NW_017729025.1:115061300-115074235 GCF_001723915.1 Gavialis gangeticus | reverse complement strand
AGTGAGTCTCTGGGGCCTGATTGGTGCGGAAAGGGAATCCCAAGTCCTCCAATCATCTTTTGCCCTTTCAAAAACCCTGGGCCAGGTCACTGCCAGCCAGCCCGTCACACTGTGATTGTATGATTCAGTGTAGGAAGTATCTGAAGTCCTGGACTAAAGCATCTGGGGTGGAGGATGCTTGCCTGCAGGTTCTGGGGGCATCCCAATCCCAAAACGCCTGGCTTGGGCCTGAACGTAGGATCCCTGCCAATGGATTTGGGAGTATCTGAAGTCCCAGGGTGAGAAGCTGGGACAAAGGATGTCTGTGGGTTGTAGCATCATACATGGTGTTTGGAACAACTGAGTTCTGCTTGCTTAACCATACAGTTTTTGGAAGGATTGAGTTCTGCTCAGTTTATTTGATTTGGAGTGATTTGAGCTGGAACACAAAATATATTATAAAAAATAATAATAATGACAAAGAACTAACAAAAAAAACTTACCTCAGGCACAACAGAAACTTTGGATAAGTCTTAGTTAGTCCCCGGTGCAATGTTTTCCTGAAGCAGGCCAGGTATTCCTGAGTCTCGGGGGCCCACAGTTCTCCTTGGCATGTGGGGCAGGGGGCTGTGGTCCTTAATTTTGCTTGCTGTCTTCTCACCTTCTCTCCCTTGGGTACCTTGATAATGGCATACAAGGTTCTTTGGGTAGATGTGAGATCTTTTATTAGACTAACTAAATAATTGGAAAAATTGATAATGAAACATCTTTTGCCCCTCAGAATGTTTGTCTTTTGGTTCTGTTATCTGTCTATGCAGTTTTTACAGCTTTTAAACTATAAAACCAGCTTTTAAACTAAAAAAACCCCTATAAAACCATTGGGGTTTTAACATGGCTTATTCAGTCTTATAAAGGTTTTATCATGTTTATGGCATAGGTGGCACTGCCTGCCACCCACTTCGAAATATCTGTTGTAGTCCCCTGCTTCCTTAGATCTCTTAGGTTATCTATGCCCACATAAGCAGTCTGGATCTCCTGCTTCCTTAGGTCACATAGATTATCTCCTCAACATCTTTTCTTATCTGCTACAGAATTAAAGAATCCAAAACTGTTGTGACTATTCCATGCATTTGCCAACAATCCCCTCTTTGATGGCCCTCCAGGAGGAGCTGTCATTTTTATTTTTAGGCTTGGGTGTAGTAGAGGGTTGAGACCTATCTGACTCAATGCCTGGTGGGTTGCAGCCATTAGTAGAGCAACTGTTAGTTCTTCTTGATAGTGTTCTTAGTATCCTCATCCACTCTTCCCCAGCCTCCATTATGATATTTATTGGGGTTTTAACATGGCTTATTCAGGCTCATACAGTTGAGCATTGTAATATGTAAAGGAAAAGGATGGGGCAGAAGAGAGAAAAAAGAAGGAAGAGACCAAGGGAATATATATATCTTTTCTAAGGCTACATTACTATTCTTTTATGCTTTTTCCCACAATACCAAGACATTTTGTTCATTCATTCATCGCTTCCATTGTTTTACAGACAGAAATAGCCACAGTACAATAAGAATAACAATGATCTGAATCAATAATACAATGAGTAATAACGTGAATGAGTCCTTGGCTGAAGTACCAATGAAACAGTTTGTCTTGAAAATTTTCTGTGATACTTCCTTTGATGCAAGCACTCAGTTCCTTTAACTGCTTAGTCTTTCAATCCATGAGCGTACCTACAACCTTTCCTCCTCCACCTAGGAGAGACCAGCCTTTTTGTATTTTAGCAGTTTCCTCCAACTCCTTCTATAGCCAAGCACACAAGTTAGTGACCTACATAATAATGCTTCACTGTGGTTTCTGGGTCGATTTATTGTGTAACATTTCAGATGTGTGGTACCTGAAACCCATAGTATCCTTTAGCCCTAACAGTTTGCATGGAAATGTTACTGAACCAGGTTCCTTCTTGTAATTTGTCTTCTCCTACCATTTGATTCTGCATGACATAGGTGACATTCATTACTCAGGACACAATGCAGGCATACATGCCCCTCTCCAAAATGCCTTTTATTTAATTATAAATAAATAAATAAAAATAAATACAATCATAAAATCACATGCATTTTACAGCTGCTGTTTGCTTTTTCTCAGCTGGTCTGTCCATTTTTCACTATTCCACCTTCCTGACAAACCCACCTGCTTAGCTGGAATTGTCAGCACACCCCTGTGCACTTATGGCTATCCACTGGTCATCTCCCCACATGACCTATTCAGGGGCTCCAATGGGACGATGACTGTACCACTTCCCATGCCCCCAGTGTTTACGACAGCGTATGCTTTACCCACAATTCTGGTCACTGGACTCAGTGTGTATATAATGCATTATTTCCTGGATATTATCTCCCAGCTCGCTTCCTACCAATCTACTCAAAGCATATCTTTGTCACTAACCACTGTGTTCTAACTAGGGGGCAATCTCTATGGGATGAATCTCGTATCACTGATTAAATTTCCTCTGCTTCCTGTAGTTCAGCCACTTGGCACCCCATGGCCCATGACACATTATGCATGGCTGTAGCCTGCATTAATACCAGGGCCTTTTGTCCTAAAATTAGATTTTCAAAATTTTTTATTGTATTTAACTTGAGCTTTGTTAACCCTGAATTTACTGCCCATTGATCTTGCCACACTTAAGACACATAGCCTCCCACTAATTGTAACTTGCTTTCTAAATTTTGGATATCTCCTGCATTTAAAATACCGATCCCTGAACCAAAATCCTCTAAAATAGCATCTTTTATGCTTCATTTGCTGCTTTCCTTTTGACTTTTTTCTTGTTTTTTTGTGAACGAAGCCTATCCAGTCCCATAGGGTTTTTTTATATCCTTAAGATAGCCATACTATGATTGGGATACCTTTCTTGTATGGATACCCTTTTGGGTATCCACTCCCATCTGGTCAGTTTTAAGACTACATTGAATATTATTTGTTTGGGCATGTCTACTTTGACTTGCAATGGAGACACCTCCTCCTATGCACTGTAGGGATCTTGTGCCATAACAGATGAATTTGTTAATACTGTGAATTCAGCAGGCAGCCCTATAAAAGCCCATTCAACTTTTCCCATTAATGGGGGAAGAGTGTTTAATTGCAAAGTCACTCATTGTTCCCATCGTTTTTCCTATTTGTCTAGTATAGCAAGTCCCATAGAAGGGATTGGTTCCATATTCCTCATCCTACAGTCCCAAAGGAGGCATGATGGACTATTCTTCTTCCTTAATGCTTTGCTTCAAGTAGGGTAAGATTAAACCCTTCACACTGGTGGAATTACACACATAGTGGCCTTTGGTCCCAGCTACTATTTGGTCACAATTTAGTGTGGCCTTACCACCATTACTTTTGCATACCCTCATTATACAAATGACTATAACCACAATTTTCATCACATGTATTCACTGAATCACTGCTTGAGCCATTCTTCCAGGTCTGCCAAATAGCACCTGAAATACAGTGGCCTTTAGTTGTAAGGAGTGAAACCATTTTTACTTACATTTGGAATTTTGGCATATTTCCACTTGATATACAGTTGGACTGGTTTTGTTACCAATTCTGACTGAGTGCATTACTTTCTTTCACCTCTCAGTATGGCATCTGGTCTGCAATTTCCCATTTCTAGGGATGCAAAAATGGGGTCTAGCTGCTTGCCCATTTTCTGGACATTAGCTTTCACCATCAATTTTAACAGGTTTTGTATGCATTGATCTGTTAGCATACAAGGTTGAAGGTGTGATGGGCTGGCTGGCAGTGACCTAGCCCAGGGGTTTTGAAGGGGTAAAAGATGATTAGAGGACTTGGGATTCCCTTTCCACACCAATCAGGCCCCAGAGACTCACCCCCTTGTGTCCTGATTGGCCCCTTGGGTCACCTGGAGGAGGATAAAAGGGGCAGCATGGGCTGACTCAGGGAAGAGACCAGTGAGGGACAACAAGGAAGGAGCTTCACAGAGCTGAGCCAGTGGGGCAGGAACAGTGCCCCAAAAGAGCCTGAAAGAGCAGGACCTACAGGCAGCAGTGGGACCCTCAGCAGTGTGGCGTGTGGCCGACAAGAGAGGCTCCCCACTGGGCTCCAGGATCCCCAAAGAGAGGCTGCAGCCAGCAGGAGAGGCTCCCCAGCTCCAGGAAGGATCTGAGCAGCAACCTGTGAGGTTCCCAGCTCTGCTTCCAGCTCCTCCAATCAGAGGCCAGGCAGCTCGACATGAAGCCGGGGCTCCAGGAAGGTCAAGACCCCTCGCAGCCTGGAGCAGTGCCACCAGTGGTGGTTGTATGGCAGCATTCCTACCTGCCATGTAGGCATCTGGGTTCAAGTCCCAACTGAGGTGTCTTGGGGTGAGTGAGATGACAAGAAGCAAATCTTCTTGCAGTGGAAAGGGGCCATTGTGTTTTCCCCCTTTTCTCTCCCTCCAGGTACCAAGGCCCTATATTTCCTTGTCATTAGACATTTTGCATTTTGTGCCTTTATATTTCACCAACCCGTATTGTTTGTTCTGCTGTTTTGTTAACCCTGTTTTTTGTCAATGATTGTAAGTGTCTAACCTTTGTTGAATCCTGCCCCCTTGGGGCATTGTACTGTCCACTATTCCCTCTGATTTATTCCTGTTACCTTCCCAGTATTAAAAGGTATATGGTTAAGTCCCCATTGGTGGTCTGGCTCTGCTGTATAGGGGAGGAGAGTCCCTACACCTCCCACAGCGCTTGTGCACCTGCTTTGATCCCCTCAATTGGAGAGGGGGTACCTCTTGGAGTACCGCCTGGGTTACAAAGGCTATCTGGAGGTTTTCCTTCTAGCCACTATTGTTCTGGTAGCCTCATCTCTCACCCTTTTATAGCTTTGTGTGTGGTGATTCCATGCACAGCTATAGTTCCTCCCAGCACCATCAAATAAGGGCAATGTTTGATCCCAATCCTTCCCTTGTTGATGGACTACTTTTCACAAGGCAGTTTTTACAGTTCTATCTGTCCTTTCACTTGACCTGAGCTCTGGGGATACCCTGCAATGTGCAATCTCTGTTTTATCTCAAAAGTTTGACAGGCAGTCTGTGTGGTTTCTCCAACAAAATGAGGGCCGCAATCCAAATCAATTTCTTTTGGGACCCCCCACCTGCAGAACACCTGCTCCACCAACACCCATCTCACCAACAATCATGAGATGATGTTACGACTTGGTATAGCTTTGATCCACTTCATAAAAGATATCTATCACCAGGCAGTATTTATTTCCCTTTGCTGTTTGAGACATGGGTCCAATGTAGTCAATGGGTAGCCTACTCCAGGGTTTGTACTTGGGAAGTACAAACCCTGGAGTACTCGGGAAGGATCTAGGGGGTAGATGCGGGTGGCCAGGGATGGAGCACTGCCACCCACCACCTCGTGCTGCTTCCTCCCTGCTTCCTCCCACTAGCAGGGCCGGGGCAGGGCGAGGGTAATGGTGCTTCTCTGCATGCCGCACAGGAGCCACCTGGCCAGTCAGACGGGGGCAGGGAGTAGGGGGGAAAGCTTTCATGCGGCGGCAGCTCCGTGCCGCTCCGCATTTGGCCACGCACGCCCCCTCCTCCCCCACCCAGTTCTGCATCCAGCCATGCACCACCCTCCCACCCCCAGCTCCTCATCCGACCACTGGGGGTACACTTATTTAAAAAAGGTTGAAAACCCCTGGCCTACTCCATGGACTATTAATTTTTTGATGTCCCAGGAGTCCTTTAATTATTTTGGTATCAGGGTTATTTGCTGCACATGGTAAGCAGTTGTCTATGTATTGTTTTACTTCCTCCCTTATAGTTGGCCACCATCCCACTTCCTACAGTCTTGTTAGGATTTTGTCTATCCCTAAGTGTCCATGTTCATGTACCAGAGTTATCATTTCTACCCTTACTCCTTCAGGCACCAACCACACTGGAGCCTCCCCCTCTTGCTTCTGGGCTAAAGCCTGATGGTTCTTGCCAAAACTTCCATCCTTTCCACTACCCTCTGTTTACTAAATCTTTTCTTTCTTTGCTTTGAGCCTGTACTGCTACCAACTCCACTGCTGCTTGTGTTTTCTTAGCTGCAGCCGCTATTGGTGCTGTGTCAAGTATCCATTCTGACTCTCCTCTGGCTCCACATCTTGCCTGTAAATCCCCCCACCCCCCTTCCACTTGGCTTCTTCAGTTCCCTTTTAATGAGCCTTTACTAATATAGGTGGGTTTAATCCTTTTCTTTGCTCATTCCGATACACACAACAATTTGGTGGCATGAGCCACGGTTTCTATCAGCTGACTTCATACCTCTTCTTGCCATACTGGGAGTCAATCCAAAACAGCTTTTACTACCCAATCTGAGTCAGAAAATACTGCCACTTGTTCATCTGTCTATTGGGGTATTTTCTAATGCTGCTGCTACTGTCACAATCTCAGCTGCCTGTGCCAAATGGGGGAGTACTTTCTTTTCACCACCTCTGTTTTAACATTAACTGCAGCATATCCTCTTAAGGGAACCCCTTTATCATTATAACTGGATCCATCTACAAACCAAACAACAACATAGGGTTCTTTTTCTGCTTCAGTGAGGGTCGAGTTCCCTCTAATCGGAGAATGCCTCTCTGGTTTTGTCTCAGGCAATGGGCATTCTTGCTCTTCTCCCTGTGAGCAAGTTATATGGGATAAACTGGCTTGACTTTCTACCCTGACATCATTGTTTATTAGTGTTAAGATCCATTTTGCTAACTTTGGGATGGATATGTGGCCTTCATCAACTTTTCCAGACAGTATGTGTTTTACTGGGTTGTGCCTTGTCCTCAGTATTTCTGGGGCCAAATCAACCACATAATCCCAATGCTGCAGTGCCCACACTGATGCCAAAACATCCTTCTTGCATAAGGTGAAGACTTGCTCTATTGGAGCTAGATGTTGGGGCACATATGCCACAGACCTCAGGCTGGTGCTGTGGTCTTGACTCAACACACTGAATCGTCATGCAGTGGTTGCTAACTGGAGAATATATAGTCTATTCACTTGAGGATAGGCCAAAGCCAGTGCTGTACCAAGCCTTCCCTAAGGGCCTTAACTGCTTCTTGTGGCTCTACCACCACCCCTCATTCCCACAGATTCCTTTTTAGCAGCTTGTATAGAGGAGCTGCTTTTTCTGCATGCCCCTCTCTGAACTCCCAAGAGAATCCCATTAGTCCCAGGAAAGATTGCAGGGTGGTAACATCAGTTGGGACAGGTAATTTCTGTATGAGATTTACTTCTTTGCTTGTCCAAGGAGCCCCCTTCTTGCCCTAAAGTTACACCTGGATAGGAAAACTATTGCTGACGTAGCTGTACCTTCTTAGGCCTTACTTTAAACCCTGTCTGTTGTATCAGCTGTAGGACCTGTCCTAACAATTCTAGATTTTCTTCTTAGGTACTGGAGTGTATCAAGATATCATCTACATATAAAATCACTTTCCCTAGGTTATCCAGTTTATTCCACATGTACATCATGTGAGTGTGTATACCAGGTGTGTTATGAAATCTCTGCAGTGCGCAAGTAAAAATATCTTGTCTCTCCCAAACAGTATACTGTCTCTCCCAAACATTAAGTGCAAACTTATACCAAGAGTCAGGCAAAGAAGGCAGATCTAGCCCCAAGAACCACTTTGCCCCTCTGGCAATTGCTGCTATCACTTTGGGGTACTTTGCTACCACTGGGGCTGTCATAGGAGTAACCTCATTGAGAGCCCTATAATCCACTGTCAGCCTCCAGGTTTTCCCATCTGCTTTTCTTACAGACTAGACTGGGGCATTGTTTGTACTTTCCTGTTCAACCACAACCCCTTGTTCTAGCAAAGCATGTATGGTTTCCTGTAAGCCACTTTCAGTCTCATTTGGCTATTTGTATTGTTTTGAGATGGGGAATCAGGTCCACTAATTAACACCTGGGCCTCAATTTTTCTGTACTCTAATCAGTTACTGCCTGGACATCTTTTTCCCATTCAAGTTTCATTATGCTCTCTTTTAAGAGCAGCACATCTGTGCCTTGCCACAGCCATATGAGGGAGCTCATCCGCCACGTTACCTGCCATCCACATATTACTGTATTATTGGTCAAGTCTAAAGTTACTCATCCTTTTTTTAAACTATCTATGTCCAGTATTGCTCGCTGCCCTAATTTCATCATTCCAAATGTTCCTGGGACCCATTAAGTCCCTATTCCAAGTTGTTTCACTTGCAAAAACGGTACTAATGATTCTTTTCCATTAAACCCATCAAGACATTTTTCCCCTCCTCACTTCCACTGCGAGAATGGAGCTTCCTAGTCTAAAACTCACAACTGAAAACAAAGCACTGGGTTCTATTAGCATTGTTTGCCTCAGTGCCCTACCATTAAGATCACTTCCAAATTATACAATCACTCTAGGACAGCCCCAGCTGTCATATTATATGGGTGCTAAGAAAAGGGGGCTATCAGGCACTGGGCAGTCCTAACACAGCAGAGGCAGAGCATCCAGTTCCAGCCTTACTCCTTCTTCATGACGAACTAACTGTCTGAGTAACTCCACAGTAGACAGGCCATCAATTTCTCCTTTCTTTTCATATTTAATTAACTGGCACCAGACCTCCACTCTCCAGGGATCTGGCTTTCTTTTCTCTCCCTGAAAGCCTACTTTTATTGCCCTCCCTTTTTCCTTCTGCAGACTGCTCCATACACTTCAGCCCATTATTGTTACAGGTGATGGCCATGATCTTTTTTCCCTTTCTGATAAGCTTTGTTGCTGTGCCACACTTGCACCACTGCAGTTAGTATCTCATTCCAGTTTGACTTTGAGTGATACAGCAATGAGATCTTACTTTTTGTTTCCCTGTTAAATGCTCCAAACAGGTTATACAATGGGTTAACATCCCTCAGATCTTGCACCTGCTGGAGCGTGTTTAAAACAACCACTATTTAGTAAGCTAGCCACAACTTATTTACAAATATCTTCACATTCTCAACCAGTTTCTGCACATACCTGGCCACCATGGCCAGTGCCCAATTATTTCCCACAAATCTTTTTGCAACATCCCTCAGAATGACCATCATTTCTGTTTCTGCACCTTGACGAATTCCTTCAGACAGTAAGGAACTATTTTCTTTCAAAGCCACCTTTACAATTTTTTGACACATCTCCCACTGTTAGCATATCTGACTCCTGTAGCTGATTTAAGGAGTATAACCAAGCCCACAAATTATCCCCATTTATGGGTCCCAAATTTGCCTCCTCTCTGGATAGAAGCTGAGTGATATGGGTGATTATTTCTCATCCTGTCCCTCTGCACGCATGGAAACATTTTTAACAATAGGTGCCATAGGTCCCTAGCAGGCATTGTTTAACCCTGGGGTGGGAATATGGCCCATGGACCAGATCTGGCCCACCAAGTGATTCTGTCTGGCTTGTGGTGGGTCCCTTGGACCCATCCAGCCCAGGTGTGGGGGGCAGCTTGGGCCATGGTGCATGCAGCTGGTGCTACCACCCCCTACCACAGAGGTGTCATCTGGCAAGGATTACAGCCCACCTTACCCCTGCACCAGGAGCTGTAGTCCATGGGGTTGGGTGGCATGCCAGCAGGGTGGGGGTGGCACAGTGGCCAGACTTGGCTTCCTGGCAGCCCCCATTGCAGCAGCTCCCACTGCCATTGCCAGTGTCTCTGCCAGTGCCACCAGACCCAGTCCTGCTGTACGGGCAACCCAGCCTGTCTTCCTCACACCCATTGCTGGGGGCACCAGATGGAGCAGGTAGGTGGGGAGACCAGCCCAGGACCCCCATGGGCAGGGCACACTTAACCAGGTAGTTGGGATGGGACCATGGGTGGTCAGGGAGCAACGTCCAGGAGTGGGATGGGCGGGCAGGGCCAGGATCACAGGGTAGTGACAGCAGAGGGCCAGGCCCCAGGGCAGAGCCACAATCTGCTCCCCACATGTCCCTGCAATGGGCATTTTTTCTGCAGGCAGGGATGGAGCAGATAGCATGAGAAGCAGATAGTGGCTCTGCTGCAGGCCCTGGCTCCATGGCCTGGCTCCAATCCCTGTCCTAGCCCCAGCCCAAGCCACCTGTCCCACTCCCAGGTGCAGTTCCCTACCTGCCTGTGGCCCCATCGCACCTGCCCGGCATAATACACCCTGCCCAGAGGGGGCCCAGACCTGTCTCCGTAGAGACCACACCTGTCTGCTCCTTCCAGCGCCCCCAGTGATCACAGCCTGCAGTGATCTCCGGCTGGCATGACCTTAGGTACTGCCTTGTCCCTTCACCAAGGCTGTTCCACTGCCGCACAGTGAACTGAGCTGCTGAGCTGCTGCACTGTGAGGGCCAGGCCCCAGTAGTCCCACCACCAGTGATGGCCGCCACCTGGACAGGCAGAAAGCAGCAGTGCTCTCCTCCAGTGCCCAACAGCACCAGCTAGAAAGGGAGGGAGTTCCCCTTAGCTTTTATTCTGTAGTAAACTGACTCCATTGGGAGGAGCAGACACATGACCGGCTGCCTGCAATAGGCACTAGGACAAAGCTTTGCTCAGGGCTAGGCAACCCCCAACACGGGGGCCAAAGCATGACACATGAAACCATTTTGCTTGGCATGCACTCCTCGGGGTGGGTGGTGAGGAAAGGGCTAGGGCTGCACTGCCGCAACAGGGATTGGGCCCCTTGAAGCTCCCCCACTGTCTCCCCCAGCGCACCAACATCTTAAAAATCGAGGCTATGGGTGTTTTTGGCACTCTGCCCAAAAATGTTGCTGACCCCTGGCCTAGCCACTAGGAGACAGGGGACTGAGTTTGCTACCCTGTAAGTAAATCTCAGTGGTTCTGTGAGTGGTCACACAATACTTTCCATGACAGTGATTTTTCCATCAAGGAAGGCCATGGCACCCTGGGGTCCTTGAGGTCCCTTCAGGGGTGCCACACAATATTACCACTGTTAGGTGTGCAAATATGGTTCACAAGCTAAGCCCAGAAATTTCAAACCCATAGGCAATGGGGAACCCCTAGTGTCAAAAACATTTTGTCCTGTTGTGGACTTCGTAAGAGAAGAGCTGCTCTGTTATTTTTCTGTCTCAAGAAATGATTGAAAACTAGGCACTGAGGTTTTCCAAGGGGTGCCTTGAGACTAAGGAGGGGCATGCCTTGAGGCTAGAAAGGTTGAGAACCACTGCTCTACACAGTAACATTTCCTTATAGTAAGCTACTACACATGTTTTAAGGGGTAATTTTCCCCTGCATGAGTGATTTACTAGGTAAATGTGTTGTGTGTCTCATATCCACTCTACTTTTACTATGTGAGAGAGTCTTCTACTGGTCAGTAAACGTGGTGTCTGTCCACAACCCAAAGGGTTGTCACTTCATCTGCCCAACTTCAGCTTCCTCAGCTCGAAAATGAGAATGCAGGGTTAGACGCAGCGGGGCTGCAGTGGCGTGTACCCTTACTTTCAGTCAACTACAGCAGGGGAGTAGCAGTGCATGGGGAGGGGAGGAACATGGAGGAGAAAGCAGAGGAAAGGTAAAGCTTTTGCTTGTTTGAAGGACAAAACAATCCCAGATGATAGAATTCTAGCACTTATTTATTAAATTACTAAAAAAAATAGCAATCTTATGTCATCCCTTTGCCAAAGAAACATATGTCACCAAATCTGTATGGTAAGTACTCTTGGAACCCTTGAAGAACAGATGGTTTCCATGAGACCTTCTGTCAATGATCTGTCCTCTATGAAACCTTATTTGCAGGGCTCCTAAGCAAATATTTTTCAGTGCATTTGGTACATATTGTCTTTGGTCAAAATTGATATTCCTGTCACTACATATATCCTATCTGACTCTTCATATCCAAGGGGGGATGACTCTGGTGCTGTTCAGACAAGACCAAAAGGACTGAGAAACAAAGAATAGGTTTTTGCTCATGAAAACCTAAGAATAAGATACCACTTGAGTACAGAAAGAGATAAATAGTAATATATAATTAATCCAGTAACTAAATATTCACTCATCTGTTTATGTTTTTAGGAAATCTTCCCTTAAAATATTTTGAGAAAATATAAATGACAGGCTCCACTATAGCCCAATCCATGATAGAGGAAAGTTTCAATTCAACAAAACTTCTCTGTAAGTCCCTATTTATTTTTATGAGCAGCTATATTTTTCCTTTTTGCCTGCTTGTCTGAAGCACAGGTTTCTGTGGAGGTTTTCTGCTGTAAATTCTTCAAAGAGATGGAGTTTCACTTTGAAGGAATGCTTGACTATATAGAAAGCTGCAAAAGTGTAACGCATTTTATTTTGTGTGTGTGATGTTCTGCACTTTGAAAAGACAGGTACACTGCCACCTCTTTTGTTAATTTGCATTCCAAGAGCTTGAAAAATTGAATTTTTAGATTCATGCTCCTCACTTGAAAGAAAAGCCATAGTAATCAACTCATTTTTTTTCTATTAAAGTTACCCTGCATATATATGTGCTTAATTTACCTTCTTACCTAGATAAGTGGGACATTCAGCACATCAGTAAATAAAAACATACCTTTTTTTTTTGGTTCATAAACTTTACAGGGATTCTGAGAAGCTGTAATATGTAATAAAACAAGTACAACAGCAACAGTCCCGGTCCTGAAGAGCTTATGATCAGGGATCCTGGTTTTCTCTGATAAAAAAATTGCCAGTTCTCTGATAACCCCCCCCAAATCTGCAATTAAAATGAAAAACCACTATATATAAGTATCAATTGAACAGAATGTTTCCTTGATATATTTACAATTTCAAAGGAAATTGGAAGCCTACCAGTGCCTCAATCACTATAATAAAATAAATTCTAAGTACCTGTTTTGGTATTTGATTTTGAGTTTTTTATCATGGAAAATCAGCTTCCCCTGCTTCCTTAGCTTATCAGGACAAAGGTCCAGGCCCACTCCCAAGCCACAGCCCCCCAGCCCTGCTGGTGCCC
>NW_017729025.1:115060299-115061144 GCF_001723915.1 Gavialis gangeticus | reverse complement strand
TCCCGTGCCCCACCCCACCCCCAGCCAAAGCAGGCCCCCAGCTGCGAGGGGCTATGGGGCCAAGGCTACAGGGCCAGGGACCCAGGCTCGCAGCCCCCTGAGCCCTGGCTGCTGCCTGATATGACTGCCATGGCCCAAGCAGGGAGCCTGGCTCCCCCTTGCCCATGGACAGCATTGCTGAAGCAGAGCCCATGGCAGGGGAGGGTATGGGCTGCCCTCTGTGGGCATGTGGTGGGGGGGGCAGATCCCCACCGCTGCATGCACTCCCAGGGGGGAACAGAATTGGTATGTGCCCCCAGATCTGTGCGTGGTGCAGGGGCAGGCTACCAACTGCAGGCTTGGGCTCCCCACCCTTCTGTCCCCCACCTCCCCTCGGGGGCCTCCACAGCCCAGCAGCTGAGCCCTGGTGCAGGAGGGCAGAGCAGAGCTGGGCGGGGATGCCCCGTACTATTATGGTGACGCACCCCCTGCCCACCCTGCAGCAGCAAGGGGCACATCCCTGTGCTGCTGCCCCACTGCTCCATGGCAGGTGGGAGGCAGCATGGAGCTCACAGCAGGCAGCTTCCCTGCCTGGCCCCACTCTGCCCTGCCACACCAGGCCCAACCCACTGGGCTGCCAGTGCCTCAACAGGAGGGCAGCAGGACAGGGAACCTGAGCCCATGGCAGGCAACCTGCACCCAACCCTGCTCTGCGCACAGATCTGGGGGGCACATGCCCCCGTGCCTCTCCAAGAGTACACACAGCAGCAGGGAGCCAGCTTCATTCCCCTACCCCTCAGACAAGCCACCTACCACTCCATCCTGCTCCCTGCTGGGGCTATGTAGCCAAATATTGCGGCCTCAGG
>NW_017729025.1:115033370-115055299 GCF_001723915.1 Gavialis gangeticus | reverse complement strand
AGGAGGGCAGCAGGACAGGGAACCTGAGCCCATGGCAGGCAACCTGCACCCAACCCTGCTCTGCGCACAGATCTGGGGGGCACATGCCCCCGTGCCTCTCCAAGAGTACACACAGCAGCAGGGAGCCAGCTTCATTCCCCTACCCCTCAGACAAGCCACCTACCACTCCATCCTGCTCCCTGCTGGGGCTATGTAGCCAAATATTGCGGCCTCAGGCCCCAAGCCCCATGCACTGCCCAGCTAGGCAGCAGCCCCAGCCTCATCCTGCCCAACTCCCTCTCTCCCTATGAGGGCCTCAGTCCTGCCCCCGCAACTTACCTGTAGGAGCTGCTCTCCAGGCTGCCTGGTGGTTATATGCACACACATGCACATGGCACCCCCTGCGTGACCACCCTTCTTCTGCTCCCCCAGCCCTTTGCAGGCTAGAACTCTGCAAGCCTATAGAGATCTCTTTGCAAAAGAGCAAAATCCACATGTTTCTCTGTTGAAATGAAAAATCTGTGTTTTTCTCAGGTAAAAGGCAAAATCTTCATTTTTTTCCCTTTTTTCCATGGGAAACAGAAAACCCAGATCCCTGCATATAATCTGGTCTCTGCCACACATTATATAATGATGCAATTAATTGGCCAGTTGTGCAATAAATTTTGACTGGCCACACATGCAAAATAATTAGCACACCATAAACATGTCCATCTAGCCATAAAACAGACAAAACAGCTACGAAGTCAGTGCTTGAAAATGTGTAACAATTTTATAGCTGTTTTTTATCCAGCTTTAACTTGAACATGTGGGTCCTCAGAATATAAAAAGAGCAAGGTAAGGAAAGCAGCATAACTCCACAGAGAAGCTGCGGCAGAGTTAGAATTTGGACTTGGGTTTCCTAATCCAGTATTTTAATCATGGGACCATCCATACTGTTGTTGGTTCCTATTCTACTGGCATGCTCTAACCTACAGGATAGGGGAATGATCATATGTCATGAACTAGACAGCCTCAGCAGCAGAGGGATAGTGACTAGTGTCTCATGTCCATACTACGGTGCAGCAGGACAGAGCCCCAGGGGTGACCGTAATACCCCCTGGTGGCTGTGTGGCTCCTGCTCTGCTCTGGCCCTCTGGGTACCCTCCCTCTTTAGACCTATCATCTGCCATAGCTTGCTGATATTATTGAATCAGGAAAAAGGGAGGCTACCCAGGGTCCTAGACTGATCTGTTGGTGAGACCTTCCTGTCCTACTGATCCTGATCCTGCCCTCAAAGGCTAAGTAGGCCTTCTTGGTTGGTCTGTGCCCCTGGAGCACTAATTGCCTTAAGGGGTAATTTTGAGGGCTAATTTTATGGTCTCTGACCTCCCCTACAGCCACAACCATGTCTTTCAGGTGTCACCATCCATCGACTAAGCAGACACCTTGCCCAAACTAATGTCAGGCCACCTCAGGCCTCTATTCCCTTGTTTGGGGCCTCAGCCTTCCTGGCCTCCGACCATTTCCTCTAGCTGGGCCCTTTTGCCTGAGCCTACATCCGTCCTGGCCTCTGGGTCCCAGTCCTAGTCTGGCTTCCACCTACCCTAGGCTTCAGGCCCTTGCAGTCTTTTATGCTGGCCCTCGTGGTCTCAGGCCCACTACCACCCCACTCAAGCTTGTGCCCTGAGTCCCTGTCCCTGACAGGCTGTCTGTTGTGCATCTCTGGCACTAATGGGACCTGTTCTCCTCTGTTAATCCCAAGTGGTATAACTTAACCAAATAGTAAACCCTCTGGCTACAACACAAATCTTCCCTTCTGGGCAAACAGATACTATGAAAGGAAAAGCACACTACTGCTTTTAGAAGAAAACCTCTTCCCCACCCTCAGAGCAGCCTCCACCCTGGGCTCCCATGGCTCTACTCTGGTTCAGGGTCCCTTGGGTAGCTTTTCCCTTGCAGAGGGCTCCTCTCCCTGGCAATAGCAGGAGCAGGCTGCCCTCTTGGCTCTGGTCCTGGGTTTATAAGCTTCCCCTTCTGGCCAGGTGGCTCCCTAGCCACCCACAAGGGTTTCTAATCAGAGTCTGATGGCTAGTCCTCAGAGAAGCCTGCAACAGCCATTCTGGCTGCTTTGGCAGTGTCCTTATTGCCTGTAGTAGGGCTCAACCCTATTGCCCTATTGTAAAGCAGGTAGCACTGCAAAAAGCACTGTTAGTGTCTAGCTATAGCCCCAGGCTGGAAGGTATACCCACAAGGCATGGGGCGTGGTGAAGAGGAGGATTTGGAGCCATGCAATTAGTCTTTAAAGCTTGCGTGCCCTGAGTAGCACAGTTATGGAGTGAGTCCCAGCAAAGAGATAACTAGTAGGGTGAGAGGACTAGTTATGGAGGACTAATTTTGGAGGGGAGGACTAGTTATGGTGCGTGGCCCAGCAAGGGGAGGACTAGTAAGGATTAGTGTGGTGTCGAGGAACCCTAATGGGAGTTCAGTGGAATTGGGGCCATGCAAAGGCCTATGGGCAGCTTCCCTATTTGTTATTACACCACCAAGGCATGGAAGGTGAGACAGGAAGGTGCCCTAGGGGTGGAGTAGGCATGGTTATGGAGCCAACCAGGGGGCATCACGGCCACTCCTGGGACTCCAACATGTTACAGTTTCCTAAAGTGAATGTTCTATAATGACCATGTCTGTACCAGTGACATACTGGTCTCTGATTGTACAGAATCAGAAATAGTGTGGCCACCTTGGCACATTGCTGCACATGAGCTAATTCACTTGATTATTCTTTGGTTCAGATGGGAATGCGAACCAGTGTCATTTTTTACCCTATTAAATTATTAAAAATACATTAATACATTGTTTAATACTTCATGTGTTAAAAACATTTTACACCCACTAATTAATGAACGAAGGCATTATCACACGGCAAACACTGACATTTCAAATTAAAAAAAAATTCTGAAAACCTACTCCTTAGGAAGAATAATACAGTGATGGGGTTGCTAAACTGGGACTCAGGAGATTTGGGTTCAGCTTATACGATCTTTTATAAATGTATATCAATTACCTGTCTCTAAAATAGAGAAAACACTAAGTCCTGTGTCTTTCTTGTCTTTTTTGATTTTAAGTTCTTCTTTGGAGTAAGCACTGTCTTTGTCTATATGGTCTGCAGCACCTACCATAATGTGGCCCTGATTTTGTCTGGAAATTCTAGGTGTAATAAAATAATACTTAGCACTTCTCAGTATAATGACTTCAGTAAGGTCTGCAGGTTCTGACCCAATAGGGTAATTTTAATTACCACAGCAATATAAGATAGTTTAGATGCAGTACACATTGTGATGTCAGACCTTCATTCTCTGTTGCATAATTATACAAGTATTGTTTCCTTAGTGATTTGTTTTAGATCTTGAAAAATTCTTAATGTCTAGTTTCAATAGTCTTCAAAATTTCCAGAATTACCCCTAGAAAATTCACCAGAATTTTCAAGTAATGTGAACATCTTATTCAAATAAATAAAGTATTTTAATGTGAAACTAAGCATAAAATAAATACCATCATTAGAAAACAAAAATCATTAACAGCTCCACGCAATCCATCATCTAAAGAACTTTAGTAATTTAACTTTAGACACTTCATCTTCGATCCCAGACTTTGCAAGCCAACATTTCCTAAGGGTTTTTCACAGATTTTAAGGACAATCTCAGAGTTCATTTGTCTGCATATCTGCTCCAGGCAGTGGTAAAATGTTCTGCTATGAAACTATAGAAGCTGCGATGGTAGAGTTGTTTAGAGAGCAGAAAAACAGGGATGTTAAACTAAAGTACCAATGCTTTCATTAATTTTTCAGGCTCTGTTATATACCTTTTAGCTTCTGGCTGTAACCAATCAAGTTTAATGATCATATGAGCTGTGACATAAGGCAATGAATCCTTGAAAATGTCTTCCTTCACGTTCTTACTATAGTCTCCTATGAGATGTGTACATCAAGAGAAGCCGCTGCTTTTTCGGATGGAATGTATTCTTAGCAATCTACCGACACTTTGAAATTAGAAAAATATTAGGGTCATTCCCTTTGGAGTATTTACTCTTTAAACCGCTGCCAGTTCTCTTCATTAATCAGACACTGCCATTTATTATATGTTTCTCTTTTCTCTTTTTCACTTAGTTTTGTATGAATGTAATACTGTGAAATTGAACCAGCTTATCTCACTTGCCTGGACAATGAAGTCCACTATTATTTTATTCTAAAAACAGCAAGGTCACAGCGAGATCAATAAACAGATCATACTTCATCAGTCTACTTCTACAATTACCTGGAGGGACCATTTCAAAAAAGAGCTCCACAATAGTAGTTTTATAATGGTGTACATCTATCCTCTAGGATTGCACCCAATGAACTCCATTTAAAATGCAGAACATTTGGTTCTCCTTTAAGAATTGCCTGCATAAATTCCTCCCACAATGTTCATTAGGAAAGATCTTTGATAGTATAAAGTGTTATAAAGCACAATGGATCACTAACAATTTAGATCAAATAAGGATCTGTGCCCTAGTTACGTATGTTCATTTACAATATCCTTGAAGAGCTTTGGCCTTTGGTAAAAAGCCACTGTTTCTTCTTCAGGGCCGTTTCTGCATATTCCCATTCTTTGAACAAGGTCCTCTTGGGGCTGCAAGCTTCCTCCATATCTTGTATTGATCTGGGCAATCTTTTTTAGTAACCATTATTACTATAGTAATAACCTTTTGTCAGTACTAATTAGGACTGCATTGAACCATGAGTGAGGAGATGAAAGATTTGACAGAGCATTGCCAAAATCCTAAGCCATCTTGTCCTTCATATTAGTCACTGTATGTATTCACCCACAGTACCAGAATTTGGGCTTTTTCCTTATTATACAGGCTTGCTCCAAAAAATACCATTGACTCAAATGGAATTATTCTCATCATAAGGATGTCCTCAGCATGAGTAACAGTATCTGAATCTGTCTCTTAATCTGTGTGCTGGAAGATAAAAGTAAATTTCTCTACCTGTTTTGTCTGTACATTTTTTTAAAAAAGTATTCTACTGTATGATTTTCAGATCCCCTAGCATACTTAAATTATTTCCTGAGTTAGTGCTCAGCCTTAGAGGCCTGTCACATTACCATTGAACTGAAAACAAGATCCTTTCAGAGTCTATCAAAAGGAGTGGAACAGATCAGCCCCTAGTCCACATAAGCTCCAGGAGTTGGATTGGGGCTGGATATTAAAACTGTACTTGCATAGCATAAAATGAATATTCTTTATCATTCTAAGTCAGTACTACTCAACCACGATTTTGCAGCACCCTAGGGTGCTACAAGATGGCTTTATGGTTGCCATGGGCTGCTGCACAATATTAACACTGCTAAAAGTGCTAACTCTACACATGATTCACAAATAAACCCAGAGATTTCAAATATGAATCCATAATGTTAAGAACATTTTGACCTGTTGTGGTTTTTCCAAGTTCTTTGCAACAGAAGAATTGCTCTGTTCTTTTTCTTTAGTCAAAAAATTAATGAAAGATAAGACTTGGCATGTCTTGAAGCTAACAAAGGTGCCTTTAGCCTATAAAGGTTGAGACCACTGTTCTAGGCAAAGAAAAACTGTCCCATTTGGATTAATCTTCATGAAAGCAAGTCTCTGATTTGCTTTACACCTAATGCTATTCAAGAATTGTAAGAATTCTGACAAATCAAGACACAAAGTATTTAAAGTACAAGTTGAAAATCAGATGTATACTATAACAAGCATCCATCTCCAAGGCACATTTTTAAACTAATTTTTCTCTTATCTAGACTGAATCTTTCTTGCAAGTGAATTAATCAGCCTGTAGCACCATACAGGAGGGTAGGATATACACCTTTAATGAAGCCACATGCTCCAAGAAGAAGCAGTAACAAGTACAGTAGTTTGTTTATTTAACATTTATGCACACTCCAGTAAAACCTTGTTAAGTTTGTTTGGTTGGCTAAGCTTGTTTTCAAGAGGGACCTAGGAGGCTGAAAATCAACATAGGCAATTACACATTACAGCACAACATTAATTTGTATTAACATTTCTAGTTAGGCAGTGATTAGATCTCCTTTGAGAGACAAGTGGTGTTATAATGAAGTCACAGTTTAAACATCTAGTATCAACCTAAAAAATGATTTTAAAAATTCCAGAGTACTATACAGACAAGGTTCTTTGGGTGAATCTGATATCTTTTATTAGATCAACTTAAATAGTTGGGGGGAAAAAATTTAAGCAAGCTTTTGGGTTCAAAACCACTTTGTCAGGCTGAGGAAGTGTCAGCAGTTGGTGTGTGCTCTTCCTGGATGGAATGAAAAGTAAAGAAGCCAGAGGCTGGTATGCATACAAGACAGGTAGTCAACCTACACACCAGAGTACTATACCATACACCAGTCCACACTCAGCTTTAATCTAACTTTCCTTGCTTGGTCTTTAAATACGGACCCCTAAAATAAGTTCCCAAATCTTAATTTGGGCAGTTTTACACGGCAATCACATGCTTTAAAGAGGTATTGTGAGAGATCTTTAATTAATCTTTCATCATTGATTGTATCTATCTGAATATTCAAATACACGATTTTGGTGTTTAATTTCCACAGCTGTCATGGCACTGTAGACATCTCTCAGCTCTGCATCATGCAAGGAGGTCAGCAGAGTTCTGACCTATGCAGATGAAGTAGAAGGGTAGGTAACTGGCACATCAATGCCAAAAAAACCCCAGTTTTAAACCAAATTAGTTTATTTAGAGTATTCATAGAACCATCTGAAGTGATGGCAAGGTATCCTTCTTTCAGCACCGTACCTAGACTCCTGGCAGCCCTGATGTGAACTTTTAGTATTGGGCCTCCCTTCCCCGGAGATAAAGATAATAATAATTTTTAAATTACCGTTTTCAGGCTCCATTTCTGTCTGGGGCCCCTGCAGCTGCCCAGTTTGGCCATGCTTGTGTCCGGCCCTGCCTTCTTTACTGTTGTTACCTCTATATGGATATGTCCACCGGATCTGTCCTAGACAGTTTGTTATCTAGTCAATAAGGATTGCTTTTCTTCTTCCTTACTCCTCCACTTGGCAGAGATGTCATCCTACCTTCTAGGAAAGACTGATACACTTGCAGAGCATTCACCCACTTGTCAGACCTACAAGTAACACTGGAGAGGAAAGCATTTAACCCTCCCTGAATGAGGGCAGGTCTTTCTTTCTGATTCAGAAGACTCAGTGTGAAAAAGACCCCTTCCTTCTTTGGCAGGTTAAAATCAATGTGAGGTTACTTGGGCCCACTGCTGAAGAGAAATCATTAACTCCTAACTGAAGGAAAAACAATTTCATGTCCCTTAAACAATAGTTCAAGAAGACTGAAACTAGAGATTGAGTTCTGACAGGAGGACAGGGCACTTTTTACCTGAGTCAGGGAGATGAAAGCAAACTGCACTATTCCCTGGTTCTTCTTACTGTAGCTTCAGCCGTTAACCATGTAGCAGTCCCAGTTGTTGAACTAACATTGTTATTTGATGACCACTCTCTTGTCAGCAATTACTGCTCACTCTCTCTAATCTTCCCAGCATGGAGAAAGGTATTGGGAAAATGCTGGTAACCTACTTTGGCTGTATCTAGCTGCATCCAATATTTTAAAATCCTTCCAGTCAAATTTCAGCTGAGTTGACTGATGATCTTCTCAGAGCTATGGGGAGAAAGAAAAACGAGGAGATATGACAGAAATGAAGAATGTGTTTAATAGAAGTTAGTTTAAAACTGAATATTAATAATATTCAGCCCCCCCACGCACCAACCCTGGCACATGAGCACTGACAATAGCATCCCTGGGCACAAACCTGAGAAATCTGGTCCAGGTTCACTGGGGGATGGAGAGGAGACCAAAGCCATCAGGTAAATGGAGGAAGCACAAGCAGGAGGGGGCAACAGGAGAGGCCTTCTAATTCTCCCTGAGAAAGTTACCTCAAGTGTCTCTACATGGATGCACAGAGCCTGGGAAGCAAGCAGGAAGATTTGGAAGTCCTCACACAGTCACAGAACTATGATGTGATTGGAATAACAGAGATTTGGTGGGATAACTCGCATGACTGGAGCACTGTTATGGATGGGTATAAACTGCTCGGGAAGGACAGCAGGGGAGAAGAGAGGAGGAGGAGTTGTGCTTTATGCTGTATGCTTGCTCAAAGCTCCAGTACGGAACCGGAGATAGACCTGTTGAGAGTCTCTGAGTTAGGGCTAAAAGGGAGAGCAACAAGGATGATGTCATGGTGGGGGTCTGCTATAGATCACCAGAGTGGGAGGATGAGGCTTTCTTCAAATAGCTAGTGCAAGTTTCCTGATCATAGCCCCTGGTTCTCATGAGGGACTTCACTCATCCTGAGATCTACTCAGGAGGGCAATACTGCAGTGCACAGGCAATCCAGAAAGTGTTTGGAGAGTGCTGGGGACAACTTCCTAGTGCAAGTGCTGGAGCAGCCAACTAGGGGCCATGCTCTTCTTGACCTGCTGCTCACAAACAGGGAAGAATTGGTGGTGAATGTAGTATAGTGGATGGCAACTTGGGCAGCAGTGACCACAAGATGACTGAGTTCAGGAAAGGAAGGAAAGTAGCAGAATACAGACCCTGGACTTCAGAAAAGCAGACTGACTCACTCAGGCAACTGAAGGGCAGGATCCCCAGGAGCCAGTCTGACGGGGAAAGGAGTCCAGTAGAGCTGGCTGTACTTTAAAGAAACCTTACTGAGAGCACAGGAATGAACCATCCTGATGCACAGGAAGACTGGCAAGTATGGCAGAAGACCAGCTTGGCAATGAGCTAAAAGGCAGAAGACTAGCTTGGCAAACCTTCAGTGAGCTAAAACACAAAAAGGAAGCTTACAAGAAGGGGAAACTTGGGCAAACAACTAGGGAGGAGTATAAAAGTATTTCTCAGGCATGCAGGGATGAAAATTGACTAAATGGGGGAGGCAGTCTAGCGACAGAGCATGCAAAAAAGGGTGAAGTGCTTAGTACCTATTTCACTTCAGTCTGCACAGGCAAGGTCAGCTCCCAGATTACTGAACCTGGCAAAACTGTTTGGCAATGAGGTGAGCAGCCAACTATGGCACAAAAACAGGTTAGGGACAATTTAGAAAAGCTGGACGTGTACAAGTCCATGTCGCTGGACAGAATGCACTCAAGGATGCTGAGTGAGTTGGCCGATGTGATTGCAGCCACTGGCCATCATCTTTAAAACCTCATGGCAATCAGGAGAGGTCCCAGACAAATGGGAAAGGGCAAATATAGTGCCCTAAGAAAAGGAAGAAGGAGGATCCAGGGAACTATAGGCCTCTCAGTCCCACCTCAGTCCTTGCAAAAATCATGGAGTAGGTCCTCAAGAAATCCATTTTGAAGCACTTGGAGGAGAAGGAGGTGGCTAGGAACAGTCATCATGGATTCACCAAGGTCAAGTCATACCTGACCAACTTGATGGCCTTCTATGATGAGATGACTGGCTCTCTGGATGTGGGGAGACCAATGGCTGTGATATACCTTGATTTTAGCAAGGCTTTTGATACAGTCTCCCACAACATTCTCGCAAGCAAGCTAAGACAGTATGGGCTGGATGAATGGACTGGGAGGCGGATAGAAAGCTGACTGGATCATCGGGCTCAAAGAGTAGTAGTCAATGGCTCAATGTTTAGTTGGCAGCTGGTCTCAAGTGGAGTGCCCCAGGGACTTGTTCAATATCTTTGTCAAGGACCTACAAAAGGGGATGGAGTGCACCCTCAGCAGGTTTGCAGATGCCACCAAGCTGGGTGAAGTAGTAGATATGCTGGAGGGTAGGGCTAGGATTCAGAGAGCCCTCAACAAATTGAAGGATTGGGCCAAAAGAAATCTCATGAGATTCAATAAGAACAAGTGCAAAGTCCTGCACTTAGGATGGAGCAATCCCATGCATCAGTACAGGCTGGGGACTGACAGGCTAAGCAGCAGCTCTGCAGAAAAGGACCTGGGAATTACAGTGGACAACAAGCTGAATATGAGCCAACAGTGTGCCCTTATTGCCAAGAAGGCTAATAGCATACTGGGCTGCATTAGTAAGATCATTGTCAGCAGATTGAAGAAAGTGATTATTTCTC
Source organism: Gavialis gangeticus (assembly GCF_001723915.1). Lineage (NCBI taxonomy): Eukaryota > Metazoa > Chordata > Crocodylia > Gavialidae > Gavialis > Gavialis gangeticus. Next base: position 115,045,187 of record NW_017729025.1, on the reverse strand, counting down.
TTTATTCGGCACTGGTGAGACCACACCTGGAGCACTGGGTCCAGTTTTATGTCCTCCACTGCAGAAAGGATGTGGACAAATTGGAGAGAGTCCAATGGAGGGGAAGAAAAATGGTTTAGGGGGCTGGGGCACATGACTTACGAAGAGAGGCTGAGGGTCTTTTTTAGTTTAGAGAAGAGAAGACTCCAAGGGGATTTAACAGCAGCCTTCAACTACCAGAAAGGTGGTTCCAAAGAGGATGGAGCTGGACTGATCTCAAGTGGTGGCAGATGACAGAACAAGGAGCAATGGTCTCAGGTTGCAGCAAGGGAAGTTTAGTTTAGATATTAGGACAAACTTTCTCACTAAGAGGAAAGTAAAGCACTGGAATAGGTTACCCAGAGAGGTTGTGGAATCTCCATGCTTGGGGGGTTTTTAAGACCTGGCTAGACAAAGCCCCGGCTGGTATGACGTAGTTGGGGATGATCCTGCTTTGAGCAGGGGATTGGATTAGATGACCTCCTGAGGTTCCTTTCAACTCTATTTTTCTATGATTTTATGACAAAAGAGCTTATTTTTTCACCCCAAAATGACAAGTTAGTCTCTTTTGCCAAGTCAGAAGCACAAAAAAAACTATAGTTCCTGATGTAACAGGTGGCACAGAGCAAAAAGATCTTATGCTGGTATAATAATATCTAATTTTTATGTCTTTGAGTCAATTGATGTCAAAGTATTTTCAAAGGAGATAAGTATCATTATCCTTATTTTGTACGTGGGGAAACTCAACACGCTAGAGCTGAGACTAAAATCCAGTACCCTTGACTTGCAGTCAGTTTGGTATTCATTAAGTTTTTCTGTTTCTTGAAGAATGAGTGTAGAAGGACCCTGGCCAAGCAGCCACACTGGGGCAAGGCTTGGGTGCCACACATTAAATGGGTGTCTAATTCCCCTGTTCCTGTGTCTCGCCTGCCATAATTTGGTGTTACTGGAAAAGCTGTCAGGAAGTGGTACCTGATAATCTGGGGTTCATTGAGATGATGTGGGTCCCAATGTCTGCAAGTGTTCTGTGGGGCTCCGCCTCCTCTACACCCCACCCCTTTCCACTCGGGTGTTGTCAGTGATTGGCATGGATGCTGGGTCTCATTAAGCATCTAGCTTTGCTTATTAGGCAGATGGGTACACAATGGAGAAAAACAAATACACAACTATAACTCAAATAATGTTTGCATCTGCTTCAGGCCTCATGTTGGTACAGTAGCATACCTCGGTTGCTTCACCTGGGGTGATCAGGACTCTTTAAGGTGTACCCCCTTCTATGAGCCAAGTCCAAGTGGGATGGTCTATCCTGGGCCAAGCCCTTTGGATACTCAGAGGCCACAGGTACCATGAACCCTCATGGGGCCCCTATTTGTGCCTGATGTGCATCAACTGAGGGACCATCAGGGTTCTCGGTGGAGAGTCAATGGTGCACTGGTCCTTGACCCAGACACTGGGTTCTGGTGGGAAGATGTGGCATAGGCCAGTGCCCCCCACCTTATCTGAGGCTGTTGCTATTTTATACCAGAAGTTCTGGGTGGCCCGGGCCAACCCAGATCCCTGCTTGTTCCCACATACCCTGTGCTCACTGCCAGGTGTTGAGAGCCCCAGAGGGGCTCATCAGCTCTTGCACCTGAGATTCCCAGGCCCTAGGTGATGTTATCTGCTCTTGCCATCTGCTTGCTTTGCTGCCTGGGCTCCATGTTTACATGGAGCCCAGGCTCCAGCTCTCACTCTGGCCTGGAAAAGTGGCCAGCTATGAGCCTGCTCCCTTCCAGCCACTCATCTCACCCTGGGGATGAGGAAGCAGTGGAGCATCCCATTGTCCCATGGGCTTACCACTTCCCTGCTGAACTGGCTGTCACTGGCGGTCATCGCCTTGGTAAGTATGGGGCTCGGCCGGGTCCCTGCTGCAGTGAGGCATAGACGTTGGGGACTCCACTGTATTGAAATTGTTTCCCACTGAAAAATATCATTTTTTTATCATTTAAAAGTAAATAACCTATATGTATAATGATAATGAACAATAAATAAGGCAATTGTGATGGATTCTGTGACATTTCCAACTTGGAAACTGTCAGTTACTGCTTTTTACTGTTCTTAAATCTCATCATTTTTTTTAATCACAGCATATTACAAACATTAACATTAATTAATCAGCTTAACTCAATAAGATGAAGATATTCAAAGATGATGTGGCATTTAATCATGCAAAAACTTCTATTGACTTCCAATGAAATCAACAGAATATTTCCCTGAAGGACTGAAGGATCTGACCTATCATCTTAATTAAGAGTTTAGGGCACCTATACCTATGCTTACAATACACAAGCAGTAGGATGTATATATTTTTTCTTCTCCTTTTGAGATTAAATGTTTTAATATCAACTCTGTAGTACACAGATTATTCACTGTGCAAATAGGAGGCTTCCAGGCAAACACTATATACATTTTGAAAAGAAAGAGCAAGTTAGCATAATTCAGTGACAGCCTGGATATTATTCCGAATTAGGAATCATCATTTCCCCTCATAAGCATATGGTAAGAATAATCCAAGTTTCTCAACAATTAAAGCAGTACTATGAATTCTAAATTAGGACAATTCCAATAGAATTATACTTCTATAATTATAATTATAAAATATACCTTTGAACAGAAAAAGAAACAGAAAAATAGGCAAAGAAGACCAACAACCATGCTAGAAAGTGATTGACATTAAAGCAAAGCTTCTTTAAAATGGGCTCCAGCAAGTGGCTATAATCTATAATCAAGCAAGGAAAGAAAAACGGTTGTCTGAAGTCTGAGGTAAGTTTGTACCATTACAGAAATTTTACTGGAAAAGGTAGGGGAAGAGGTTGTCGGTTCACATTTTTGTTTTAATATTAATAATACTTTACACTTCTATAATCCCTTTCATCTGAAGATATCAAAGCACTTTGCGGACATTAATGAATTTAGCCTCACAGTACTCCTAAGAGACAAGGTAATGATTTAGAGATTGAAATTCAAAGAGATGAATGGATAAAAGTATGAATAGCATTCTTAAAATTTCACTGTCCTCCTCTGCATTTATGTCATATGTGCCTTAAAGGCAAAACTGAGTGCTGAAGAAATTAAGTGTTTACAACTGCTTACATGTAGCCAAGTTCTGTTTTTTAGATACTTGGTAACAAACCCCAGCAGTCTTTCCTGCCCATGCGCAGGGGATTTGGACCCAATGCTCTCATGAGGTCCCTTCTAGCCCCTAACAACTATGAACCTATGAAACAGGGTGATTAGATCAGATTGGAAGGAAATGAATGGAAGTGCTTTGAACATGTCCTAAATTAAACTAATTTTAACTTAATTTCAATAAATTGATTTGGCAGGTTTTGTTTTAAAATTGCTTTGCTCTAGATATCATGCAGTTTAAGATCCCACCCCAAGTTGCAATTGCATTACCTAATCTTGTGCTGGCTGGCAAATACATCCTACTTATATGTTGTAAGGCTCAGTATCCTCATACTACCCAGCAACAGATACAACGGGCACTAGAGAGAAAGGTAGAAAACTGTGCGCCAGGACAGGAAACTCAATATTGAACAGATTGCTCAGGATCTAGAACCCTAAGACAAGCCTAACACAAAGTTAAAAGGCTGGAAGTAATATGGGTAGTTGAGTTTAATATATAGATTATGGACAGATTATAGGACATATTATGTCATAGTGTGTACAGCCCTGCACTGAAAATGGTCAGTTAGCCCTACGGGGATATCTGAGCATGCCTCAGCTTACCAAAGAGTGTACACAAGGTTCTACAAGTGTTCCTTGTTTTATGTTGTACATGCGTTCCTGGAAAATGGCCCATAACTTGAATTTGCATAAAGGGAACCCACTTTACAACGTAACAAATAGGGATACGTTCCAAGACCTCGACTGTACTGACCTTCAGACCCATTTCTACCACTTTTACAAGACAATTTTGTTACTCAGCGACAGCAGAGAGGTGTAGGAGATAAGTTAGCAGGATGCTTAGAAGCCATCGTGGGGATGGCAACTACAGAAACGTGTCAAAGGTGTGTGAGGAGCACAGATCCACACAGGAGACTATATTCTGGAGCAAGTCACTCCCACAATGCACCACACAAAGCAGCTGACTGCAGGCTTCCACCACACCAATTGCATAAGAGTGAATTTACCTCGCATATAACGGATTTTTTATATAAAAAGAGTCATTGCAGAAGAGCAAATTCACACATACAGAGCCCACATAAAGTTAGGGAAACCTGTAACTTCATTCGTGGTATGTAGTGTAGTGCCAGTAAGAAAGTCGGGGCCGGTTAGCTTTACTCAAAATGACATCATATTAGAAGTTATTGGTAAATGGCTCACAAAACCAGTTAAAAACAAATCAAGCAATGACTCATAGTAATGTGAATCTGAAGTAACTTCTTTAAATCAATGGAATTATAGCAACATTCACCACATCTGAATCAAAAGCAATGTTTCTGTGCAACAAAGAGCATGGCATAAATAAGGGTTCTTGCTGCTCGTTTGGCAACAACTATAGAAACAGCAGGAATTTTTGAAGCAGACATAGAGAGTTAGAAAATACATAGTTCACAACAAATTCAGATGTATGTTTCCTTAGTGATTAATTTTCTATTGTAGATCTGAAATCTGATCACTTGCTCATTTGCTTGCTTGCATACCACTGAAGCCTGAATGAGATAACCAGAATCTGACCCATACCGGTTAAAAATATGTATTTTGCATGTAGAATCAAGAGCTTTGTTTTCTCCAGTGACAGTGTATTTTTAGAAGGCATGTCAGGCTTTTTGATGCATAGGCTCATGAATTCCCAGAGCTAAGCAAGTGTTCTCTGGGTACTTGTCTCTTTTGCTGTGTGTTACCATTCTCAGTGCATATTTGTATTTCTCCATGATGCAAAAAATCATGATTGGGACTAAAAGAGAAGGTGCTTCATATCTTTCCAGTAGCATGCATATTGTTTCATAGTTTCATAGTTTGTAGGGTCGGAAGGGACCTGAGCAGATCATCAAGTCCAACCCCCTGCCATGACAGGAAAGAGTACTGGTGTCACTCCTGGTAGCACTCAGGGGGAACAGGGACTCCCCCAATGCCTGCTGGTCCCCTCTGACTAGTTTGTAACAGGCCACTAGATCCCCCCTCAGCCTTCTCTTGTGGAGGCTGAATGGGTTCAGGTCCCGTAGCCTCTCCTTGTAGGGCCTGCCTTGCTGCCCCTGATCATGTGAGTGGCCCTCCTCTGGACCCTCCCAAGTTGTTCACATCCCTCTTGAAGTGTGGTGCCCAGTGTAACTATGTGCTATCTTGATTTCTCTTGCTGTGCAGTTTTCTTCAATGGAAGAGTCAACAGCCATGTAAAGTGCACGTAATTTCTTGGCTCAAGAGTTCCTGCTGTCCTGGGGCTTTAGGAAATGAAACTCCCAACCATTTGGATTTTTTTTTCAATTTTTAGTTGATTATTCATAGTTTACACAGAGCTAGAAACTGAGAGCTATCTGCTTATGCAAAGAGAAAGTAGGTTCACATCAATCATAAAACATGTACTTTACAAGTAGAAGCTCATTTCACACTCTCATAAAGAGCAAATATGAAGAGAAAAATTATAATGCATGCATATCATTTACAATTATGGTAATCAAGTTTCAGGATAAACATCTAGAAACATTTTTTCCCTGTAAGAAGGCTCTGTTCCAAGTATTCAAGTACAGAAACTAATGGATGAATGTGGCCAATGGTCTTCTGGTTCAAATGAGGTCCGGTGTTTAATTTCCCACTCTAATAACCTGTGTTATTCTCTCTCATATGCCTCTGATTCTACAATTAGAAGGGAGACCTGAGAGATTTGCTTTGTCCATCACTAATGCCAACTTCATGCTGTAGATTAAATAAGTGAAAACAGTAGTGGATCAAAGCAAGCAATATCTTTACCCCAAAACCACAGTAAGCCCTCAGGTCTTAAATTCATAAACTAAAAGGTACTTAAAGCGTAATAGTGCTTAGTGTTTACATTGCCTACATCGTAGGCTCTCTACCACCTAGTTACAAGTTGGCACTGAGCAGCTGCCTCATAAAATTCCTGGCAAAGAAAGTGGGTGCCGGAATAAGGAATCCTTAGAAATTGCTCAGCAGAAAGCAACTTAAACAAATAGGAGTGAAATGCCGTGGTTATAGGTGGGATTAGAAATAAGTCAGAGATCCGTGTTTGTCTCCAGCCAGGCAGTTTCCTCTGCTTAGGATCCCTATCCCTGAACCCTCTCTGTTAGGTGATCTAAGTTAGGTCAGCTGCTCAAGTAGCACCTTCCCAGTTTCCCTGTCCAAATTGTGAAAAAATGGAGACTCTCTAGGATAGCCAACAACCGTAATTAGGCACTTACCTGGGTTCCAGTCATCCCTGCTGTGCTTGAACTGGAGTAGGGACTTGAAAAATGCACCTTTACATTCTAGGTGAGTGCCCTAGTCAATAGGCTATACAGTGTCTCAGTCTGTCTTGCTAGACCTGCTATACTTTGTATAGATAATCAAATGTATTGTGCCACAGGAAATGACTCTATAGCCGAAAGGTTACGGTACTCACCTCAGACGTGGATTCAAGCCCTGTCTCCAAGAGAAGCTCATTATTTCTACAGAGTGAAAGAGCTTCAGTTGGAAAAGATGGGAGAAGCCCTCCCAGAATAACCAAAGCCTGGTGTTAGGGGAGGCATTTGTCTCCTCAACACTCCTGGATAAAGTGTTGGGACACACATATATATACCCTTCCTCAGAGCAATATCTGAAGTATCAGGACCCTCTGCCAAATAAGAAGGGGAATATATAGTTTGAGCATCCTGCTTTAGGGCTTCACCTCAGCTAGGGCTCTAACTGAGCTTGTTAGCTGTAGCACAGTCAGTGTTTAGGCTGTTTTGTGGATGTTGATCAATAAAAACATATGGGATTTAGGAGCCTATGGTATTATGCAACTGCTGAACAGTGTTTTTGAGAATGGAAGTGGTGACTAAAACGTGGGCTTAGGTGACCAAAGAGGCAATCATGTGCCTATAAGCCTTTAAGGTGCTGGCCTATGATCTTAGTGCAAAATCTTCAAAACTGATCAATCACTGAGAGTTTGGCCCCATAGGCCACAAAATAGATATGAGATATTTAGCTTTAGGCATTCATATTTGAAAGTATTTCCTTAATTTCAGTTTAAATTCTATTTCTTCTGTATGTTAACATCAGTGGGGAATCTTCTGGCTATTTTTCTGGTGTAATCACTCCAAAATACAGCTCAGCCCAGCATTAATAAATAAGCGTCCATATTTTGGTCCTCATCCTCTGCTGGATAAGTCAATAGTAGTTGAATTCTTAAAATGAGATTTATTGTACAGCAAAAGACACAGGTGTAATTATTCTGGTTCTGGTTTACACCAGGGGTATCAAACTCACCCCATGTCCTAGGTGAGATCCAGACCATGGGGCTCCTCCATCTAGGCTGAATCTTTGGGCCAACGTCAGCTGTAGTGGTGGCTGCAGTGACAGCAGCAGCTGTGGCAGGTGCAGTGGCAGTAGCTATGACAGCAGTGAGAGTGGTGGCAATAGCAGATCCAGCCGCAGGGGTGGTGGGGCAAGTGGCACTGAGTGTCTGCTAACCACTTGCCATGGTAGAGGCAGTGAAAGTGGCTGTGAGCCAAACAGCTGCAAGGCAAGTGGAGCTGTGCCAGCACAGCCCTTGCTTGCCCATCTGCTGCTGAGGGCCATGTCCAAAGACGCCCTGCAGTAAGCTCTGGCTACTGCTAGCCATGCCTCCAAATTCCTGGGCCTACCAGTAGCTTGGCAGTCTAGATGAAGAGGCTCTATGGGCTGTATGACACCTCTCATTTAAGTGGTCTTTTCCTCTACATGAACAATTTCCTGCTCATGTCATGGTCTGTGGCCTTCTCTGAAGATTCACAAAAATAAAATACCAGTAATTACCAACACCTGTTCCCCTGTGTTTTTCTGTGATCTCACCTGAAACTCAGTTATAATTGCTCATTTCCTAGAAGAGCATCTTCTCCACAGGACATGTGTGCAAAGGTCAGGTAAATGTGAAGGAGGAGAATAGTTCCTTACTAAAATACCTCTGGGGTGATCCTCTAAACAGAGCGTATGTTTTCCCATTCTGTGAATGTGTATAGAAGAGAGAGAGAGAGAGAGAGAGAAAGAAGAGAGAATGTTGAGCAAGAATGTTACAACTATTGACCTGAGACAGTCTCCTGGAAATAATCTAACAGCAGGGAGCAGCGAGTCCTTTTTAAAATCAATGAAGCAAGAAAATGCTGTTGACCAAGCTATTGTGAGATTTGAGAGGGAGAGGATAGAACTGTCCCCTAGCAGCAAACCCAATATTCCCTCTGATTTTTTTTCCCAACATATTTTCATGCCCATCACTGTTATGCTGTCTCTACTATAACTAACCCTTGCTCCAAAACAGACATTTATTTTTAGTGGCAGCTGACCAGCACTCTTAGGGACATGAACCCATGTTTTTGTGCACAATGGTGGACTGCCTTTGATTCCCCCTCCTCCATCATCTGGGCAATGCCTTCAGAGAGCTCTTGAACAATATTCCTTTAGGCACAGTGTCAGTGCTACCCTTTGAATAAGAGTCTTTCCATCTGTATATTGGGCTTTTATTCATCTGACATATCAGAATTCTAATGCTTTAATTTGTATTTATTGTACAAAGGATGCAAGAAAAGGAAGTCCTTGCCCTGAAGAATTTACAATCAAGAGCCAAATCCCATTTCTTGTTCACATGAAATCAACATTACATTCATGTATAGATACAGTGCCACCTACACAGAGGCATTAGAAATACACAAGTCCCCCTTCCTGCATAATGCAAAACTCAAATATCCAGCTGTATTCTTGGTATTTCTGCAGGGAGGGAGGAGGAGACAAACCCTTCCTCCAAGTTCTGGGCAGGCTGTGGAGCTGCTTCATAGCCACTACGGTAGCTTCAGTAGCCCTGTAAATCTGATGTGCATCCTCTTTGTGAAGGAAGGGCAGCAGGAACTCGGCAGCAGTGAATCCTCTGTCTAGCTCCTGGCTACCTACTTACCCACTGTGTAAAGGCCCATGAGGGGATGAGTTCCCTGCAGCTGCCTCAAATCCCAGTACCATTTCGACTCTGACAGGGCTCACCCTGTGAGCAGAAAGGACATATGAATGACACATACGTTTCTTGATTTCTGTGGATGCCTCTGCCCTTCAAAACCTAAGTCTCATGAGACAGTGGATAAAACTGCTACATTGTGGGACCCGCTTCTGGTGCAGGCATGGCTTTGCTAAATTCCTATGGGAGCTTTCACATGACTTACGCTCAGTCATTCAAACAACTTCAGAATGAGTGAAAAGGGTCAGACATAGGGGTCCTGGTGGAATATGCTGCTTACAAGGTTTTCAATGTTTTTCCATTATCTTTGCTAATCTTCCACTCTCTTCTCACACATACACATAATGTTCTTTGACTAAAATGTAGGAAATACGTGTGTTAATGCAATGCTTGGGGCAGACATTTTACACACTGTCACTACATTGAAATAATAATTCTCAAAGTCCCATTGTACATAACAATATGGAGCACTTTATATTATTTGGTGAGCCTGATCCTTCAAGTCCTCCAGCTCCATTTTCCAGATGAGTAAATCTGGCCTGAAGGAACCCACCCTTAGAATGAAAGCAGGCATTAGTAACATGAGCCAAAGGGTAATGTATTCAGAAAGTCGTAAGTGCCTGAAAATAAGGGCTTAGAATGAAAGCGAGTCTTCAACCATAACTATAGTGTCACTAACTCAAAGCTATAATCTTTTTTCTGTGTTCTGACTATTATCCAAGCACTGTCAGTTAAGAAGATGTAGGAGTGCAGGAATATTCAGTGGGCTGAAAATCATCCTGGTTTCTTCTATGCAGAAGTGTTAAAAACAAAATTACATTTTTATCACTGATTTTAAGTGATCCTCACTTTACTGCTGCTGTGACAGTCTTTTAAGGAGATGGACTGTGAAATGAAATGGTGCTTTAATACTATGACTGAGAGACTCAAAGTGTCCTTTTAATCAGAAATAGCAGTTTCAGTGCTAACACTAAGAAGGTTGGAACCCAGATCTGTGTTACAGAGAGAGGCACGTAAGTGAGGAAACAAGAAGAGATGGCAGTTCAGGTTTCATCTCTCTCTTTTTTTTTCAATTAAATAATGTTCTAGGATTAAAAAAATGCAGCTTTCTGGAGCCTCCTTGTTTACAACTATCTGATTGCATGACATCATAACATGGTAATATAGTGGTAATTCTGGAATACATCTTGGCACAGCTGATCTGCTTCATTCTACATTTATTTATAGCCTAAAGGGTGATTTACCTTGAGCTGAGAGTTGGATCAAATGACCTCCTGAGGTCCCTTGTTTTTCTATGAGTTATTTGATTATAAATATTTAGCAGCCACTGACATTGGCTGGACAAGGCTGCCTGTCTGTTGTTCCAGCAAAGGAGAGACCTTAAATGGACACTTACTCCATCAAACAAACAAACTCCAGTCAGGCAAATATTCAGAGAATTCCTCAAAGAAATCATCCTTCTTGTGATGTAGAAGAAATAATTATGATTAGCCTACTTCTGTATTAAGTTAAACCCATACTAGTGCAGATATGGATCTAAAGAGATATTGCTAGTAGCATTCCAATTGGGTGGCCCTGACACTGTGAACAATGATTTTTTATTATCCAAATACATTAGGGTCCAGTCCTACCCCCAGTGAAGTCAAACTTAAACGCCCATAGTCCCAGATCTTTACTAAGGCTGAGTTAGGCTTAAACATAAAGAGAAGGGCAACTGCAAGGAACTACTTTGCTTCCTATTACCATCCATTCCTTCCCCTTTTACTGTGGGTTGGGAGATAGCTGTCACAAGAGACATCTCTATCGTTTTGACATCACAAGGAATAACTAAATCCCTCCTGGCCTTTTCTAGGTGTTCAAGGTGACCTTGAATCCAACACTCATTCATTTATAGTACATTTCCTGAAAGACATCCCTGTTTATTTTTTTAGGTTCTTACACCATGCCCATTGTGGCAGGGACCCTAACAAGACGCCCAGCCTGAACTAACTGTCCAGTTAGTCAAACCTACCGGAGACTCTAGCTAGCAGTCTCACACTGACTGATGAACCAGTAGGCCACTATTAGGGACTCTTGATTGGCTGCTGGAAATAGAAGCCTCTTTATTTAAGTCCACGTGTGGCAGCAGACTGGAGATCAAACCAACAATTCTTCCTGAAGGTCAGCTGTGGTAAGCCTCTCGGGATCCTGCGCTCTCCTGTTTTCTGGCTTCTGCCAGTGCTCAGCTCCACTTCTGGACTCTGGCTTTTGGGAACTCCATTCAGCTTTGGTAACTTGGTCCCTGGCTCCAGAACCTTGACTCTGCCTCTGGAGCTCCCCCTTGGATTTGGTGATTTGAACTTGGGCTCTTGCCTCGCTGTGTGGCTCTTCAGCTCTGTCTCCAACTAAGAAATAACTTTGCTAACTAAGAAATAAAATGCTTCACTTGCCTGTAAGTAAAGTACTTACATTGCACTCATTATGGTACTCAGTTCTGCACTCTGCTAAAGGCACACAATATTCACAGTTTCAGTGAACTTAAATAGTAACACAGATAAGTAAGTCTTGCAATTCTTGACGTGTTGACAATATCCTTCCCAGTTATGTTTTGCCTTGGATACCTCCTAACCCTCAAAGGCTACCTATACACATGATCCTTGGCT
>NW_017729025.1:115006056-115028370 GCF_001723915.1 Gavialis gangeticus | reverse complement strand
GCAATTCTTGACGTGTTGACAATATCCTTCCCAGTTATGTTTTGCCTTGGATACCTCCTAACCCTCAAAGGCTACCTATACACATGCTCCTTGGCTTTTGAATTAGAATGCATCGGAGCAGCCTTGATTAACTGAGTCTGCCCCATGTTCTAACTAGAACACTGCAACGTCACCTGTATTAAACCCCGGCTTGTCTTCAAATGGGCATGGGGTGCTTTATCTTAGCCTCATCAAACTAGGTTTAGATAAAGTGTCCTATGGCCATTTTTCAATGCACAGGGGCTTAATACAAGTGATGCTCTAATTAAAACACCCCCTCACCTCAGAGCATGTGCATAGACACCCAAAGATACTCTGTTGGACAAATATATATATTTTCCATTTATGTAGCTCTTTACCCCCTAATGGTTTCCAAAGAGAATCACAAAGTAGATATTTTAGGAGTCAAAGCCTTAATTATGAAATCCATAGATGTGGTAGGCATTTCACAGAGGACAAAGAAAACTGCCATTAAGCTCACAGTCAGATAACAAAATGTATCCCCTCTTGGTTTGACAAGAAACAGCAATGTATCGCACATTTAAAATGCTATGTATTATTTACTTACACATGCAAGTTAGACATTAGATTCTAATGCATACACCAAAATTCAATTCTCATTTACATGCCTATAAATCCAGAGGAAAATGGGCCTCAGTGAAGCTACCATGGTGTAATTAACTTATTTTTGACTGTGAGTTTATTTATGATCATCACCATTCTATTAATATTACAGAAGAGAAGAGCAAGTCAATCCAAAGCAAGTGTGATGCTGTATAAAATTGCTACATTGATTGTTCAGTTGTTACAGAAGCAGCAAATTGGTATGGACTTCAGCCCTATAACCATTTTTATCTTGAACATAGACAGTTACAATTCAGTTGAACAGCTTCTCCATTTCACCCATTTTCACCCACTTTCACAACAACTGCGTTACTTACAAAGCAATGCAATTGTTGACCAGACAGTCTCAGACCAGCATATGTTTTCTTGATGGTTTATGCTCAGCCTAAACATAAGTTACCCCCCAGATTTTTTTTCCTCATCCTCCTCTTAATGCAAGAACAAATGTAGTCTACTACTGAAGTTCATTCTACATTTTCTATAATTGAACCCTGCTGCGAAACTCATTTTAGAGGGGGACTATCCTTTTCAGAGAGAAGGGAAAACAGACAGATTAATTCCTTGGCAACAAAATTCTAATTAATCAAAAAAGTGGCCCTATTCATTCCTAGCTTCCTCATCACAATAAAACATCAGATGTTTACTACTGAAATTATAGTACTGATTCCATATAAAATCAGATGGCTTTTAAGATTTAATTATAAAAATAAGAATTAGGTTTATTGACTCTGCACAAGCATTCATCTTGTTTTGCAATTCACTGATTAAGGTATAAATAATTTTAGAAAAGAAGCAGGACTTTCTGTAAACAGCTGAAGAAACATGGTTATCTTCAAACTGTAGGCTGTCAATCATTCCACTAAACAGTCTCTGTTTTAGCGATGGAGATTTGCCATGGCTTTGTTCCTCCTCAACCTCATTAAAGCAAGACTTGCTTGCTTTAATGGGAAGGAGAAAAAAATGGATCTATCGCACATGTACGTAAATCCATTCAGAATCCCAACACTGAGGTCAATTTTAAGACTTTCACCCACTCCAAAAGGAACTTGCTTGCACTGTATCCTGAAGATTTCCTCAGGTATTTGTGTTAATGTCACATCTATTGACTTTCTGGGCCAAATCCTAATGCCACTGAAATCAATGGCAAACATTCCCAGGTCAGGTTGCCTGTATTCCTTCCTAATTAAAGAGACCTGATCCTATAGTCCCAGAACATTCAAATCTCTCGTGTTAATTAAAATACTACTGTTTTAATTAGTATTGTTAATTTAATTTATCTTAATATTAGATATTTTATACTTTTAAAGAGGAAATGTATTGGGATATTTATATTACCAATACCTAGCTGGTGGTGGATAATTACGTTATCACTACCTGGTGGTGCCTCCGTGATTAAATTTGCATGTGAAAAAAATTGGGGGCATGAAAACAGAATTGGTATTTGCTTTTTCTCTTTTCCCTCTTGAATTCATTGAGTTGGATGAAAAAGGGGTCATATCCAAGCCCATCCTGTTTTTCGTCATCTTGTTTCAGCAAAACACAAACCAACCCTGGTTTTGCCTCATGGCAGTTTAAAGATGATAATTTAAGTAGACTCAAAAAGTGATTGCTGTGCTGACTAAACATATTAGTGGGGCATGTTCTTGGATTTCCCACGGGTTTATGAAACTGTGAGATGCTCAGTGATTAGCATGTTGTTTCAAGTCATTTCATGCTCATACAATTTGTTGTACAATTTTTATCAAGTATACCGTGCTATTTGTGGAAATGGGCCTGAGCCAAAGTCCCAGTTCGTAACGCTTTGCGACTGAGATCTACATCTCAGTTTTGCTTTGGTCTATACCTGTCCAGTAGATCAAGCCAAAACCTCAGATCCAAATACACACAACTTCACCACAAATTTTGGGAAAGTTTGAATCAAAATCTAAATGCAGGATTTAAGCATGGTTTAAGATGCATAATTTATGGAGTGCCAAAAATTAAGCCTACCTTCTCCCCAAGTGCCCCTTCAATACCCTTCCCCTGCCCCATCTGCTGCTCCGCTTTCTGCTTCCCACCCCACCTGCTGCTGTGCTGCCTGCCCCCTCTCTGATCTGCCATATGCCATGCACAAAACTTCCCTGTGCCATTTCTGGCAGACATGCTGTAAGTTGGCCACCCCCTGCTTTAAGACATACAGCAGACACAACTTCCACTGATGATAGAAGGTGCTGAGGAGGTCCAGGACCTTCCAGTATTCCCAGTACCCACCACGTTTCAGGATTAGGCTCACAAAAATCCCCTTGTACTTATTTTGGACAGTTCTTTGTACAATGTGTATGTCGATCCTGGTATGAGGTGACAATTTCAAATGAAAACATTATTTTATATGTGCTAACAAAAACATAAGGTACCATTGCTGAAAAAGAAAGGAAAAGAAATTCTTGTCAAGACTGCTCTAAAAGTGTCTTAGTATTTTAAACCTGAATAACTATTTTCACTCTACTTCTTCTACTCCCTCAAAGATTAATGTACTAAAAATGCATTTCAAACTGACATGTATATTGTCAATGAAGATCATATCTGTGGTTCTCAGTCACTTTGATTGACAGTCCTATTAATCATGGACAAAGACTAAAATGAACAACTTGCATGAATGTATGTAGCTTCTTTTCTGCTGCAGCTGTTAATTGTGCTTGGTATTCTTATTAAAGGTGGTGTAAATCAGATAAAATACTTAGTCTGTGTTTATTAAAAAAATAGCTAGTGGCATAGAGCCAAAATGTTTAAACTCATCTTTAATCAGTTTATTTTTTTCATGGACAGAAGATCTATATTGTGTTTTTATCATGCCTGTTAAATGAATTATATTTGGGTTTTACTAGAGAAAGCAGATGTTTCTATACATGGAAAATTTCTTTGATTCAATAATTAATCCAGTTGATGACTGGAAGCTATTTCTTTATAAGCAGCTTTGTTTCTACCCAATTTAGGGATGCATACTTCGATGTTAATATTAATGATGTACAACAGTGTAAATAAACATTTTAACTACATGACTATATTAGTATCTAGCATACATGCATGCGTGCGCACCCACCCACACATTTTTTAACTTAATTTGTCATATTTCCTCTCAAGATAAGACCAAGTATTCAAGTTTTACTTGCAACTGGTTTGAAACTAGCCTGCTCTATGCCAAGACTTTTTGCTCTATTTGTGTATTGCTGGTACAGTTACACCATACTACTGAGAGCAGTAATACTGTATGGATTGTCAGCTATTTTAGCCCCCACATCATTTTGGTCTCAAAGTGCCTTGTTGCATGTTACACTTTGAGCTGTTCAAATGGTGATCCGCATAGTGCTAGCTTAAGTTTGGAGCAGTCACACCTTAAGACCAAAAACCTTTGCTGACTGTCCCCCACCTGCACAGCTGTGACTTGGCACTAGAGGGCTGGTGAGCAGGGGCCCGACTAGGAGCTAGAGCTGTAAATTGCCATTACAGGGCCAGTGAGCCAGGACAGGCTTCTATTCCTGCTCTAGGTAGGGGTGTGAGATATGGTTTGGGGGAGGATGCAGAAATATGAAGCAGGAAGGTAGAGAGTTAATGGGATGGGATGGGAGGTAGCAAGGAAACAGGAGTGGGGGAAATGAAAAAAGTCAGCCACTGAAGGATCAAATAAAAAGAAGTTAAAAAACAAAAAAGAAAGATTTAAGAAATGAAGAGGAAGGTCACACCCTCAGGGGCAGGAATGGGAGTTGGTTTTGTGCCAGAACGCATAGGTGGAGGGAGAAAATATTATTTGCACACACACACACGAAGTTGTTCATTTTAGTCTTTGTCCATGATTAATAGGACTGTCAATCAAAGTGACTGAGAACCACAGATATGACCATATACCACACCCTCCCCCCACACACACTCATGGTGCCCAGCAGGTAAGTCTCTGGAGCAGGCAGACTGAGGTCCCCACAGTGAGGCGGAGAGTGGGGCAGAGGTAGGGGCAGGGGTGAATGGGACCCTGGGTCATGGAATGGTCAGAGCCGAGGGAGGCTCATCCAGGAGCACGGGGGGGCTCCCGCTGCAGCATGCACCCTGTGGGGGCATGGAGAGCACATGCCCCCCAAATCTGTGTGCAGGGCAGAGACAGGCTGCTGCTGAGGGCTGGGCTCTGCACCCCACTGCCACTGCCTTGAGAGCCACGCAACGCCATGTGTGTCCCACCGCCAGGCAGGCAGGGGACATGGCGTAGCCCAGCGGTGGGATGCACACGGTGTTGCGCAGCTCTGGAGGCAGCAGCAGTGGGGTGGAGAGTGCAGCCTGCAGCGGCAGCCCACCTCCACCCCATGCACAGATCGAGGGGCACATGCCCCCCATGCCCCTAGACGAACTGCCCACGTCTCTGACCATCCCATAACCTGTCCCGGGGCCCCATTCACTCCAGTCCCTGCCCCACTTCTGCCTCACTCCCTGCCTCACTGTGGGGCCCTCAATCTGCCCCCCTCCCCAAGCCCCTTCTCCTTCACAGAGTAGTCTGAGACTTGCCTGCTGTGCTGGGCAGTGATCCACACACCAAGCTGTGATCCTGGCTGCATGTCTGAGTCTGTGCATGCCTCCCAGAGCTCGTGGCCAGGCTGCCTTGTGGCCCTACCCACTGCCCCACATTTGGCTCCATTATCCCTGGCCTATGCCCAATTATCCCTGGCCTTCCACTGCCTATGCCGGACCCACCCCCTGGACAGTAGAGATCAGGGGATGGAAAGATCTGTCTGCATAGAACAGGAGGGTGTTGGAGGGGACACTGAATCCTGGGATGCTGGAGGACTGCAACTTGGGCAGCTTATCTGTAGGAAGTGGCCACACATTAATGGAACACAAGCTGGGTAACATGGATCAGAGATAAAACTGACCTGGAGTGCTGTAACTTTAAGCTGCCCAAAGTAGCTTTAAGTGTTAACATGTGAACAATCCGGGGGTTAAGAGCTCCAAGAGCCATCTAAAATTAATGCGTAATAAGGCCCAAAGGAGAGCTGAATGAAAAGTATGTTAGCACTTCCATCTTTGTTAGCACCATTGCACCAGCACCAGTATAAGAAATTCAGCAGTTTAGGTTTCTCTCCAAGTTCTGCCCTGCGCTGCCCATTTGACCTCCAGAAGATCACTTAACTTCACTGTGTTTATGTTTCCCTTCCCACCATTTATCTATCTTGCCTATTTATATTGTAACTATTTTATCAGACCAAAGACTATCACTTTGTGAATAATGGAGTCAAATTACCATAGTACCTAATGCTTATGAATGTGTTCAAACTAGTGACGCATCTGTGAGTTAGGGAAGTGCTATTATTTCCATTTACGAGTGGAGAACTGAGGCACAGGGAAACTAAGGACTAAATGCACAAAAGGACTCAGGCACTGGTCCTCAGACGGCACCTAATCTTTAGATGCTTTGTCATCTAATAGAATCAATTGCCTCAAGATAAGTAGGTTAGGCTCCCTATTCAATGCATACAGAGAATTAAGTCCTTACTGTTATACTACCCGGACGTGGGCAGTCACACTCAGAAGTAAGAATACGGAACATACTCAGACAATCCTGGAGAAAAAACAGCACCCTGAAAGGCATCTGTTAAAATGCCTGCAAGCAGTTGACCTAGGTGAGCATAAGTAGGGGCCTTGCTTCTCCTTCCAGCCAATCAGAAGTTATATAGGCATGGCCATCCTGCTGCACCCAGCTGGCAAATGAGCCCAGGATGCCTAAAAACTAGTATGCTTAGTGGATGCACTGAAGCTTGCCAGTAAAAAATAAATACCAAGCAGAAAAGTTTATGCCTTGTCCATCTAAGACAGCTGTACACTAATTTCAGTCTGCAAGGAGGAAAGTTTTTCTATGTAGGATTCTCAGCCATGAACCCTCAGCCAGTCCTTTTCTCGCCAAATTTACAAGGAGCAAAGATGCCCCCTGTTATCCAGGCGTGCCCTACATAGCTACAAGAGCAAGATTACAACTCGGAGTACAGACTCAAAGATATTACTGACCATACACACTTCATCCACACACACAACAACTTCACTTTCAATAACCAACATTTCCTCCAGACCATGGGCACAGATATGGGCACCAAAATGGCCCCACAGTAGGCCAACCTTTTTATGAGTCACCGGAAAGAATTCCTCAAGGACTGCACCTCCAGACCCTTGCTATACTTCAGATATATTGATGACATCATCATTTGGACTGAAAACCTGCAATCTCTGATTTATTTCCATCAGAAATTCAACATGCAGCACCCCTCCATCAGACTCTCTCTTGAATACTCCAGCATCAACATTTCCTTTTTAGGCACAATCACTATCCAGAATGGTAAAATTCAAACCACTATATACAAGAAACCCATGGACCAACATATATATCTGCACAGAACCAGCGATCACCCTAAATATACCAAGAAAACTAACATACAGCCAAACCCTTCAGTACCACCAAATTTGTGCTGAGGAGAACACCTATGATCGTCACCTCACAAATCTCAAAAGGGCTTTCACCCAACAAGGACACTCCTCCAGAGAGACCGAAAGAGCCACTTGGATACCATGTAAAGAACTGCTGCAGTACTGAAGAAAACCCTCCATGAATTGCACACCACTGGTTATGTCATTTCTCCCTGGGACCTATATGGAAAATGCTGAAGCAACTGCAACCCATACTAAAAGAAGACCCAATTCTTAAAGAGATCTTTCCAGAACCACCCATCCTAGCCTTTATATAAGCGCCGAACCTTGCCAACCTCATCACCAAAACCAAACTTCCTACGGCCCAGAACATACCAAATGGATCCAGACCAGGGGTGGCCAAAATGCAGCCCACAGAGCCCCTAAAAAATTTAGAAAATTAATATTAATCTGCCCCTGGCTGCCTGTCATGCGGCCCTTAATGGCTTGCCAAAACTCAGTAAGTGGCCCTTCACCCGAAATAATTGCCCGCCCCTGATCCAAACCAATGCCACATCAAGAAATGTAAAACCTGCCAACACATCTCCACCCCCCTACAATACCTGCATCCCACAACAGAACCAGCAGCATTCCTGGATCCTACATTTGCACCTCCAGTAATGTAATGTATCTCATCCAGTGCACCAAATGCCCTGATGGAAAACATGTAGGAGAGACCAAACAACAACTGCGCACCAGAATGAACGCACACCAGAAACCTATCGAAGACAAGAATACCCAATTACCAATGGGGCCACATTTCTCACAGGAAAATCACTCTCTCTCCAATCTCTCAGTTCTAACCCTCAAAACACCTTTAACAGACAAGCCTGTGAACTTCACTTCATCAATCCATTGGATACAAAAAATCATGGACTAAATATAGACATTGGATTTATGGCACATAATAACCTGCCTAACTTCTGACTCCCCAGGTAAACCCTCCACTTTTTGCCAGCTATATTAATTCCCCTTTCCCCTCGTCCACCTGTCTCTTACCTATTGATTACCTCAATTTACATTTTCACTGACTAGCATTCTTGCATATGTACTAGCCTCTGGCTGCTTTACTATGCCATCCAGGAAGAGCATAGACCAACTGCAGATGCTTCCTCAGCCTAATGAAGGGTATGCAAAGAAGAATTTTTCCAGTGATTTGAGGTGGTCTAATAAAAGATATTAGACTTACCCAAAGAACCTTGTCTGCCTGTGTCCTTAGACAGACATAGCTACATCCTACACCCCTGACTGAATAGCTAGAGCACTCAATCAAGATGTGGGAAATCCTGGTTTAAATTCCTCCTTGTTATACTGGGGCTTGAATACAGTTCCAAGGAGGAGACCCCAACTATCAGCCATAAATTATCTTGGGGTAAGATTGTTCTCAATTCCTCCTGTTGAAGATGTTCCATGTTGCAAAAAATAAATATTCATTGTGTAAGAGAGAGACTGCCTCTATAGACTAGTGATAAGGGCACTCACCTGTTGTCCGGTCCCTCCTCTAATGAATATTTATTTCTGTATTTATAATATTTATTTCTTCTCAGTCTCTTGAAGGGTCAGATCAAGTGTAGTACTGGCTTTGTCATCTTTTTGGACTCACAATGCTAAACATCTACTAATAAAATTCACTGGAGTAGGAACTGAAATCTGGGTCTTTTCCCTAGAGTGCTAACCAGTAGGCTACAATTATTTCTCTTGCTCTTTCTTTGTTCCAGTGTAGATTTAAATATGTGATGCAAAGTGAAATGACTGCATTTTCAATGGAAGGATTGAAAGCATCCCCACAACATCCTGAGAATACCTTGTAGCCCGGTGGTCAGGCCTCTCTCAGGTCAGGGTGGACTCGAGTCCCCCCAGGGAATAGAGAGAATGACTCCTGAATTCCCATGTCCTGTGCAAGGTGTCTAACCACCACTGACCTATTGAGTAAAAGAAATGCCTCCTCTCACCATGCTCAGTGTGAGGCCATATTCAGTAAGAATGATCTGAGCATTCCCAGAGTCAAGACAGGCAGAAGAACTGGCTGATTTAGAATTCCAACTGGAGGATGTGCAATCTGTGTGCCAACTGCTAAGCTCTGGCCATATTTAGGCAGTTCCAAGCTGGTACGGAATGGATGAACAAGTGAAAATAAAAAGAAGATGGATGGGTAAAATTCTGATACTTTCTGTGGCTCATGGGCCCTACGTGGAGAGCAGTTGTAGATCACTTACACTGCAAAAGGCTGCAGACAGGATTTGCAGAGTTGTTGCACATTCCCTACATTCCATGTATCAGTGGCTTGTAGCAGGTCTCTCTCTCTATGACAGCATGGAAGGTATTTCGAAGGCATCAGTGTGGCCACTGTTACTTGCAAACTACTACTGGTGATGAAGAAGCCCCAAATGCTACCACCCAGCCTGAGACTATAGGAACAGTTCCACTGCTGTTCTTGGACTATACAGGTATTGGTTCACATGCCCTTCTCACTCTATTAATGAGTCCATGTACTGATTACTTTGGCTTTGTGAAGCAGTTCAGAGTTTGGCCCTATCATTTAGGCACACAACTGAACACCATTTCACATGAAAACTCACTTTAGAGGGAGGATTCTTCTTTATTTAAAGCAACAATGAAACGGTGTTTCCTACTCGAGAGGACATAGGGAGCTTCACTTAGTACAAATGGCCCTTGAGAAAAGGTGCAGGCATGATTGTTAACAGTCTATTATACTTCATATCATGAGTGTAGCATGCTGAGTGTCTTTCCAGCCCCCTGTCATTTTAATGGACAACTCTCCATTGTGACTAAATACTGTGTCAGTCCCTTTAGGGGAAAATAGAGCAGACTCTACAGAATTGTATATACCTGACTGACAGGTTGGGCTGTGGAGCAAAGCCAGGAGGGCAGTCACAATGAAAACCTGAGTTAATCATATCTTCAGTGGATGCAAAATTTCACTGTATGGGATTATTCAGGAAAAATAGAAAAAGGTTTCTTTGTTAGAAGGCTGAATTTTGTCTTGCATTCTCCCTGGAAAAAACAAGAATTCATAGCTAAGAGATGAATACTCAAATGTAATTTTGTTTCTTGCCTTTCCATCTTGGCATAAAATATCCCCAGAGATCTATTGTTTCTGTGAAGAATTGATGAGGTTGCCAAACAAAACACACAAGATTTTATTTTGGTGGGTGTACATGTAGTATTCTGGGTATTATTATCCTTTGTGTCTGTTCAGTACATGGACATTATCGTAGTCTTTTCTGTATAAAATAACCCTGTGAATTTTAGAGCTTTGTACATGAGATATCATAAAGCAGAGATGAGACTCTAAATGGATGTGTCTAATTACCACTGAATCTTTAAATATGCTCCCCAAGCAGGAAACTAGGAAAAATCACCTTTTGGGATACAGGAGGATTTTATTAATAATACTAACAAATATTTTTTGTATTATATTAAGCTAAGGGTGGTGAAGTTTGGTCTTAGAAGACCTTAGGCTTATTTGCATTTGATCAAATTAAATAGCTCATAAGTAAAACTAATCAATATTTTCCAGTGAAAATATTTTCATTGGAAAGTGTTCTGCTTTAAATGAAGATTTGCATTTTCAGTATTTCTCGCTGTTCCTGAATTTGTTGTGGTTTTCTTTAATTGAAAGCTATACTGGAAAGGTTCAGTGAATTAAATTGTTATGATCATTTTTATAATGACTTTAATAAAAATATCAAGCAATAATAACATAAAGTGGAGCCAACTTTAAAACTGAAAATAATTGTGGAATAGTTCTGATGTGCTGTACTTGTCTTGTGTACAGTCTATTTTGCAGTTTTTTCCCCATATGCTGACATTTCAAAAACCTGAGAACTCCTTGCCAAAGGGTGGCTATAGCATTTTGTACAGTCAATCTAAAACTCATGTTTATAAAACAAGAGGGTTAGCTTGGGCATCTCTATCTTTGCTGAGTTAGAGATTATGGGGTGGCTATATCTCTTTGTACAGTCAGTGTGAGAGACATATTTATAAAACAAGAGGTTACACTTAGGCATCTCCTTTTGGCTCAGGTAGGGGTTCATTTCTGTCCTCTGTAAGAGTTGGTAGCACTAGATACCTCCTACAAATATGTACGCTTCGTTCATCTCTGCTTTATGATATCTCATGTACAAAGCTCTAAAATTCACAGGGTTAAAAATCAGTCTCTTAGAAAGCTGGGATAAATTCCTTCTCATAGTTCCAAGAAGGGAAAGTCTATTGACCTTATGAGATTCCAAATGTAATATATACTTAGATGGGATCTTAACTATGACAGTGGAATAACATTTGTCAGTAATGTAACTACAGATGGGTGAGAGGGGCACTAGCTCCAGGTGCCTATTTAGAAGGGGTGCCAAAATTTTCTCCTACCCCTATGCAGTCTATGCTCCAGCAGCAAGAGCAGCTCCACAGGCAAGGGACAGAAATTACACATAAACCAGTATAAGTGGTTGGAAACTGGTTCAGATCTGTAACACAATAGAAGCTCAGTGCCCAGAAACCACTTTCAAAATGGACAAAGCTGGCTTAAGATAAACCTGGATGTAGTATCACACTTAACTGATTTAGGATAAATTGGTTTATTGAACTTCTGCCCAAGATCCCCCATGTACTGAAGCTAACTCACAGTCCCCAGGCATGCTAGGATGCTTTGCACTTCACCTAAAACCCCCACCTCCCTTGCATGGTGGGCAGGCTAGCCTTGGTCCAAGCTGTGTACTCCAGCCAAGCAGGGAGGCATGCTCAAATCCCCCCTGGCTTTTGCAGGAATGCAGCTGCATTTCTGGAATCAAAAGTGAATGTCTGTTTATTTGCTTATCAGTTCAATCTATGCAGCTTAGGCTAACCCAGGGGTGGGCAAAATACGGCCCGTAGGCTGGATCCAGCCCAGCAAGCAATTCCACCTGGCCTGTGGGCACCCACCAATTAACTGTACCCCACTCAGCCCACATGCCTCGCTCCCACCCTAGGGTGCAGAAGGGCCCGGCCAAGCCAGCATGCAGCTTCTGGGCAGGGCTACTGCTGCCACTGATGCAGCTGCCAAGGGACCTTCTTGGCTTCCCCAGCCTCCAGTAGCTCCTCCTTGTCTTCCTGCTGCAGCACTTCCTCTGGGCAGCAGGTAGAGAAGTGGTGGGTACAGGGAGAGCTGTGGTTGAAGAAGAGCTGCAGCTGAGTGGGGGCGGGGAGCATGGGGTTGGTGGGACCACAGAGCCCATGCCCGGGGGGCAGTGGGAACATAAAGCTCAAGTGGGCAGGGTGTGGGTCCCCCTATATGCTCCCCCCACATAGTGCACAGCTCCCGGCACTGGCAGCAGCAGCAAGAGCAGGTGGGGACCCTCAGGGTCCTTGTGGTGCTGATGCCCGGCCACACATGGTTCCAGCCAGTGATGCAAGTGGTGACAAGGAGCACAGCCAGGCCAGTCCATCTCTATTGTGTGGAGCTCTCTGTGGCACGTGCAGTTCCCGGTACCCATATGCCACTGCAGGAAGCCCCGTGCAATGGAGCCAACTACCTTTCCCATCACGTGCAGTTGCCAGGACTCTGCCAGATGTGGTGGGGACCCCCACCCCCTGCTTCCATGACTGCAGGGGGTGGCAAAGGCAGCTGGCTCCATTGCATGGGACTTTCCCTGGGGGCATGCGAGTGCTGGGAGCTGCACATGCACCATGGGGAGCCCCACGTGATAGAGGTGGGAAGGCTTGGCTATACTTCTTGTCACCACTTGCAGCACTAGTCAGAGCTGTGCACCATTGGGCAGCAGTGCCTGTGTGGGCCATGAGAGCCCCAAAGGCCCTTGTCTGCTGCTTCTGCTGCTGCCAGCAATGGGGGCTGTCATGAGGGGAGTGTGTGAGTGGTCCTTACATCCCCCCATGCTCCCTCACACCCCACAACCCCCACACACCCACACCCTGCCCCCACAATCCCCCACATATGCACACACCTGCAACACACCCTACACCCCTCCACACCAGCCACACCCCCTCACATACCTCCCACACCCCACCATATACACTCACCCTCATCCATACCCCACACACTCCCCCCACACACTCCCCCACAAACAAAATACAAGAGTAAAACTTTATTTTTGATGTATTATGCATTCATTTCTATATACACTACACAAACAAAAATCATGACAAAAATATTTTTTTATATAAAATTAAAATACATTATACTAAATGTTTGACTTTTAGTATATGATGTAGTTTTTTTCTGAATCAGATGGCAACCCCTCCCCGCCTTTCAAAAGGAATGCTTCTGGGGGCAAGGGGATGGACTTCCAGTGGCAAAGGTTAGAGGTTATGGGTAAGACTTCAAGTCCCAAGATGATGACCAGGAGCGGGGCATCTGTCAAGGGGTGGGGCTACACTTGCAGCCCCTGACAGCTCACCACAACTCATTAAGCAGCCCTCCAGCTGAAACAATTGTCCAGCCCTGGACTAATCTGTAAAGACTGAATCATTTCAGGCTTTTTGACTTAGCTACAGCATTGCTCTTGCAGCAGCAGCCAGTGCACAGACACCACACTGCTGCTGCTTTAAGAGCAAGACCCGGGGCATGCAGAGCATGTAGCAGCAACAGCCAAGGACCATTTTGGATAAGACCGCAGCTCTCCCCTAGCCTTGGACCCCCACAAGCTCTCAAATTTCCACCCTCCTCACCCTCAACACACTCTCCTGCAGGTACCAAACCCTGCTTGTTACATCACTGACATTACACAACCATGGACCATCTTCTGTTTGCAAGAGTAGACACATGTATCTGTATTTGCTGTGCTTGCAAGTGATACTTTCATGGATTTATTTAACAAGAGATTTAGTGGAAAAGTTACAATGAAGCTCATAGCATATTTAAGAAAGACAAACTATCAGAAAATGAGGCAAAGGTAGTTATTGTTAGCATGTTTAGTTTCTTACTGGCAGATGAAATAACTCTTCCTAGTTAAGGTGATACGTACAGAATATAGAAAAATATTTCAATAGTGATGACATTTGGAAAGAAAGATGACATGCACATAAAGTTTATTTCACGTCCTGTGGGCTTTGCTGGGGATTTGCTATACACCAGCAAAATTTTCTTAGGGGAACAGAAAAAGATTATTTGTTCAATACCTCTAATATGAACATTGACAAGTGGAAAAATAACTAATAGAAAGGAAAATGTGATTTCAGATCATCCCGACAGTATTTTTTACATCTTAAGGTACAAGTAAAGGTAAAGGTATCATGTTTACAGCCCATAGAGGCCCCCCCGCTTTTTAACCTAAGCATGAGCAGAGGGTGATCTGATCAGCATCACACTCCCACTACCTTTACCCTCAGATAACTCCTGGTACCAACTGGAGAGGAGGCTGAGTGGGCCTCAGAGCTGTACGGAAAGTGGAAACAATGAGTGGAAACTCAGCACCTTCACCTGGGGTCAAATCCAAACCCTTCCAGTCTGTAACCACTTGCCCCTACTAGCTGAGTTCCCATTTTGTATATTTAAGAATTTCAAAATCCTTTATTGCTATTATGCTGTTATAATCCATACCACCTTGTAACTGGGAGCCCAAGCAGCTAAATAGGGGCCAGCTGTAGGAAGGGGGCAGCAAGGAAACACTGCTGCTTAAGCAATAAGCTGCCCAGCAAAGTAAAAGGGAACACCTGCAGCCAGTCACGGACATGCTGCCCAGAACAAGCTGGCTGACAGAGCATAGACAGTTAGGAACCAAAGGGTAGGAGTGCCAGTTGCAAGGCTACTTGCCCTGCAGTACAATAGGGCAGAGCTCCATTATAGGCAGCAAGGGTGCTGCTAGAACAATAGGTGTAAGCTGCCTTGGAAACCAGCTGTCAGGCCCTGATGAGAAATCCCTGCAGGTGATTGGGGGAGTCACCTGACCAGAAAAGGCCAGGGCTTGGGCAGCATATAAATCCAGTGCCTGAGACAAGACTGGCAGTCTGGTTTTGATGACAGAAGAGATGTTGACAGATACTTGAGCTACCTTAGGCTAAGCAGGTAGCTTGCTGATGACTTGTATGAGTCAAGTGAGGAGCTGCTGTTTGGGTTAAGGTACATCACTGCGTTATAGCCAAGGTTAAGGTACACCATTTGTGTTATAGCCAAGAAAGGGCTTATTCTTTTGTTACAGTTGTAACTGGAGGCTTGCATTGGGACTAGCAGAGGTGGTAGGAGGTCCCTGCAACACCAGAGAGGCATATAAGGCTTTAGCTTGCTGGGGGCAGGGAGCAAGCTGTAGTATGGTCCAAGAGGGCAGGGACTGACCAGGGCATTGAAGCCCACCTTGGTATGAGATTAGACTGTGGTCAAGTGCTCATCAAACTGATTGGGAACACCTGTGAGGCATGGGCAAGATGATAGAGGAGGTCAGAGGCCAAAAATGGCTCATAAAGCAATAGGTGTCCTGGGAGCATGTACAGGCCAGGAGGGCCAATGTAGTATGAAGATTGGATTTGGATTAGTGTGGGCTGGGAGGAATCTGCTGGTGGGTAGACAGCTCACTCTAGGGCCCTTAAGCAGCCTCCCTTTCAAAATTTTACTTAATATCAGGGTGTAGCAGGTAGAAAGGGAGGGAACCCTACAGCCAGAGCAGGGCAGGAGCTGTGGGTCCACTGGGGATGTTGTGGCTGCCCCTGGGTACAGTCTCTTTTTAAACACCTCTAAAAGCCAGAGAATACTAGGTCTATTTTGCCACACAGAATCTGTATGCTAGGCTATCTATGATTTACACAAGGTCATGCAGAAAGTCTTTGTCAAAACTGGTAAT
Organism: Gavialis gangeticus; assembly: GCF_001723915.1. Classification (NCBI taxonomy): domain Eukaryota; kingdom Metazoa; phylum Chordata; order Crocodylia; family Gavialidae; genus Gavialis; species Gavialis gangeticus. Next base: position 115,012,447 of record NW_017729025.1, on the reverse strand, counting down.
ACCACCTGGGAATATTGATTCCCCATTCTAGTGTATTAACTGCTAATGTAGAGCCAATTAATATGCATATTATGTCCTGTTCAAAGTCCTATTCTGTACCCATCACTGTGGTATCTGAGAGCCAATAAACATGTAAGAGAGCTTCTTGTGAACATGATCCGTCCAAGAGCAAGCTTAAAAGAAAAATCAATGTGAAATAAATGAATTGTCAGAAGTTAGAGGAACAAAACCTATTGGGGAAGCAGATTCCTAAAATGAAAGAATGGTTGAGGATAAAAAGAGAATCTGGCCAGAAAGCTTAAAGGAAGAGATGTGAAAGAACTAAGTCTAATATTTGAAGAAGCAGCTATCAAAATAATGTGAAAAGAAGCAGTCCAGGGAAAAGAAGTACTAGAAAGAATTTTAATATTGTATGCAATGAAAGAAGAAAATATGAATATTTCTTGGGCTAAAATCAATCCCTGCTATAACCCAGGAAAACTTAGTGCTGTCTGTAGAAACAATTGAGTGACACTTGTAAGTGGAAGGATAACTCCAAACCAGTCATGAATATTGTTAGTAAATTTGCTTGGACTAGAGGAATAATGGGCATCTGTACCTTGTCACTACAGATACTTGTTTTATTAATCCAACCATGTGGAATGTGCTACAGTTAACATGCCTTTTAAAGTTAAATGTGTCGCTTCTCATATTGAAACATTAGACTGAGGTGGCTGGTGCTTGTGAAAGGTTGTCTTGTGTTTGGTGTATTTATCCGATGTGGATAAAGATGTGCATTCTGAACCCTAGGGGAAAAAGGACTCTAGCACTACTCACTGCAGGGTGCCATATTTTATTAGATCCTAGGCAAGATGTGTGCTGGTCTGCTTCTGAGACTCCTGACTAGGCCCATTACTGATTCATTACAGACCTCTGGCACAAGAAACGCAGCATTACACATGCACTCACATATGCAGTTTTCCTAGGCCTATTCTTCAGGGACACTTGTCACTTGCAGGGATCTCCTGGTGACATCTTCCCCCAAAGTCTACCATATATGCACACATTTAAAGAGAACTCATAACACTATTGATGCTGAGTGATGTTTTCCAAGGATATTACAGAAGTGACTTTCTTCTCACTAGGGCTAAAAGTACAGATATTTGGGGGCATTAGGGAGAGATTAAATTGATTCAAAATGGCTGTCCAATATCAGGTAAGTCAGGATGGGGGGGAATAGCTGGGGGTTGGGGGTCCAGTAGGCTGATGTGGGGGCAGGTACAATCCACAAGTGGGGTGGGAGAGCAGGTGTGACCCACAGTTGGGGGGTCCCCCCAGTGAACCTATCCCTCCCACCTCTCCCCACACCACCTTACTTGCTTGACTCCAGCAGCAGCAAACACTGATAAAAGCAGCTGCACCTGGAGCAGCTTGTGGAACAGGGGTTGAAAGCACTGGTTAGGGGGAAGCAAGGGGCCAAGGGTGGGGCAAAAAATAGACCAGTGTGAAGGGAGAGTGGGTTAAAAGAGGAGCCTTGGGATGGGCTAGTGGCTGTGTTTTCCCAGCTCTGGGGCTGCACAGAGAAAGTAGACAGAAGTTCCATGCACTGGTTTGACCCAAATTGAATGAATCTGCTACTATATAGATCCAGGTTTAACTTAAACTGGCTTCTGCAATTTTTAGACTGGTTTGTGTGCATGGAACTTCTGTTCAGTTACAGGTGTAGACTGATTGCTGGTCACTGAGACCGGGTCTGTTAGAATAAGGTTGGCACAGGGAGAAGCTAAATTTAAATTGGGTGGCCATTTTGAACCCAATTTAACCTCCAGGATATCTGTACTTAACTTTCCCATGCCCCCTTGTTACATATGTGATCATAACTGCCACCCCATCTCCTTTATTTCTTGTCCCCCTTCCCCTCTCCTGTTGTTTTTTCTGTACTTTCTGCCTATGGGCCTGGAAAAGTGTCATGCTTACATTAGCATAACCTCTCCTTATATTGGGATGACAATTTACTCAAACAGAACAGGCTATGATGTGCCTTCCCACCATAACCTAAAGTTGCAGAGCATCTACTTCAGCAAATACCCCAGAAGATGTGGTCAGTTGTTCACTTCAGATACTTGGCATGCAAAACTAATGCAAATATCACAGGTGTTAATATGTTGTGTGTCCAAGTTCTGCCTTTCTCTTATCTTCATCTTGCTTTTCTTTTCCTCAAGCAATCATCAGCAGGAGATACTGCTGGAAGAACAGAAAAAAGAACCTTGGGCCAGTGAACTTTGTAACTTGTATCTGTAACCTTGTGTTCCTGACCAGGGGCACCATGATGCTTGGCAAGCCAGTAGCCTTCTTCCTAGTGTCAGAACTGCTGTGGCTTGAACCTGGAATGTGGTCACCACTAAAGGAAGCCCAGGCCCTTGCACTACCAGGCAGCTGATCCAGCGCTAGTCCCACCACAGCCAGGAGGTTCCTAGGAAGGAACCAGGTGATTTGGGGCTAACCAGAGAGCTAAAACCCCTTCCTACTTCCTCCAGGGCCTTGTGCCTGCAACAAGGTTACCTGGTGCAGCTGCTTAGGGCTGTCCTGCTTTGATTCAAGTTAAACTTTGTTACTGCCTTGGATTTCCTGGTTTGGATTGAATGCTTGACCATGACCTCAGTGTGACATTCTGAATCCTGGACTTTATATGCAGATTTGGCCTTGGCAGTCGCTCCTTTTAAACCCTGATTTAGGATGAATCACTAAGGTTGACTGCCTATGACCTGGTCAACACTTACAGTAAATGCTAGGCTGTGGTTCCTATCATAACTTCAATAATCTCTTCTTAACATTCCCAAAATGTCTCTCTCTTATCTGACTTGAAGATTAACTTATTTTAATTCGTTGCCCTCTTAACCTACTCTTAAATTCAGTCCCTTGTTGATCCTTGCAATTTTTTTTTATCTCAGCCAGTATAAAGAAGGCATTGCAGTACATTAGAGTAAGAATTATTAGGCTGACCATACTCCTCCAGATACCAGGCCACAGAGTAAACCAGGTCCTTGCTCCACAACACATTTTGATTTGGATTAATACATAAAATATAATTAGGATTTTCTTTCAGCTTGTTCTTAAATGCTTCCTATTATTCACCTGTGATAACTTTAAATTTCCAAGTTGTCTTTATGTCAGTGTGTGCTAAATGGCCTGATATACTGTATTTTAGACCCCAAAACATCTGAAGGAATCCATTAAGCAAACACCAAAAACAAATGGAAGGTCAAACATACCTTGTCATTTAAAGGGAATACATTAATACGTCTTGCCTAAAGCCCTTTTGATTCTGGACATGCATGCACATGTCTGCCTGCTGTAGCCTTCATTCCCTGTCAACTCAAATCAATAAAACAACAACAGTGCATACTTGCAGCAGTGAAGCAGTTAACACTGCATTTTCTTTTCTGTGTATGTGCCACCTCTTTAGCATTCTTTCAGCATCACTTCTGGTGTATGCATTAAGTTTTAATTAGCATTCCCTGAAAGAAGGCAAGGATCCTGTTATTAACCACTGGAGGTGTAAATTTGTTTAGGGAGCTGAGTTACCATAAAATATTTCCAGCTCTACCCTCTTCCATCAGAAGATTCTGACACTACTTAATGTAATTTGACCATTTTTAGAAGATCATGTAACAATTAAAGGCAAATAAATAAAATTAAAAATAAATTGAATCCTTCCTCTCAATCATACAACTTCTGATTTAATCTTATCCAGACTAATGAATAAAAAATGAGAGGTTTTTTTTTCCCCTCTAATGCTTGAGTGAAACATGTCTTGCTGCCTTATGGATCTGACAGTGCCACCTACTGGCTAAAAGCTGTCACTAACCTTACCAGTGCTACCTTTTGAGCTTTTAATGATTTTACATATTGCTCCAACATTGTTGAAACAGCCGAAGCATGGTGGAAGAACAGCTAGGGTGCCTTACTGCAGAAGCATAGGTTTGAGCCCTGCTTTAGACTTGTGTTGATGGCTGTCCTCCAAATGATCCAAATGCATTCAGTTTGGGGACCCAAACCTGACTGCATCCGAAACACTAACCTCATTACTCCTTTGGTGCCACCATAGAAAAATCAGGCCAGAAGGAATTTCAAGAGAATGCCTAATCCAACTCCACGTTCTAAGCAGGATTGTCTCTAAATCACCCCAAACAAATGTTTGTCTAGCCTCCGTTTAACATTTTTCAGTTACGAATTTTTTTCATTTGCTTAACCTCCTTTATAGATATTATTTAATTAGGAAAGATCTTTCTAACTTAAATCTCCCTCATTGCAATTTAAGCCCATCCATTATTTCTTGTTCTGTACCCTGGAGATGCAAGGAACAATTGATTACTTTTCTCTTTATAACAACTTTTTTTATATTTGTAGACTATCAAATCCCCTGAGAAGCATGTTTTGGCTGGTAATATCTTTTATTGGACCAACTATATAGCACCACTTAGAGTTGGTCCAATAAAAGATGTAACCAAACAAATCTTGCTCCTCACACATTCCCTGGGCTATCATTGCTGTGAGCACAGCAACATTACAAGACTACTATCAAATCCCCTCCTCAACTGTTTCTTGTCTGGACTAAAGAATCCCATCTCTTCCCACCTTTTCCTGAATACATCTTGTTTTCTATATTCCTATGAACTTGCTTTAAAATAAATGGCTGTTACTTCAAAAGCAGCTAAATGTCATAGAAGTCTAAGTCCATTGTTCAGAAGTGAGGAGTTGAGAAGTTTGGCATCCAATGTTTTATATAGACTCTGCTAAACTAGTTTTGAAAAAGAGAAATACATGGATACTGAGAAGATTTAGAAAATCCAATTCTGCAATCCATGCTCATGTGAATAGCGTTTATCTTACTAGCTTAGAAAATTCAGGAATATCACACACATCCTCCCTAGTTCTGCCAATAGATTTTTCAGATGTCTTAGAGCATGTATATCATGAACTCTTATACCTTAATGAAAACCATGGTCAAATCTTTGTTAAAGACTCCCTTTCTCCAGAATGTCCTGTACATATTGGCATTAAAACAGACATCAACAAAACCAGCAAGTTAAAAATATGTAAATGTTGTCCATATCAAGTGCTCAGTGTCCAGAGGTTAATGGAAATAATAGAGGCAAACATGACAGAACTTAAAAAAAAAATTGGCAAATAGCAGACAATCATGAAGACCCAGATCCGGAGAGGGACTTGGGTGCTGAACACTGAATATTGTAATGCCTACCTTGTTGGCATCTGACCATGGTAGTGGAATCCACAGCTATGAACCAGAAGCCTAGACTCCCTGTGCAATACATGGGAATGGTCCTTATAAACTAACATGCTGAGCAGGGAGACATGGCTAATAAGGAAATGCTGAAAGCAGGGATATGTCTTAAATTATATCCCTCTCCAGGGCTTAGGTGTTTTGCTTCATGTTACCCCAAGATACCTCCTTCCATTCACTGTCTGAAACCTACTCCTGAGCCTTTTCTTCCAGAAACTAAGGGGGCATTTCTTTTTCAAAACACAGCTGGCAAAGAAGCTACTCTTATCTTCCCTTTGTGCAACAGTTCAGGGGTCTGAGCACTTGCACAGGATGTGGGAGACCCAGATTTAATTCCTTCCTCTTCCTGAAGGAATTCAAACATCTCTCATGAGATGTACCTTGACTAGCAGGCTAGAGGTTACTCAGTGTAGAGTGACTAAATGTTCTTTTAACATCTTCTCAAGCTCTTCCACTTAGCATAAAAGAATGAAAAATTAAGCAAGCATGCAAAAGAATGTCCTTTTCTTTTTCATGCCCTTGTAACAAGGTATTTAACAGAATTTGCAGATTTGTTGGAACCTGACAGGCCACTCTCTGTGAGTACTTCTGGTTTGGCCTCAAACTTGCAACCTCTGGGCTGTCAACCATGCACCTTAGCACCCATGTCATTGGACAATGCTCTTAGGGCAAGTTAGGACACTTATCTGGTGACTGCTCCAAAGCCTGTTTATACATTTTATCCCAAGTTCTTTTAGGGCAGGGGTGGCAACCTGCAGCATGTGTGCCACAAGTGGCATGGGTGGCCTCTGTATGTGGCACTAAGCAGGCAGCAGAAGCAGAGCAGCAAATCAGGCAGGCAGAAGATCAGAGTGGCATTTGGGAAGGCTTGGGGCTTAACTTGTGGTAAGCCTGCCAAAAAGGTTAGCCCCACTTGTGTAGCATATGTCTACACTAATAATTAATGCCCTTATCCTCCTGATTAGCCAAATTGTAAATCCATATATTCAAATCCAAGTGCAAATCTATTCAAAGTCTAGATGCTCTGAGGGAAGTGTTTCCAGAATAGTATCACAATTGCCTATGATAAATGTCAAGGGCTATAGGGTGTACAGGAGGGACAGGATA
>NW_017729025.1:114996881-115005085 GCF_001723915.1 Gavialis gangeticus | reverse complement strand
ATCTACTCAGGTCCCTTCTGACCCTAGAAACTATGAAATCTTCACATAACCTAATGTTAAAAACAAGCGGGAAAAATATTTTTAGGCACTTCATTTCTTCTATAGGATTTATAAGAAGAGCAAGAGCAAATCTCCTTTGTTAGTTTTTTCTTTATACATTACACTTAACTGCCATTATAAGAAAATGGAGGGATTTTATAAGCATTGATTGATTTGTTATATGTTCCTGGCAGAGAGAGATTTATAGTACTACTTATATACAGAATTTCCTGACTAAAGTGATATTGGAGCAAGGCTTTATGCATATTGTATTCATTTATGCTTATGAGAGCCATTAGCTACAACTTAAATAGTTTCACAAGTGTAGCATTATAAACATGAGCAAAGTTCATAAACACTTTAAAGTATGCCATTTCATAATTACAATAGAATAAAACTGTATTGACAACATATGTTAATCCAGAAGTGTGACTGTATGCAAAATTTGCAAAAATTGACCACATCTGGCTGTGTTCTATACTGTAGATATAGGATTTACATATAAAGAAGGCACCTGGGTTACAGTAGAAAAGACGAGAGCAGCCTATTGTTACTGCTTTTCAACACTAGGATAAAAGCGATTATATAAATAATTGAAAAAAGACAGGTGGCACATAAAAATTAACTATAGTACCATAGTGTTGATGAACGTACTTATTAATTTATTGTTCCCTTGCTTGTACATTGTATTTATGACATCTCAAACTGACAAGGGAGTTTAAATATGCTGTAGGATTCATTTGCTTAATGTTAGTCATCCTGCTGCAGTTTTGCAATGTTTTTATTTGTGATGTAAATGATGTTCTCAGTGTAAAATGAGGGGTGCCAGACATGTGCAACATATCACCTTGAGACAAAAAGGAGTCATGCCCCTCAGAATGAAGGACATGTGATAGCTATGGCTGTGTGTATGTTTGGGCAGGGATCATGGGGTTATGCTTAAATGATGAGGATAGGTTCCAAAGCTCAGTGTAAATGAAAGTGGATCAGGAACAGCTTAATTTCAAAGCCTGAATTGTTCCAACTTGTTTGATTTCTGAAACAGAAGAATGTTTTTATTATTAATTTAGATTACTTTGGGCAATTCCACCTCTCTTAACATTATGCTTCTCTTCATGATGTCTACCCTTTCTTGACTACTAGAATATTCTTTAGATGTATTGCAAATCTGGTCAGTCAGCCAGTTATCCTGACTAGTAAAGAAAATACAATTTGTGACTTGCTGTGTTTTCGTTACCTAACAAGTCCCTAGCTATGTTGAAATACTAGCCCTTTTTTGATGGCTAGGGACAAATCAAGGTTACCCTTTCAAAAGCATGAGGGGAAGGAAAGTTGTCTGATCCTTGGTGTTCCCCATTTATATCACTTCTTAGTTTCAGGTAGTGATTTGGAAAATGATGCACATTGTATGAAGAAGGTGATATCAGGATAAGAGTTAAAGTTTCTTGGGTGATCCACGTGTTGAATTTCCCAGCTTTCAGTGCTGATGCTGCTTTTTCTCTGAGGAAACTACAACATTATCTTAAAAACTCTTCTCTTTAAATAATTGCTAATATTCACAACTCTAACTCTAGTGTATTGAAGCATACTGTCTGGAGTATACATTTCAAAATGAAATACCAATCGGTAAGGTTTGCAAGTAAAAATAATTCTGTTATTTCTTCGTTCTGAGTGATACAGGCCACCTCGATACCAGATAATTCTTGCATTCTTATCTCTAGGAGCTGTAAGAACTCCTCTTCCACAAGGTAAATAATTAGTGATTCTTTTCCACAATAAATCACAGAATTAGTAAGTTATTAAACTCTTTTTGTAAGTGCATTTGCTCACATGGAAAGCTAGAGAACCAGCTAAATTGGTGCATCAAGGAGAAACATTCATCTTGTCTGAGCCCATTTTTTAAAACAGGTTCATCTAATACAAGTTAAACAGGCTTTCCTTGGGCAATATTTTTGCATTTCTGGCATTGTAGTATTACTCAGGATAAACAAGTCTAACTTGTATAAGCTAGGTTTCAAGGATACACTTAATAGATTTTTTTTCAAGAGTAAAGGTAGCCCATCTATGGCTTGGCAGAGGATTGAGGCCTGAACATGACTAGATGTATTAACTGTATTTATTGTGTTGACTTGATATTTTTTTCCTTTCTCTTTGTGCTATGTATATGTGATTACATGTTTAAAAGTAGCAGAGCTCAGCCATGCAAGAAACTAAATTAACAGGAGCTTTGTACGTAAAAGAATGGCAGGAGCATGCCCCAAAAGAAGCGGTCACCTAGTTTCAACCAAAAGCAGCTGGACATAGTGCAGATGAGCTGACCAAAGAAAAGGCAATGAAATCATCAGTACATAAATGTTTTACAAACAAACTGACTCCATCTAAAGTATTGGAAGGCCTGCAGAAGTGGATTTATCCTGAAGAGTCAGGGACCTTACCACATAAGTGTCATTAGCACCAAAGAAGAAGAAAATAATCAGGCTTTGCTAAAACAAGGGCTGACCCTTTTGCAGGTCTATTGCACAAATGCTCTTCTGCAGCATTTTCATCTGGAACATATGGTGCATGTATAATTTGTTTCAAAGTCTAGGAAGTGATTGGACCACTTTACATAATTGGGAGAGATAAGAAACCAGCTTTCAAGCAAGGAAGAAAGGAGGAAGATAACCAAACAAGCTAAAAACAGATGACTGGTTTCATTCGCGGCTGATGAATCTGAGAGTTGACTCGTGTTGAAGCAGGCACAGGACAAACATTTACACACAGGCTTCAATGGCAACAAACTTTAATTAGTGGCTGTTGTTTCATGGAAACATGTTAGCTTGGAACCCTCAAAGGTACTGAACACAGGGCAGGGGGCTTGTCCCTCAGTAAGGACCAAGGTTTGCTGCAAGACCAGATGCTCAAATGCAAATCAAGCAGGTCAAGTATGTTCAGCTCGAGTGCCACCTTAAGCAGCCAACAGGCAGAGTTGCCAACTCACAGGCCTGGGCATTGCCACTGCTGGCAGCAGCAATCACCTCAGGCTGCCTGCCCAGTCCACACCCTTGATCTCCCAGTAATCATGCACTTTGCTTCTCCTAGTTGCCTATCTGCTACCTGTGGGACTTTCCCATAGAGGCTCTTCACTAGGCTGCACCTGCACACCTGAGGAAGAATATCAGCACCCAAAAGCCTGCCCAGATCTATCCCAACTAGGCAGCTGGTCCAATAAAAGAGCTCATCCTAGGAAAGCCTGGCCCCTCAGCATAATTCCTGGACCATTACACTTAACCAACCAAACATGCAGAGTATTCAACTGGCAAACAAGGCTGTTTGGGTAAATGTGAGATCTTTTATTAGACCCACTAAATAGTTGGAAAAATTGTTCTTTGAAAGTTTTGGGGCACAAGCACCCTTCTTTGGGCATAGGGAGAGTCTGCTGGTGTCGTGTGTCCTCTTGGATGGAAAAGGAGCCAACATGCAAAATGCAGGTCAGTGAAAATGCAAATACCTGGTAGGGAAGATCAGAGGCCGTGGGAAACAATAGGTGAGAGGGGAGTGTGTGGGCCTGCATGGCCTTGCCTGGCCTTTCCAAGGTGTGTGTGTGTGTGGGGGGGGGTATACATGTAGCCTTGTTTGGGGACTGGGGTGTTGGGGGTTTAGATCTGTCTAAAGTATATGCATATGGCTTTGCTTGGGGGGCTGTGGGAGCCTGTGTGTGTACCTATAGCCTTGGTTGGGAGGGTTGTGTGCATGTGTTTAAGTGTGTGTCTGTCCAAAGTATGTGTGCATGGCTTTGCTTGAGGGCTGTGTGAGCGTGTGTACACATATAGCCAGGGTGTGGGTGGGTGGCTTTGTTTGGGGGCTGTGGTGCGTGTGTGCAGTGAGATACGTCTATCTAAAGTAGGTGTGTGCGCCTGTCTACATCGTGTGTAGACATATCTGACGGTCTGAAGTGTAGGGAGGTCAGGCGGTGTGTGTTGGGGGGGCTTGCCCCATGTACCTACACAGGCAGTAGGCCTGGCGCCAAAGGCCCAGCTTCCTCCACTCGCAGACCCCAAGAAAGGGGCGCTCCGCCGCTCGCGCGCTCCCGCTTCCCGCCCCCGCCCAACTGCTGCGCTACCAACTTCTTTTCGAACTCGCTCCCCTGGCGAGGGGTGGGCGGGGCCCCGACGCCGAGCTGCTATTCGCCAGGCAGGAGGAGGCGGTAGACTGCAATTGGCTAGGGCGCGTCCTGCTTTCCCCGCGGGGTGGGAAGCATTTGGTGCCTGCAGTCTCCGCTGGTTCAATTCAAATCGGCGGGAGGACAGGGCCCGCGCGTAGCGCAAGTGGGCGGGGCGGGGGAGGCCACGCCTCATGGTGGTGGTGTTGGGGGGGACACCGAACTACACAGGGGCTAGCCCCGCCCCCACTTTGCGACACCTTCGGGTGGGGGGGGGCCCCCGCGGGAACCTGGGGCCGGTGGCGCCAAACGTTTAAACCGGTCCTCGCAGGGCCCCGCCCATTCTGCGCTGCCAGCCAATCGGCGCCCGCCAGCCGCGCCGTGATTGGTGACCGGGGGCGCGCGGGGCGGGGTGGGTCCAGCGGCGGGGCAGCAGTTAGGGCGGCGGGCAGGTAGGTGCGGCCGTGGGGGTTGGGCCATACCCGGACCGGATTCGACCCGACCTGACCCGACTCCTTCCGGCCGGGGCCCGCGCGCCTCGCCGCTCTCCCCGTTCTCACCCCGTGTCCCCCCCGCAGGATCCGGCCCCGCCGCGATGCCGCCCGGCGCCCCCAGCCCGTGAAGGAGCATTTCGCGCCGCGCAGGGGACATGGACCGCTGCGGCGTCGCGGGGCCCGAGGGGAAGGTACCTGGGGCACTCGGGGCGGGGTGTACGGTCGGTCCCTTGCCGCAGGGGTCCGCGCGAGATGCCGGTGGTGGGTGGCGGGTGAATCCCCGCGCCCGTGAGTCAGGGGTATCTGGAGAAGCGGATGCAGAGGGTCTCAAGTTGCAGCCAGGGAAGTTTCGGTTGGATATTAGGAAGAATTTTTTCAAGAAGGTAGCGGTGAAACACTGGAGCAGGTCACCCAGAGAGGTGGCGGACTCTCCATCCTTCGAGGTTTTTAAGACCCAGCTAGACAAAGCCCTGGCTTGGATGATCTAGTTGGGGATGGTCCTGCTTTGAGCAAGGGGTTGGACTAGATAACTTTCTCAGGTCCCTTCCAACCCCCATTTTCTATGAAAACCGCTGCTGTAGAGGGAGGGAGCTAGGTTGTGTCACCTTGGGGAAGGGGTGCTGGGCAGGTGAAACTGGCGCCTCTGGCTTCAAATAAGAGATGCACCTTGCGCAAGCTGTTGAGAGCAAGAGCTCCCTTCACCCGCTCCAGTGCTGTGGTGGGCTGCCTTATTTTTTCTTAGGCATAGTTGGCCTGGTTAGTCTGGACACTGAAATCAAGGAGCAGGTGGGGGAGATTTGGCACCTTGTACCTACCCAAAGGGTGTGCATGTGTATGTGTGTATTTAGTGATTTCTATCTAAAGTGTGTGTGTGAAAGATCTGTTTCTACCTATCTGTCTATCTAAAGTGTGTGTGTGTACTAACGTTAGGTATTTGACCAGTTAAATAAAGTTCAGTCAATTGACTGGTCAAACATAGGTCAAAAATTGTAGAATAAATAAATAAATAAAATCACTAGCTAGCTAGCTGCTCCTATAAAAGGGGCCATGCTGGGAAAGCTTGGCCCCTCAGCATAGTTCCTGGACCATCACTCTTAACCAACCGGAAGCACTGGGTATTGGCAGACAAGGTTCTTCGGGTAAACGTGATATCTTTTATTAGGTCCAACAGGTCCTAATAATACACAGAGAAAAAGCACGCATTTTCCATTAAGGAATGTGACAAAACAATTTAAAATTATGTATATTTCTGTGGAGAAAACTACAGAAAGAGTAGGGTTATTGGGTTTTTTTGTAAAATTGCTATAATCTTTGACTGGTTTAAAAAATACGCAGTCAATTAATGAGTCAGACAGACAGACAGACATGCCAACCCTAGTTTAGACAAGCCAGCCAATTAATTGGGCAATTGACTGGCTTGCCAGCCCTTGTTTAGACATGTCTGTCTGTCTGTCTGTCTGTAGTGTCTCTGTTTAGATACACCCACTTTAATTCGGCTGTGAGTTGCAAATCGACCCTGCCTTCTACCTGACTGCAAACTAACATGGTTAACTACATCTAAGAAATACCCCGACATGACAATCCATTATGAGCTTAGCTTTCATGGGCTAGAGCAGATAAACTGAGCTCTAGCGCACCAAAGCTTGTGCTATATCTGTCTGTCTATATCAACTTTATATGGTTTGTAAGGTGGAAATCTACCCTGGCCATTATGTCTTAACCTGTGCAACATACCTGTCACTTGTAAAATGTATATCTGAATTACTTTATTTTTGTTATGCAGATATCTGAGCAAAGGGGTATAGGTGGTATAGGTCTGTTATGGCAGTTACAAAATCTCCAGTCAGCACTGAAGCCCTGTTATCTTGGATGTGGCAAATACACAGATAAGAGAGTGTGCAGTTTGAGATGTAGAAGCAAAGGTTATCCATCATGCCTGCTATATTCTAGCAGCTATTCAAAATGTACAAATACATGTCTTAAAATGTTAAGTAAGATTCATCAACACACAGAATAGTCCTCTAGAAGTTGGAGCTGGTATTTGAGTTCTTTTTTTTTTTTTGCTTGATGCAAGCCATTCCATTGTCTACATATTGGGTATAACTGTGTCTTATCGGTGTTCAGTCAAACTGATGCTAAAAACATTTTTTCCAGAATTCTGTTTTGTTTTTGTTTTTTATTTCATCTTATGTCCAAGAGCATCTTCTGTCCCATAAAATATGGTTTGCCATAGTATGGCCTGTTATTAGCACAAGCAAGACAAGTTCCTTTGTCAGTAATTCATGGGCTTTTACTTCCTTTAATCTTTTTTTCGTTACTCAGTCACTTTACCCAAACTTATCATCTCATCTCAAAGCAAACCAGACACTGTATCCGGCAACTTTTCAGGAGGGCTAGACATTTTTCAGAAACAGTATACTTGACCACTTCATCTAGCAACCTTTGGTATTGTTTTTCAGAAGATGGATGAACGAGCCTTTTTAGGTTGGGTGAACACTCAGACTTATATTTTCTTAGGAGCTAAATGGTAGGTACCGTTGAACACTGTAAACCATTGTTGATTTAATGGAAGCCTTTATTTGTAAGCCTGCACAATTTAGTCCAAAATAAACTAATCTTTATTTCAACACTGAAATAAGTCTTATATTGAAGTCTTATGTATGATATTGCCTCCAAAAATCTTGGAGTATAATTGTTTCCCTTTTTCTTGCTGCAGGAAAACTGCTCTTCTGAGCCATGTAAAAGTACATTGAAAACTCCCCTGAAACAATCAGCTACCTCACATTCAGTATTAGCAGAGATCCAGTCTAACTCTGGACCTTTGACAACACCCCCAAAACTCAAGGAAATCCCTCTTGGAGACCCATGGACACCCACTACTAACCTTAAGATACTGATCAGTGCGGCTAGTCCTGAGATTAGAAATAGGGAACAGAAAAAGGGGTTGCAAGATAGCGGAAGTGAAATCCTAGAAGCAAAACACTGTTTACAGGTATGTTGTCAATATATATTTTATTTAGTTAGTTTGTATTTTATTTGGGTTTTTTTTCACTAGATAGTTTTCAATGTTGAATGCATGCAACAAACTGTGTAAGTTGATATTTAGCGTAATTCAACTGCCTTCTTTAATTATGGACTAATTTCTTTTGAAATGCCATCTTATTACTTTTAGCCAGAAGTTCTGCAAGCCTTTTGCAACTCTGGCTGTTAAGGAAAAGGCCTGTAGTATTAGTTGTTAGTTTTTGTTGCCAGCTGTAAAACTATCAAACTTTTGTTTACAATATGCAAATTCTTATTTCTTGTTTTGATGCAGGAGCATTTCCAAGTACAGTGCAGCTGGCCACGGGCAACCCGGGACTCCTGTAGCAGAACCGAAGAACATCAGCTCACGAGCATCCACTGCTATTCCAGGAGCGCCAAACTCTGATGCCATGGACTGGCTGTTTTCCCCAAACCAAGCCAGGCGCCCCAGATGAGAAGTCAGGCTCATAAAGTTTTCATAAACCACCCTGCATTTCTCAGGTAATTGT
>NW_017729025.1:114985296-114991881 GCF_001723915.1 Gavialis gangeticus | reverse complement strand
GGAGCATTTGTCAGGAGATGAATATGAGAAATCTCAGCCAAGCCGTAAAGAGAAAAGTCTAGGATTATTGTGTCATAAATTCTTAGCTCGCTATCCTAATTACCCCATCACTGGGGAGAGTAATTATATTTGCCTTGATGAAGTAGCAGAAGAACTTAGTAAGTTTGTACATCTACTACAGTATCTATAAATAGGAAATATGTAAGGACTTATTCCTCTGAATACGCTGTTAAGGGGTACCATATGCTGTTTAGTGTACTCATGTTTTTTTTTTTAACCTTCAATTATTAAATAAAAATATCTTGACTAGTTTTAAGCTAAAGTTGAATACGTTTTTATAAAATGGGAAGCTACTCAGTATTTCACCATTATTAATATGTTATATGCTTAGTTTTATAGTAACTTTTTCAAAGTTTGAAATGAAAATCTGTTTACTTAGCAGAAACTGTTCTCCATTTTCAGATTTTTTTTCTTTTTAGGAAAAAGAATCTCGAAGTGTGTATGTGAAATATGAATTATTATAGATATTGCATAAAACTGAATGCTGGCCTTGGACCTGAAAACTATTGGCATATTAAGGAGTTGGATCTGTAGAAGTAGTATTATCAAAGTAGCATCTGCAATTTATATCCTGTCCAACCATAACATAAAAACAAGGTGCCACTTGCAAGAAATCCAGATAATATCAGTATGATTGCCCTTGTTGGTATCATATTTAATTTACGTTCTTCATCCAAAGTTGAAATTTTAAATTATGATCACTAGGGATAAGTGGTATTATTCCAAGGCCTAGAAAGAAGAAGGTTTCTGTGTCTGTCCAAGTTAATGAAATGTAAATTCATGCTGCTTTTGTATCAGCAGATGGTCTTTCACAGGAAAAATTGCACTTTACTAAAAACTACGTTGTATTTAATTATTTTCTACCAATTTTCAGATTTTTCTGTGCATTATCTCAATAGCAGTGGTTCTCAGCCTTTTCAAACTGAAGGCACCCTCCATAACCTGTGAATTGAGTGGCACCCTATTTGAAAAGCTAATTTATTTATTACAGTGTTTGATTCCTTGCTGAGGGGCCAGGTAGTGGGAGAAGGGGAGCAGCCACACAGGAAAAACCTGAACCTGTACTTATCTGCTTATTTCCTCACACTCCCTGCACACCCTTCAAAGTTTGTTCTGGCACTTCAGGGTACCCCCAACACTTTGGATGAGAATAGCTGCTGTATGCCAAGGCAAAGGGTCAGAAGCTTAAAAAAAAATAGAAGGTCACAATGACTTATAGACTATATATAAAAAAGGCCTTATAAAACGAATGACCACTTTGTGATGCTTGTTCATGAATGTTCAGTGAGTCAGTCTAAATAAATTTTGATGTTGACGAATTTATTTAAGGACTTGTGTTTTCTAAAGTGGATTGTCAATCAAACGTTTGCTGTTATGTTTGTTTGTCAGTTCAGAAGGCAGGCAGGCTCAAAAGGAAGTTTTAATTTCTGTGGATACTATAGAATCCTTGGAGCTGTGGAAGAGCACACTATCTTCTAGTCTGTTACATTGGTTTTGTTTTTCTTCTGGTAGCACTGAAAAATTATGGCAGAATGGAAAAAAAAGTTTTATTCTGAAGAATGGAGTATAGTTTTTTAATTTTTTTTAATGGAGCATAAATAAGGAACATCACATTTTAAATCAACCTTCTAGATAAATTATACTTTGAAGAAGTCAATAATAATAACATTTGATTACCATAATGTCATTAGGATATAGTATTATTAAGATACCTTTTATATTCTCTTCTTGCAGCTGTTGAACGGAGACGCATATATGATATTGTAAATGTGTTAGAGAGTCTGCATATGGTGAGCCGTCTAGCCAAAAACAGGTATGCCTGGCATGGCCGTCATAATCTCAACAAAACCCTGCAGACTTTGAAAAAAGTTGGTGAAGACAACAAATACATGCAACAAATTCAGCTGATCAAGAAGAGAGAATATGAAAATGAGTTTGAGTTGGATGGTGAGAAAAATGAGACAGCAACAAAAACGATTGGCATAAATGAGCATTCAGAAATGTGTTTTGTTGAACTTCCAGGGATGGAATTTCGTGCTGGTAATGCTTTTTTTTTCCCCTTGTGCTTTTTTTCTTGCTTCTTTAATTAAATTGAAGTTAGAAGTAGAAATATGTGTAATTACAAATAACCACTCACAAGGCAGGAATATTTCTTTTTAAATCCTAAAATCTGACGGTCACCAGATTTATATGTGGAAGTGTCAACTATTTTAATGAAGAATTCTAAAATTCCTGTTGATAAATATTTAAATTACTTATTGTTAACGCCGCTGTTGCAAATTACATGCCACTTGATTCATTTCAATCTTTTCCCTTCTTTGCATAGCTTCAGTAAACAGCAGAAAAGACAAATCTTTAAGAGTGATGAGTCAGAAATTTGTGATGCTCTTTCTTGTATCAACTCCTCAAATAGTGAGCCTTGAAGTTGCAGCTAAGATTTTGATTGGAGAAGACCATGTGGAAGATTTAGATAAAAGCAAGTTTAAAAGTAAGTAAAATGCTCCTGTGACTACTTAGACTTGGTCTGCATTTGAGACAAAACTTACAATTAAAAATATATGTATGTTCGGTATTTCCATTTGAAAACGGTTGTTTTCTAGTGACTTAGTAAACTGTAATCTTATATACAAGCTTATGCATTGTGAAACATGGTAGGATTTCTGCCTCCTTATAATATATTTCTAATTAAGGTATGTAGGCTTTAACTAGAGCTGTAACACAGATTTTTTTGCTCTTGGATCTGGTGGTAGGAAAAGCAATGAAAAAGAAGAAAGACACTAGTAAACCGTTTTTTGTTAACCCTGAAGCAGTATTATCAAGCAGCTTATTTGTGATTTGTATCTTTGACAAATTGGCTAAGAAATTAAAAAAAAAAAAAAAAAAGGTACTTGTAGTGACACTCAAATATCTTCATACATCTGCCAAATCTATATTTTGACTATGTAGTTCTACTACTTGGAAAGTTTTAAAGACAATTTCTAGAGTACAGGCAGTAGTTAGTTAGGTCTGTGGGAAGAAGTGAAGTTTAGTGTTTTAACTGTCAAGTCTTTCTTTGTTTCACTTCCCCATTCACTGCTCCCACTCAAGTAGTTACTACCAGCTCTTTTAATTTCTCTTCTTACAAAAAAGAAAAATTTGTAGGTATCTCATGCTTTGAGGTCATACTGGAGGCAACAGAGGAAGGGAGGTACCTGAGAGTAACGGTTGATTGATGACCATGTGTAATAGCTGCAAGCAAAGGGTAGTTATGGATCTATTTATATCAGAATGGCGGGAGACTAAGTGGAGTCTAAGGACCAGTGTGTGTGTGTGTGTGTGTGTGTGTGTGTCTTTTTCGGGGTGGTGTGTTATGATTTGGTTGGTGGAACAGAGGGCTTGTCAACTTCAGATTTGCTCTAACCTGGGAAGGACTGTGAACAAGTTGGAGGACAGGAGTGTAATTCACAAGGATCTTGGTGGATTGGAATGCTGGGCTGGAGCTAACAGGAGAAGCTCAATAGTAAGAGATGCAAGGTGGTACACCTCAGGAAGACTAGTAAAAAATACAAATTCAAAATGGATGACACTGTGGCTGGATAGGAATAGTGGTAGGTAATAGACTCGGTATAAGTCTGCAATGTGATGTAGCTTTGGGATGAGTTAAAAGAAGTGTTAAGTGCGTGACAGGTGGTGAATAGTACCTCTTTGGCAATGGTTAGGCCTCATCTAGAGTACTGTGTGCAGTTAGACTCCACGTTTTCAAAAAGGACATGGAGAGAAGGAGGTGAGAAAAATGATAAAGGGTTGAAAGGCAAATCAGACCAGGAGAGGTTGAAGGAAATGGGCATGTTCAGATTGTGGAAAATGTGCTTAAAGAGGGAATGTGATAGCAGTCTTCAAATACTTGAAGGGCTGCCATAAAGCAGAGGAAGAACACCTTTTCTCCCTTGCTACAGAAACTAAGATGTGGACCAGTTGCTTGAAGCTGCAGCAAAGTAGATTTAAATTGGAAAAATGTCTTCTCTAGCCTGTCTATTCCACTGCCTTATTCTTTTAACAGTGAAGTTGTGGACCCTTCATCACTGGAGATGTTCAAGAAGAAGTTGGATGGGCATTAAATAAGGATGATCTAGGTGTAGCTGCCTATGCTCTACTGTGGGGTTTTTTCCTATGCTTCTGGGCTCTGTTGGTTGTCGCATGGAGCTGTAAAGGAAACTCTGTCCTCCCCGCCCACCCTATGCTAAATGTCAGGATGGATGGACATTTTGTCTTTTCTCCCCCATCTTCTTCAGAAGCATTGGATGTTGGCTGCAGCCAAGGCTGAGGATTTTGACTTGGGTTGCGCAGTGCTCCTGATGAGACCTAAACCTGGAAGTTCCTGGTCTGCTCAGGGTCAGACCAATCGCCATATTTGGGTCAGAAAGGAATTTTACCCCATGGTCAAATTGGTACAGATAGGAGGGGTGGAGGGGATTGCCTTCCTCTCCAGGTGGGGAGGAGAGGGGGTAGGGTATGTGGGCATGGGCCTCTTCTTTGGATTTCTCAGGCATATTTTAACAAACCTCATAGCAGCAGGACATTGGCTGTTTTACCTGTGGCAGGTTAAGGTGGTATGTCTTGTGGCTGTGCCAGGGTCAACTGCACATAAATTAGACAGTTTTGTATAGGATGGTTTGGATAGGGGTGATCCTGCCTCAGGCACAGTGTTGGACTTAGAGGACCTGTGGAGGTTTCTTCCAGCCCTACTCTTTTATGATTGTTACCATGGAAAAGCCTAATACAATTTTATGCTATGTAAAGTGGGATATGTGTAGTAAAGACATGGAAGTCTTAGTACCATTAGTGCAAGGTATTGGTAAGACCCCCATTTAAAATGTTATGAACAGTTATGATCATCTGTATCTTTTAAAAAGGGATGAATATAATCTGAATAAGTGTACAAGGAATGGACAACGCATCTTATGAGAGGAGTATTGAAGGAAGAGTAGCTGAATTGCTTTAAGCTAAGGATAGTGTGAGGTGTTCTTGAAGCAGTAATCAGAGCACATGGTATGAGGGGTTTGTGAAAGGAAACATATCTATGCATTGTTTGCATATATGACATAGGGTTTCATGACTTCACTGTTGGTGAAAGCCAGATTTAGAGGTAGAGGATAAATCTAGAAAAAGTGGGCTCAGAGTGAAACTGTAACTTCCTGGCTCTAGGGAGTGGTTGTGTAGTGCTGCAGCATTTTGATGGGGTAGTGGGCTTGCAGCATCTCAGGGTTCTTGAGGTACATTCATATATTTTATTCATGATGTTTCTTTGTTTAGGTTATGGGAAATTCTGTGGTTTTGTGTAAGTTGCAAGTGGATTCTTGCAATCAGTATTTCTTTGGACTTACGTTTGCGTTCTTTTATTTTGGATAATAAAAATATTCTTTGCAAGGATACGTAGCGTCAAAGCATTAATATCTGTTCCAGGGACTAAAGGATCCCAAATGCCTCCAGTGAACTGAAAAAGAGTAACCTCACTCTGGATCTAATAATCTTAGTTGCCACTTTTGATTACATGTGGTAATGGAGGAGAAGGCTTGGGGGGAGTAGGTAGCATCTATAGCCTGACTGCAAATGTACTTTAATGAACCAGAAATTCTCCACAGTATCTGTATGAATTTCTTCTATTTCAGCCAAAATTAGGAGACTATACGATATAGCTAATGTTCTTAGTAGCCTGGAACTTATCAAGAAAGTTCATGTTACAGAAGAGCGAGGCAGAAAACCTGCATTCAAATGGACAGGACCAGAGGTTTTATCAGATATTCAGGGTAGGTGTACTATCTTCTTTCCTTCTCTTTTTTGGCCTGAATTGATGCTTTTTTTTTCTCCTGGAAAAAGCTTAATTTTCTATGTAAAAAGATGTCTTTGACAATTTGTCAAATAACTTCTATAAATATCTAACTAAATATATGAAAATAACAGTTTGGGTTTTTTTCTTTTTATGTTCCATTTTAGGTACAAAACCTGTATCTACTGTTTCTACCTTCATCCAGTCTAATTCTGTAGAACCTAAACCTTCCAAAGAACAGTGTTCAAAAAATCTCTTCCCAACAAGAGGCAAGCAGATCTTCACTCGCCACCCATCTCTGATGAAGCTAGTCAAGAGTATAGAAAGTGACCGGAGGATCCATTCTGCTCCTACCAGCCCTGTTAAAACAAGTACAAGTATGTATTTGAAAAGTAAATGCTGTATCCATTTTTTAAGAATATGCCATTCTATATAGATAGTGCTTTAAATCTGAGGTCTATGTGGAAGTAGTTTTATCTCCAAAGGCTAACCTCTAACAAAATAGAAGCAGCTTTCCCTCCTTGGACTTGATGTGAGCATGTGCAGCAATATAGACACAGTCCTTTATATCTGACCTGAATTTGGTTCATTGTTTATAACTGTACCTTATAGTTTCATAGTTTCTAGGGTCGGAAGGGACCTGAGAAGATCATCTAGTCCGACCCCCTGCCATGGCCCCAGCAAGGTGTTCATCTAACCTCCTCTTAAAAACACCCAGG
>NW_017729025.1:114983394-114984613 GCF_001723915.1 Gavialis gangeticus | reverse complement strand
CTCCCCTCCCCTCTGGGACCCCAGCGCTTCTCCAGCTATCCTCCTTAGCTCGCTGAAGTTTGCCCTCCTAAAATCTAGGGCTGCTGCCTTACTGCATGCCTTTGCCACCTTGCGCTGGATGGTGAATTCCAGCAGGTGATGATCGCTGTCGCCCAGGTGGTCGAACACCCACAGCCCCCTCACCAGGTCATCACCCATGGCCAGCACTAGATCCAACAAGGCGTCTCCCCTGGTGGAGCTTCTAAGTATTCCATTTTTTTGAAAAAAGAATGATTTATTTTCATGTGCTTTCACTTAGCCTTTTTTGTGGCACTGCATTTAACAGCATTCAGGTTTCTGTTGATCAGAAGGGATCTGGGGTTTCTGTTTCCTATGGAAAAACAGAGAAACACACAAATTTCTCATTTTAATAGAGAAACTCATGGATTTTGCACTTTTGCGAAGAGTTCTCTACTGGCTGGCAGAGTTCCAGCCTGCAAGGAGCTGGGGAGGGGAGTGGAAAGAGGGCGGTCAGGCTGGGGGTGACATGTGCATGTATATGCACATGGCCACTAGGCAGCCTGGAGAGCAGCTCCCACAGGAGAGTCTGGGGGGCGAGGGGGGATTGAGGCTCCTGTAGTGAGGGAGGGTTGTTGGGCGGGGCTGTTGCTGGGCTTGGAGCTGCTGCCCAGCCAGGCAGTGAGTGGAGCTTGGGGCCCAGGGCCACAACGTGCAGTCACAGGGCCCTAATGGGGAGCAGGATGGTGTTGCAGGCAGGTTCTCCAGGAAGTGGGGGTGGGGCTGGATCCCCGCCTTTGCGCGCACACCCAGGGAAGGTCCTGTGCCTCCCAGATGTGTGCGTGAGGCAGGTGCAGGCTGAGGCTCCTCCACCCTGCTGCCTGCTGCCCCAGGACCTCCACAGCCCAATGGGTGGGACCCAGCATAGCAGGGCAGAGCGGGGCTGGGGGTAAGCTCCTTGCTGCTGTGAGCCCTGTATCACCCTGGCAAAATGTCCCCTGCATACCGGGCAGTAGCAGAGGGTTGTGCCCCTTGCTGCTGCAGGGTAGGCAGGGGGCACATTGCCAGGGTGGCGCAGGGCTCACAGTGGCAAGAAGCTTCCCTGCCTGGCCCCACTCTGCCTTGCCATGCTGGGGCCTCCTGAGAAGTGGGACCCTGGGGAGTACAGCAGGGCAGGAAGCCCTGTCCACAGCCCAGACACTCTGCCCCCCCCCCCCCCCCC
>NW_017729025.1:114980270-114983357 GCF_001723915.1 Gavialis gangeticus | reverse complement strand
CCCCCCCCCCCCCGGCTCTGCTCTGGCCATGCTACCTGCCAGGGGAGCCGGCTCCACACTCCACTCCACTAGTTGTCATCTCACAGGCAGCAGCCAGGGCTAAGGCGCTGCTGCGGGAGGCAGGGGGCTGCGGACCTGTAGCCCTGGCAGCCAGGGATCCCCTCCAGCAGGGTGGAGAGGAGGCTGTGGGTGCAGGGCGAGGAGTGAGAGGCAGCAGAAGGGCTGGGGGGCTGTGGTTTGAGAGTGAGGGGCCTGGACCTGCGTTCTATGACTTCAGGGGGTAGGTGGAGCTCTGATTTTCTGTGATAAAAAGAACCTAAGATCAAATGCCAAAACTTATAGGTATTTAGAATATATTTTATTATAGTGATTAAGGTGTTAGTAGGCTTCCACGTTGCTTTAAATTTAAAATTAAATATGTCAATAAAACATTTTGTTCAATTGATACTTATATATATGTGGCTTTTTATTTTAATAGTGGATTTGGGGGTTTTTTTTGCAATTTTTGTATCAGAGAAAACTAGGATCCCTGTTGATCAAGAATTCTGTCTGTTCTTTGTGTATGCGCTACTATTTTCCACACTTCTCAGGTCTCTTTTGGACCGTCTTTAAGGTTGAAAAAATGTTTATTTTTCTATGTGCAATTCCATGTTCTCTCAAACTGTCAGAAAAAAGTACCAATTAGTGTATGCACTTTGGAAGTAATTGAGCTGGGGCTCCTACCACCCCTTATGTGACTTCTGCTAGCATGGCCAACTGGTGGTACATATCACACGCTGCAGTTCAGGGAAGAGACAAGCAGTACTGTGGCAGATGGGACAGAAAGCAGAACAGCAGATGGGGAAGGGGATTGGCATGGAACTTGGAGAGTGTAGGGTTAATTTGTGGCTTGGCTGCTAAAAAGGTTGGCCTAATAAAAGGTATCATCTCTGAAACAAGAGTTCTAGATTTTTGCATGCTAAAAAGGTTGGCTCCCAGTGACTTAAGCCATCGGCCAGTTGACAAAGCCAATCTGGGTTACAGTTGAATGATCAGCAGTGGCAATCCCTCACAGTTGAGGATGATTACTCCTGTGGGTCAAGTAAAGTGTTGTAGATGAGTCTGTAGATGGCTAAGAAGGCCGATCCTAAAGCTACAGACTCTGGCAGATGCCACAGGTGGTGGTTAAAAGGAGGGTTGCACCACAGACTTCTCAATCTTGTTTGCTTTTGTTTCCTTTCCTTCTTAGGGCGGCTAGGAGCTGGAACCAACTTCCTAGGGAAGTGGTGCTGGCTTCTACCCTGGGGATCTTTAAGAAGAGGCTTGATGACTACCTGGCTGGACTCATTTCAGTCCAGTCTTTTCTCCCGCCCAGGCAGGGGGTCGGACTTGAAGATCTACAAGGTCTCTTCCAACCCTACTTCTATGATTCTATGATTCTGTGTCTGTCATTTGTCTGCCTCCAGGGCGAGATGGTTTTCCTCAAAGTAAGGTGTACCTTCTTTCATGAGGCATCGCCATGTAGCCCTGTCCCTGGCTAGTTTTTTCTAATTTGTGATGTCAGTGCCACACTTAATGTTTGCCTTGAAGGTGTCCTTGAAGCATTTTCTCTGCCCCCATGTGTCCTTTGTCCTTGGCTGAATTGAGAGTATAGCAGTTGTTTTGATTAAACTTACATCAGGCATACTGTAACATGGTGGTGAAAGGCTTGGTTTCTCATTACTAAAGCATTCAAAGTACATAAATATGGATGAAATCTTTAAAAGGAAATCCAACTTTCACTTAAAGCTTATTTAATTATTTGTTTTTCCCCCTCCCCAAAGCAGGCTGTGATCAAAATTCTTCAGCTTTCCCAAGTAAAATGGCTCAGCTTGCAGCAATTTGCAAACAGCAGCTAGAAGGACAATCAAGGTATGTTTATGTGAGTGTTGTAGTCAGAAATTGTTTTTCTTGCTATTAGGCCACTAAGTTTGAGATGTATTCAACCAGCAACTGACTGGTTCTAGTTCACAGTCATTAACTGCTGTTAGAACTGAACGTGGGCATTTATACACGCTTTTTCTGTCCTGCGACACACTGGAGATCCACTGCTTCCGAGCAATTAATCAAGTCTGGTCCACGCACAAGCTAAGGCAAACTGCACTGGGCTGCATGCAATTGTATAAGTGGCAAAATGTACATCAGCGCACAGAAAATGGCGGCAGTGCACTTTTGAACCAAAGCACCTCCAGTTTGTTTTAGTTTGAAAGTGTGCCGCCGCCATTTTCTTAACACTGACGCACATTTCGCTGCTTATACAACTGCAAGCATCATAGTACTTGCTGTGGCATTTGCCAGTGTAAAAAATGCCCTGAGTTGATATCTACCTTAATACTGTAGATGCAAAAATACAAATTCATGTTACCTTTTTGTCATGACACAAAATACTGCTTCTGGTTAACATAAACATGTGGGTTTTTGTTTTGTATTTTAGTGAACTGAAGATGAGAACAAAATTGACATCTAATTTGGAATGTAACTTGGCAGCTCCTGAATCTATTTTGAAATCTGAAACTTACACTACATCAACCTCTCCAAGTCCATCTCTTGTTCATTCACTAGGGGTCCTGCCTCTGAGCCACAGTTCAATGTCTCCAGTAATGCTACCTCATCCCCATGCTGGTGTTTCATATACAATATATCTCCATCCTTCTCAAGCCCAAACTGCAACTACGTATAGCCCAAGTTTTGTGTTACAGTCAGTACCCTGTACTAATGTGACTGGAGTTAAAACTGCTTTGGAAGCTAACTCAAAAGTACTGTGTAGTAAAATGACCACTGAGGAGGGGGATGGTAATGTAGTTAAAGATGACACAAGAAACTTCTTGAATGCAAAAGAGAAAAAAGTTACAAAAATTGAATCTATGCCACGGAGCTTTCTTAAAAGATCACAAGCATTACAGGAAAACAATTTAATTAAAAAATGCAAACATGGTCAGAAGAGTCTTGGTGTTTCTATGGTAAGTAACATTAGAAATGTACAGTTCTTATTTTGTACAAATATGTTATTACTTTAAATTGTGTTCGGGATCCTACTGGAAGCCATAACGTTTGTAAATTGTCCTGAGA
>NW_017729025.1:114968716-114975270 GCF_001723915.1 Gavialis gangeticus | reverse complement strand
GGTAATGTAGTTAAAGATGACACAAGAAACTTCTTGAATGCAAAAGAGAAAAAAGTTACAAAAATTGAATCTATGCCACGGAGCTTTCTTAAAAGATCACAAGCATTACAGGAAAACAATTTAATTAAAAAATGCAAACATGGTCAGAAGAGTCTTGGTGTTTCTATGGTAAGTAACATTAGAAATGTACAGTTCTTATTTTGTACAAATATGTTATTACTTTAAATTGTGTTCGGGATCCTACTGGAAGCCATAACGTTTGTAAATTGTCCTGAGAACTCTTAGTCTTAATGTCTTACTGCAATCAACTTTGAAAGAAGGATATAACTTGAGTGCATCACCAATAAGATTTTTTCATGCCACTTTGTAGAATGGAACTGTCTATTCTTCTGGCATGAAAAAAGGCTTTGGGGGCAGGGAGATTTGGATGGAAAAAATGACATTGAACTATAAGGTGCAACTGAAAACTGTCTCTTGTACAAATGTTTAGTGTTTTCAAATATTGTTTAAGGTACGATTCCTTCTTTTACCTTAGCTTCCCTTTATTTTTAGGGTGAGCATTCACTAGTCCTTGCTGTTGGTTTGCCTGGTGCTTGTTTGACATTTGGATGTGATATATAATGCTATTGGTCATCCTAGAATCACTGTTTCACATTTGTTTATTTACTTGTTCATTTGGTTTTTTAAATGCTTGGATTCAGAGAAAACATCCAGAAGTGCTTACCAAGGCATAAAAATGGAAACCAAATCAAGCTTGGTAACACTGGGGATATTGGTACAGTCTTTCTGGGGTAGTTTTGAGAACTTGGTATCTTGTGTGGTCTTTAACAGTCAGTATTAGCTTCAAAAGCTCATAGGAAAGTACAGCTGGAAGGGACTTCATGTAGTTTAGCACCCTACTCAAGACAGGAACATCCCTGGCTAAACTATTCCTTCCAGCCAAGTGTCTGTCTAATCTGTTCTTGAAAACTTCCAGGAATTGAGATTCTAAAACAGCTGTAGGTGGACAGTTCCAAAGCTTGACCTACTTCTCCACCCCCCCCCCCCGCAAATCTATAAACAGGGCTGTCCCTGGGGGAGGGGGCAAATCAGGGCAACTGTCTTGGGCCCATGGAGTGGCACAGTGACTTGGCACTGCCACCGGCTTCATGTCCAGCCTCTCCCCCCCTGAATCTGCCACTGAGTCTGGCACATCCATCCACTCACCATCCCCCCACCCCGCCCTGCCACCAAATCTGCCACTGGCTTCCTTGCATCTGGGGGTGGGGCCTTGCCCTTGCTGATTTGCCCTAGGCCCTGCACACTGCTCAGATTGTCTCGGGTCATAAAAAGGTAGTCTTTCTAAAGTTCTCAGAGATAAGGTAGACTTATAAAATTGAAGCATATGATAAGGACCAGAATCTTGAAAATGTTTCAAGTATTTGTATCTAATTCATAGATTCCTAGATGTTAGGGGTGGAAGGGACCTCAATAGATCGAGTTTGACCCCCTGCATGGGCAGGAAGGAGTGCTGGGTTCAGATGACCCCAGACAGATGCTCATCCAACCTCCTCTTGAATACCCCCAGGATAGGGGAGGAGTACCACCGCCCTCGGGAGCCCATTCCAGACCTTGGCCACTTTAACTGTGAAGAAGTTCCTCCTAATGTCCAGTCTAAATCTGCTGTCTGCTAGCTTATGGCCATTATTTCTTGTGACCCCCAAGGGCGCCTTGGTGAGTAGAGCCTCACCAATTCCCTTCTGCGCCCCCATGATGAATTTATAGGCAGCCACAAGGTCGCCTCTCAACCTTCTCTTGCAAAGGCTGAAGAGGTCCAGGTGCCCTAGTCTGTCCTCCTAGGGCTTGGCCCGCAAGCCCTTAACCATGTGAGTGGCCCTTCTCTGGGCCCTCTCCAGGTTATCCACATCCCTCTCAAAGTGCGGCACCCAAAACTGCACGCAGTACTCCAACTGTGCTCTGACCAGCGCCCGTTAGAGTGGAAGTATCACCTCCTTGGTTCTGTTTGTCATGCATCTACTGATGCATGATAAAGTGCAGTTAGCTTTCCTGATGACTTTGTCACACTGACGACTCATGTTCATCTTGGAGTCCACTAGGACTCCAAGATCCCTTTCCACTTCCGTGCTACCAAGCAGGTCATTTCCTAGGCAGTAGGTGTGCTGGACATTTTTCCTCCCTAGGTGCAGCACTTTGCATTTCTCCTTGTTAAATTGCATTCTATTGTTTTCTGCCCATTTGTCCAACCTGTCCAGGTCTGCCTGTAATTGTTTCCTGCCCTCTGGTTTGTCCGCTTCTCCCCACAGTTTTGTATCATGCACAAACTTAGAGTACACTTCACTCCCTCATCCAAGTCACTGATGAAGACATTGAAGAGCATCAGTCCAAGGACCAAGCCCTGTGGGACCCCACTGCCCACGTCCTTCTAGGTCAATACCAAGAACTAATGGTAGTGAATGTTTATCCTAGTGGCCAATGCAGTATTACAAGACCTACAGCAATACAAAATATTGGACCAAGGAGAAGCTGAAACTTGTTGAGCCAGATTCATAGGTGCTCCTGAACTATATTTAGTGTGTACCTGAGAAAACGAGGTAGGGCATAGCTTTCTACCCCTTCTACCTTAATCCTGAGGACACGTTTATTACCTGGGTCTCCTGGTGCAAATTAACAAATAAAAATAACCAGTGTAAGAAAGCAAATGTATTTTTAATGATGTGTACACAGTAGACTTGTAATTAAGAAAGCATATTATAATACACATACTAAAACAAGCAAAATATTTCAGGGAGAGTCTGCCAAGAATGAAAGACCATCTTCTAGAGCTCTGCACATGGATACTGAAGTCATCAGTTTTCAAGAAAGAGGACAGATCAAATTTGAAAATCTAGACCAAAATATGGAATGTTGTTGTGACAAAGAAGAGAGAGAAGGTTTTCCAGAAGATCAAAGCAAAACCAATAATACACAAGAGAGACCTGTTCCATTTGCTGTTCATGCTCATGAGGTAAACTTCCCCCTGAAGACCAGCAATTTCTAGCTGCTTGGATTTCCAGGACTTTTTCTTTAAAGATTTTGTACACAAGATCTCTCTGGGGTGCCAAGTACTATGCTTGTTTTTCATCTGCTATCATGCAAAATTCATTTTTTCCACAGTGAGATCCCTTACTAATGAAGGTCAGGACTGGAGAAGGGAGAAATGAGCAAAAATATGTAAAAATACCAAAAATAATTTACTTTGTATCAAAACTTTTTAATAGCAAAAGTTTGAGCTGAGTTGAGAACAGTATGACAATGCCATCAGTTGAGTTGAGACTTAAAGGATTTGATAAAACAGTTACATTTTAGACTTGCCTTTTAAGTATGTCTGGCTTAAGTTATATTGCTTGAATTCAGGTTGGATTCCCAATTTCAGTGTGTTGGTTCAGAGTCAATAGAATGCAGCACACTTGACTCCAGGAAGGGAGGGTACTGAATTACACTTGATTAGCAGTTAATCTCTACTGTGATGGTTGAAGGAGTCTTATTTAAGCCTCTGGTAGGATGTCAGTGTGTGGATGTAGTATAGGACGTGGTGGATGAAAGAGTGAAAAATTAGAATCAGAGTTTCTCCAGAATGTCATCTCAATAGAAGAATATCAAAAACATTTTGTCTGCAAGAAAAATTATCCTTTCTTTTTCAGGCTTTGTTTCCATCGGGGTATCTTATTCCTATTGCTCGGTGCACCCAACATAGCAATGAGACAACTTTTTCTAATAAGGAAAAAGCTGGAATATGTTCATTACAACCAGCAACCTACAGTTCACCTATTACTGGTATGTATTTGTACAGCCCTTACCACTTTATATGAAGCTAGTTGTCTTTAAGCATTGTGGGCCAAACTTGTTGAAGTTATTCAACATACAGGGTTGGACTTTAATCCTATAAGAGGCTTAAGTTTTTAAAGGTTTCTTTTTTTTCCTTTACCTCCCATGTTTTCCCTAATAGGTGTCATTCCAGTGACAGCATCTGAGCTCACGGCAGTTAATATTCCTGCTTTCCATGTAACACCCATGAATATAATGGTATCACCATCTTCTATAGCTGCTGCACCTGTAGTAAACAGCTCATGCCTTAATTCAGGCCATACAAATTCTGTCCAAAATCCAAGTTCTTCCATTCTGAACTTTACACTACAACATTTAGGATTGATACCTGCTGGTGTGCAGGTTTCTGCAAATCCTGTTCTTCAGTCTGTGCCAATCTCTCCAGAAGCAGAACATGTTAATACGGTCTCAGAAAACATGAACTCACAAGAAAAAGTGCTTAAAAATGAATCTCAGATTCCTGATTGTGAGCTGAATGGAAAATCAGTTGCAGCAATTCCTTTACAGCAGGTATGAGAACTATCAAATACAGTTTTTTTCCATTTTATGTTAAATTTTAGATATGGTACAGTAGTACCTCAGAAGATTGGATTTAAATGGCAAAGCTGGTATGATTGCTAGTGTAGAGGTGGAGGTTAACTTGATACCTGAAGTAGGGCTGTACATCTAAGCAAAAAGAGACAGGTAATTCATATTTGTAGAGAAAGCAGAGCCAGTCAGAGGAATGCCAAGGGTGGGATGAAAGGCTAACTGCAGAGATATTTTGAATGGGATGCAGAAGGTAAGATGGCACTCGACATGGACAGAAGCAGGTTGTCTAGTTAACTTTCCTTTTCATCCCCATTAAATTCTTCATTTCCCTCATTGTATATCTAATGTTAGCTTTCAAATTCTGATTTTGTATGCAGCAGTCCATGGGGTATGATAATATACGTAGCTTGAGTGAAGAATTAAGTTGTGTATTTTTTGCCCCTAAATTCTGTTACCTAAAGGACACTTGGTTGTATAAACAATAGAGACTGAAAGGACAAAATGATACTCTTACAAGTGTGCTCTTTCCAGTTCTATAGATTAGTCATATTCCATAGTTTTTAGCAATTCTTATTGGTAGTTTCGTTTTTGTGTTTTTTCTGCTCATTTTCAATGACAATAACTTTGTTTTCTCTTTCAAGCAGACTAGTGTTCCAGCAAAACCTAAGGAGTCACAGGTAGTGACTGAAAATTTCTTCCGTACTCCAGGAGGGCCAAACACAATTGCTAGTTTATCTTCATTTCCTGAAAATTCAGATAGAGCTTTTCAAAGAACCTTGACAATTCCACAAAGAAAACTTGAAGTGTCAGATGACTAGCTTTTGATATGGGATAAAGCCATTGGACCAGGTTAACGTGGATATAATTTATGGTATAACACTCTGATGACATCTTGGTATTGTAATTTGGAAGATGTGTGCCTGGAAAATGAATTGTAAATGTATTGGAAAATCTATAATACTGGAATAGCCTTATTTAAAAGCTTCGGATTAAAACAGCTCTTACTATAAGTAAGTTTAAATGTCCATTAATTTCTCCAAAAGGCTTACCTAAAGTATTAAAAAGTTATGGACTCTGTCTTATTCTGTATAACAGTACAAAATAAAAGTAAATCTGCAAGTTCATAATGCTCTGTACAGAATTTGGCTAAAAATACACAGGTACAATATATCAGTACATTTTGCACAATGGAAGTACTGGGATTGTAATATATGGTCTCTTTTAATAGAATGGCTGTAGTTTAAAATTTGTTTCTTTTATTCCTTTGATCTTTCAATAATGCTTTTGTAAAGTTAGTAAATTTAATCAAGTCTATGTAAATTAAGATTTATTTATAATGTATTTTTAATCAATTTGTTCAAATTAAACTTTAAGTCAAATTTCTAATTTTGATAAGGTATTGTTTAATCAAATGAAATTACCAGTGAGTTACAGTGTACTTCCATTAAAACCTTGTTTATAACCTACGTGTGATAAGAACTTTGCTATTAATTCCTATTATACAAAGAAGAAAACTATCTATCTTACTCTACTAGGTATATCTTAGGAAGATGAATAGAAGAAAGCTTTCTAGAATTACCGTCCTAGTTGCATCTGCATGTAATCTGAACGTAAATGATGGTGCTCCACAGGTTTGCTTGTTTTAATTCAAATTCAAAGCAACTAGAACTCTCAAAAAACTAGGGACAGAACTGCTGCAGACTTCTGCATGAATACAGAAGCTTAAGGAAAACATGAGGTTACTAGGGCTGGGCCTGAAATTGAACACCACATTGGAAACCTACCTTCCTTCTCTTCCTCTTTCTGAATTTTGGAGATTTCTTTTTGTGGTCTAAAAGAAAAACAGGAGGCCATGAACCTACTTCTTCCCCTTAAACCCAAACTACAGGAAGATGGGTCATTCTACAGATCCCATTGTGGCCTGTTAATAGGTGTAGGTTGTCTTGGTGCTGTGCAGGTTTGAAAACCTTACCAGAACCTTCACAGAGGTACCAGTGCCCTGATGTGTCTAACCTTGCCTGCTGGGCAAACTAGTCATACAGTTGAATGTGTTGGCTAAAGGAGCCCTTGTTGAAACCCAGTTACCAATTCAAAAGTTATATGCCTTGTGTTGCATTTCTGTCAACCTGCCATTTCTTTGGGGGGGGGGGGGGGGGGAA
>NW_017729025.1:114965670-114968648 GCF_001723915.1 Gavialis gangeticus | reverse complement strand
TCAGGTCCAGCCCTCTGCCTGAGGGGGAAAGACATCTGGGGTCAGATGACCCCAGCCAGGTGACTGTCCAGTCTTCTCTTGAAGACCTCTAGGGTAGATGATTACACCACCTTTTGGGGGAGCTTGTTCCATAGTTTGGACACCCTGGTTGTAAAGAAGTTTTTCCTAATTTTCAGCCTGAAACTATCTTCCAGGAGTTTCTGGCTGTCAGAGATCAAAGTCTTTGATTTCAGGTGCCGATGGCAAAAGGTCAGATCGCAAGAAGTCAGAGGCTAACACAACAAACTCTGTAATTGTAGTCTCACACTATTATTTTTTAGTTTGTAACAGTGCTGCATATTCACACCCGTCTGTGCCTCATTTCAAATCACTTGAGCGTCTCATACAAGAGAGAAACTAACCTTGAACAAATTGCAGCCTAGTCAAAGAGATACCGTACCCATAGTGACCAGATAAAAATGAAACTCCAATTTGACTGAGTTTAACAGAATTGTAAAATTAAATAATATACTATGCTTGCCCTCGTGTGACCAAACAGGACCAGTACCACCCAAGCAAAAATATAACCCCCCCTTTTATGAAACTTGAGAAAACAAAGAACACACAAGTGCCAACCTGTTAATTATTCATGCCAGGCATGAAATAATTGGCTATTCCGTTTCCTATAACTTTGAAAGAACTTCCCCCCCAAAGCAGAGATCTCAGAGCATTCCCAAGAGACACAGTTTTGTAACCTGATCAGTTACAAACAATATCTCCCCGCCTCCGGTTAGTTTTTTTTTTTTTCCCCTTCTGCCGTAACCCCATTCTTGCTGGCTCGTTCTTCTCGTCTTGTCTCATCTTTCGTACGTCCCTCTCATCAAGAGCTCTTGGTAATCTGCAGACCATAGTAATTTGTGTAAACTGTTTGAAACTTGTACTTGGCAAGTCTGCAACCCACTGTAAATCGCTGGGTGACAGAACATCTGCATGCTGTAACTAAGAAATCAACTGCTTCTGCCTATGCTGCAATCAATCATCAGTAGCGCAAGTAAAATAAACTTTCTGTGTAACCAATACGCTTTAAATCATCTGACTCCTGCTTGCCATTAACACCCGCCTGTCCGGTCATAAATCCCCCCTCGCGCCAAGCCGGTCGTACCGACCCAGGCTTGCAGGTCAAGGGTGCACCGGCATCTGGGCGCGACACTGGCCATTGTTTCTAGTTTTCCCCCAGGGTGCCCTGGTAAACAGTTATTCACCAGGCCCCGATACACACTTCTGATATAGCAGTAAGCCGCAATTAGGTCCCCTCTCAGCCTTCTTTTCTTTAGGCTGAAGAGTCTGAGATCCCTTGGCCTCTCATATGGTTTGCCATGCAAGTCCCTGTTCATACAGGTGGCCCTTCTATAGACCCTCTTGAGTTTTAACACCTCCGTGTTGAAGTGTGGTGCCCAGAACAGGACACAACACTTCAGCTGCGGCTGCACCAATGTTGAATAAAGTGGGAGAATCACTTCTTTGGAGTTACTGGAGATGCATCGATTGATGCATGCCAGAGTTTTATTGGCCCTAGCGGCGACTGTCACATTGCCGGCTCATACTCATGCTGGGGTCTATTGTTACCCCAGCTCCCTTTCATTTGTAGTATTGGTCAGGTTAGTGATGCCCAGCCTGTAGGTGTGCTGGGGGTTCTTCCTTCCCAGACGCAGCACTTTCCATTTTTATGTTGAACCTCATCTGGTTCCATTCTGCCCAACATGCCAGCCTGTCTAGGCCTGCTTGTATCTGCAGCCTATCTGCGGTGTGTCCACACAACCCCATATCTTGGTGTCATCCATGAACTTGACCAATGGGCTTTTCACCCCCTCATCCAGGTCATTGATGAAGATATTGAACAGCACTGGGCCAAGTACCGACCCCTGAGGTATGCTGCTGCCCATATCTTGCCAGGATGACACTGATCCATTCATTTGGACTCTGTCCTACCCTGCAACCAGTTTCGCACCTACTTGACAGTTCCGCAGTTGAGCCCAATATCTTCCAGTTTTCTGATCAGTACCTCGTGGGATACCAAGTCAAAGGCTTTCTGAAAGTTGAGGTATAACTGCTTCTCTCTTGTCCGGGTGACAAGTCACCTGATCATAGAAAGAAAGGTTGGTTAGACCAGACCTGCCCGCGATGAAGCTATGCTGGCTGTCATTCGGTATCATGCCTTTTGAAAGTTTGTCACATATAGCCGCTTTGATGGGTGTTTCTAGGATTTTCCCTGGAATAGAAGTTAAGCTAATTAGCCGTAGTTTCCTGGGTCTTCACACTTCCCCTTTTTGAAGATGTGTACAATAATGGCCCTTTTCCAGTCCTGGGATTTCTCCAGAGGCCCATGATTTTTGAAAGACCTTTGCCAGGGGCTCTGCAATTACTTCAGCCAACTCCTGCAGCACTGTTGGGTGGAGTTCATCCATTTCTGCTGATTTATATAAATTTCTTTAACTGATCATACACCAGTCCTGTGGGAATAGTGTCAGTCCTGCCCTGCTCATTGTGCCCTACCTGGCATGTTGTTCCCCTTGGTCTTGTGAAAGACTGAGGCAAAGTAGTCATTTAGTAGTTCTGTTTTTTTCCTGAGTGGTAGTGACCAGGTATCCTGAGCCATTGAGCAGCACCCCCACACTCCCATTAGTCTTCCTTTTACTCCCTATGTAGCTAAAGAAGGATTTCTTGTCCTTGATTCTCTGGATCAAACTCAGTGCTGACTATGTGCTCACAAGCAAGTACTAAATTACTCTGTTCCTGTGTTTGAAAACAATGCATTGGAAAAAAAGCTAAATCCTGTGGCTTTATTGGTGTAATTCCTGGTGTGAAGTGCTTTGACTATGTTGGACTTTTAGTATGACTTAAAACTTCTCAAAGTAACAGGAGACTGTACTGGAAAGTAATCTTATTAGTGCCTGCTAACACTGCAGACTGAGAGAGATCTTTTTTTTTTTTTTTTTTTT
>NW_017729025.1:114954174-114965518 GCF_001723915.1 Gavialis gangeticus | reverse complement strand
TTTTTTTTTTTTTTTTTTTTTTTACATGATTTTCATTGTATGGGATAACGTGGAATATAGAAGGTGAACTCACTACATGTCTTAATTCCTCAAGTCTTAATTAAGGAAAATTCTAATGGCAAGTGCAAGCTTCCATTTTTTTCTGTTAAAGTAATAGTTACACTTTTCAGGAGTTAGTTAATTTGTAGATGTTAGTACTGATTGTGTTTAATGGGTGTTTTTTAAGCTCCTATATATTGTAGTGTAGAAAAGTTAATAATGTAAACTTTCACTATGGATTGTTATTTTCCTCCTGATTTACCAGAAATTTGCTAAAACTATAAAGAAACTATTGCCTTAGTTGAGAGGGAAATCCTCCAGACCATTGTTTAAAACTATATCTAGTTTGAAGTATTCATCTCTTGTGGGTCTCCTGCAGTTACGAAGTCACATATGCCTGGTCTGCTTGATGACAGGAGTGCAAATCATTTGGTTTGTTCACATATCTAGAATGCCAAGATAGTTATAGCTTTAATTGACCAGTAATACGGTTGAAAACATTTGGTCTGTTAGAGCCCCTTACGTATTGTAATCATGAATTCAGCAGTGCCTTTTACTTTTCCCTTTTCATAATCTTGGAAAAATTGTTCATATCATAAATTTGCTGCTGCCAGTTCTTCACTTGGCCTTACTGAAGGCATTAAATCCACAAAGGGTCCTGGGCCATGCACCATGAAACTTGTAAGTGTCCTGTTTCCCAGTGGAATTCAATGACTTAGGAGCTTCTTACACTGCATGGGAGAATTATAAACCAAGAATGGGAGTTACAAAAGCTGGGCAGTTGAATGGGAGCTACCTAAACTAGCTGATAGAAACATGAGAGGGCTGACTTACATTTTCTCTGTTCGAGATTCTCTCCAAGAAATCTCTCCTGGACTTAAGTGCCTGTGTCATGTCATGTCTACTGTGGTAACAAATAAGAAGGATCTGCTCCAATATCTTGAATCACCCAGTGGTAGGTACTTGCATGGAAGGCAGGAGAACAGTTTTCAAATCCACGTTCTGCCTAATATGACTTAAAGACTTTATACAGGTTTCCTTCTTCGCTTGCTATTTCCCCTGCTTTCTCCCTCTATGCCTATCTAATTGCTTCATGCAAAGTGAAATAATCTTAGCATGAGAAACAGGGAGCTCTAGAATCCTAAAACTTTGTCCTGAGAGCAGACTTACAGCAGTTGGGATTCCCTAGGCAGAAGAGGGACTTGAACTCAAGTTTCCCATATCCTGGGTGAGCTCACTATTTGCATAAAGGAAAAAAATGGCATGCCTGTATTTTGAAATTAAGAAAAATGCCTAAAGTAGTGGGTCAGGGATTTAATGTATGCTTCCATCCTTGGTGTTTCCTGTTGGCTAGTTGAGGCAGTTCTCTCACTGTTGCAAATCCCTTTCTGCAGCGTTCAGCTTTCCTTAATACACTACAGAGACACAGGGAAAATGGCATCTTGGGCAAACTTGTATTTAGCTCCCCTGCACCTTGGTGGTGCTGTTGTAGGCAGAGGCAGGTGGGCAGGGATGCAGAAGTGGAGCAAGTGCCATCCTGCCCACACTACCCAGCTCAGTTCCTCCTGAGCTTCCAAGCCATGGGCAGATGGCACTGCCTCTGTCCTGTACTGGCCCCCGGGTGGGCTGCACCCAGGGGACTACTATGGCAGGGGACAGATGCAAACTGCCATGACCTGAGCCTGGGCTGGGGCTGAGCCCGCTCGGGCAGGGAGCAGCGTGGCAGAGATCAGAGCGGAGCAGGGTGCTTACCTGCTTCATGCTCCTGAGTGTGAGAGGTAGGCC
This sequence comes from Gavialis gangeticus, assembly GCF_001723915.1. Classification (NCBI taxonomy): domain Eukaryota; kingdom Metazoa; phylum Chordata; order Crocodylia; family Gavialidae; genus Gavialis; species Gavialis gangeticus. The sequence goes on along the minus strand of NW_017729025.1, from coordinate 114,963,694 downwards.
AGGGTGGGTGCATGGAGTGGAGCCAGAGCCAAAGGGAAATTTGTGCAAGGGAGGAGTGGAAAGTTGGAAGTCAATCAAGAGGCAGTGGGGCTTGCCTGGTCTGCCCTCTCCCTCTGCCTGCCTCTCCCTGTGCCATGCCATGCTGTGCTGCACTGGGCTCTTGGGGCAATGGGGCAAGGGCTCTGCCCTGCATGGCTGAGCTGCGGGTATGTGAGAGGACCTCATGGGGGCAGGGGGTGGTGGCTGGGTGCAGCCAGCCCTGCTGTGCAGGGCTGGGCACTGCTTTACCTGCTTGGAGCGGGACAGTGAGGTATTTGGCACCCCCTGGCCACAGCGCCCTGTGTGGTCACTCACATCACCCACCCCTAAAGCCAGCTTTGCATAGAGACACAAGGTATTTAACTCAGGTCTGAGTATTTTGCCGTGGAATCAGGAGCCTGATACTTATGCTACAGGGGTCACAATTACAGACCTTAAAACCTTTTGTGTTTTTACCTGTTTGTCACTTAAGTCTTCATGCAGCCTAAGGGTATTAGAAGCCCAGCTATAGGAGGATAAGGATCATTCATTTTCAGGTGTAGGCATTCTGAAGTCAAAAGGCCTTGGGTTCTTATGCTGAGATTTTTCCAGTAGCCCAAGTGATGAGGTGCCTAAAATCTCACTAAAATTAATGGGGCTTATGTCCAGTTCCAAAATGTAAGTCCAAGACTTTCAAAGGAAGTGCTAGATCCACAAAAGGTCTTGAGTACTGTAATACTCTGGCATCTTGTTTTATGCACTTGTCACCTATAGCAAAATCTAGAGTCCTGAGTTAAGCTTCTCACTGCCAAGGTCCCTTCTGAAAATCAGTTTTAGCTCATATGTCATTTAGGCCCTTTTTTTTTTTTTTTAGAATTTTTCCCTTCATCTCTTTGTACCTCAGCTTACTACCTTTGTAGTGTAGCTGCAACAATACATACTTCTCAGAGGTCTCATGAAAATGAGCTAATGGCTGTAAGCATTTTAGGATGCTTAGACTATTTTAAAAGTTAAACTGAATATAAAGAACAGCCTTCATATTTTAAAACTTATTGGGGAACAAAGGTTTTCCAGTTAACAAGTGACCCACTGGCTGAAATTTCACTTGGTTTAATATTACTGAATTATGATTTTGACCCTCAGCCATTCCTTGTTCTGCATATTTGTAGTAGTTTTTATAGAATTTTTAACCACTTTGCATACGTTTATGACAATTCCACTATTATTTCAGTAGCCTTTTATCACATATTGAAGCAGTTTGTTAACATCAGCCTGTAATTTTATTTTTAAAGATTGAATCATGCTGCTCTTTAATCTGGTCCCAGGTCACAAGTCTCTAGTTAAGTGAATTTCTTTATGATCTATAAAACTGCATTTAGAAATGTCTTCTGGGTGTAATCTGAGGGGCTGCATTGTTCTCGAACTTACTCACAACGGGTGTTAGGGGAAAAAATACCAGGCTTTTGTCAGAAGTTATTTTCAGCTTGCTGATAGTTATGGCATTGCTCATGTCCCTTACACCCCCCCCCCCACACACTTTTCCCTCCCCTCCCTTCTTATATGCCTGTGACCATTTAGACATATTTAAAGAGTGCAGGAGCCCTCCAGTTCAGTCTCTTCCCACAGCTGAAGAAGATCAAGGAGCCAGGTAAGTATTGCCAGAAAGGGTTCTTGTGGGTTGGTTTGCTAAAAGGGACAAGAGAGAAAGATTTTGCCTACCGAGCAGTACAAGTGGCCAATGTCTCTACTCACAGGGATGTAGAGGTTTAATGCAGAAGTGTGAACTCTATTAGAGATGATAGCTGTACTAAGGTCCCTTGCCATAGTAGTGTTTCATAAAGGTTCATTATTTACTGCCTTTTCAGGTCTCCTAATGGTTTTACAGAGGTGGGTTTCTGGAAGCAGAATACATTTCTCTCTCTTTTTTCCACTTTTAATTAAAGTTGCATTAATCCTTTTTAATGGGATTAAGGAAGGTGCCAAAAGTTAATTTCAGCCCTGCTGAATGATGTTTTCCACAAGACACATTACCTAATATACAAATTTACCAGCTTGGAACGTGTTGGTAAATTGAAAAAATGCCAAGTTAATTCAACTGAAAACGTTTACAGATTTGTTTAGAAAAAAAAATATTTTAGTTACTAATATTTGAATGATGATTTTAAATCTCAGACAGTTGTTCTTTTTGTGTTGATCTGGAATGAAATTTCAACAGATGTCCCACAAAAACAAACAAACAAAATCACTGAATACATCATAAATATAGATACAAAATTGAGTCACCCGTGGTACAGATCTGTCATGGGGAACACTAAACACTAAGAGTTAAAAAAAAAACAAACAAACCCTAAAATATTTAATATTCCAGGGTGTTTAAGAATGAAGCTTAGATCATGGCTGAAAACTAATTCAGACAGAGCTCATTAGGTGCCATCAGGAGAGTTCTGCTTAAGGACTGAAAGAACAGGGGCCACCTTCTTAAAGTTAAAGTCTACAAGTAGATTTTTGTGAACATAAAAGCAACAGCTTACATTGTGGCATTAGCTCAGGAGAAAGGTAGAGCACTTATGTTTGGTGTTGCTGCTTGACCATATGAATTAGATAGCTCTGGTAGTTTAAGCCCCGTTCAAAGTATTTGGTTCCTGTATCAATAGTAGGGCTTTTTTTTTGTCCTGTTAATTATGTGCAATTCAATGAAGGGCTTTAGCACAAGCGTAGTTTCAAAGTGCTAGGAAATTGGATATGGTGTCTATAAACGGGAGAGAACAAATCAAGTCTCTTGGGTTCTTTCACTAGTCTGGTCACAGAGTAACTCTATAACAACTCACTTGGGCAACTTTATCCAGAAGCCCCTTATTGAAATAGAAGTACTAGTCTCTTTGATAGTTCAGGGGAGTTCTGCTCATGCATCACTTAGTCCATCTAAAAATTCTTCCCTTTGATATCTAAGCCTCAGTTTACAACTGCAAAATAGGGAAGTATCTTATATGTGTTAGAACAAATTCATTCTATTGAGGGATTAGGGCTATGAAAACATAGCCATTTGAATATGTAAGAATATAAAAAGAAAAAAAAAGTAACAAAATTGCCATTCTCTGCTAAGTACTATCGCTCTGTAAGTACTATTGCTTTTGGTAATGTAAGTCTCTACTTTGTTAAAATGAACGTGATTGCTGTTAAGGACTTTCCTGAGATTTTGACCAGAATACCTTCTGGCATTCTAATATAAAGCCCACAAGTGATTGTGGTGTGGGCTGCAGGTGCTGAAATATTAAACAAGATTTATTGTATGCCAATTTTGCAGGATAAGAAATGAAACAAAACAAACCATCATGTTTTAATACAATATTAATGGCAGTTTTAAATAATTTATCAAATACATTTTGATAGACACTAAGTTTTGCATAGCACCATCACCTGATGGAAAGCTGTGGGAAAATAGAGTTGTCAAAGGACACTGACTTTTTGGGTGGTGATGCTCTAATCTCTGCAATGGCTAGCTGAGCAGGCAGATGGGGGGACGGAGACAAGGCTAGCATTCCAAATTTTAGTACCAATAAGAGGTACTAAATAAACATGCACTAGGCTGCGCTAATGTGCAGTAGCACAAGCGCATGCTTTTTAAATGATGCTTAATGCACAGCAGCCTATTCTACTGTGCATTAGCATATTACCATGGATTTTTACGTGCCACTTCAATGCGCAGTAGAATAAACTACTGTGCATTAAAGTGCATGTGTAGATGTGCCCTTTGACAATTTTAGTGCTAGTAGCAGCAAATAGCTTGAGCATCTAGCTTGAATCAGTAGAGTTATGGCATATGTTTCACACATTTCTGTTTTCTCTTGTATCTATTCATTTCTGCTGTGTCCATTGCCATAGTATCAAGCCTTCATAATATCAAAATTTCTAACTCATCTGGTTCACTTCAAGGCTCTTACAACACATGCCTTGTACTGTTATTACTCTTCCATTTTTTAAACTCTTTATGAGGTATATCCCCAGCTCAAGTTTTGCCTCCATACGGTTGCCCTATCCAGCACAGAAATTAAGTTCTTAGGACCATATTATAACATGAATTTGTAACACAACTCCTTTATGAACTGCATTGAGAAGACCGTCCTGGTGATGGATTCAAGTTTACACCCAAGAAAAATCAGTGGAGGCCTTCCTTGATTTCAGTGTCTTTTGTGCTTGTTTCTGTTTATGCCCTTAGCCTTGAAATACATAGATTCCTTGCAACCACAAATTGCAATCCACAGAAGGTCAGCTCTTCACTAAAATAATCATAGGGAGGTGGTACTGTAGTCTTGTGTCTGGAGAAGTGATAGAACTGAAGTCTATCTGCAAAATAGGATGGAGGAGACAGAGCCTTGCCTCCATCCTCCCATCAGCCTCCTCAGCTTGTCATTGCAGATTAGAGCATCAATCACCCAAGGAGTCAGAGTCTTTTGATGACTCTTTTGCCCCCCACCTTCCCCAGGCTTCCCATCAGGTGATGGTCTAAAGAATGGAAAATGTGTATGTACATGTAGTGATAGTGTAATGTTACTATAAATGGTGTCAGGAGCCAGGATTCTTTTCAGCGCTCTAGCCACAGGCAGTGGCTTTCTACTGAACTTTATCAGACTCTCTCAGAGACTTCAGTTCTATCATTTAGCTAGGGATGTAATCTGTGCTAATCAGCAGCCCTCTTGGCACTTTGTCATGTCAGAGTCACAGAAGTTCTGGGTTTCTTTCATGACGCCTTGTTCTCCAAGGTACTCTGCAACCCTGTCTATTGAATGTCATGACAGCAGTTGCATTGATTTCAGCTGATTCAGGGTTAGTAGCATTAATTTCAGCTGATTGACTTGGAAGGGGAACCGATTCAATTTATGCCAATGGAGTTTCACCCACTTCATGTATTGAGGGCCCAATCCCATTTCCATTGGTGCCAGCTATTGTTTTGTTACCCATTTCAATACGAGCATTGTGGATACATAAGTCATGTATTAATTTTATAGGAGAATATTGCTCTAAAATGTACATTTATGCTACTCCATCTCTTGGATCATTATAGAAGAACGTTCCTAAGCATCTCTCCAAGGCTTTGAACTATCATAGCCTTGGAGACCCTTTGGCTGTCATAGATCTACCCATGGCAACTAGATTTCAGCAGCAGCTAGGGTTTCAGCTGTTGTTAAACAGAAGAGGAAGGATGAGGGAAACAAAGACTAGGCTGTCTCTGCTCTATGCAGCCACAACTCCAGAAAATTTTGCAGGATAAGAAATGGGTGATGTTCTAAAGCAGGTTTCCAATAAGAGTAACAGCTTTAAGATGGAGCTTGCTTAGTTTAGGAAAAGGATTGAGACATGGTTGCCCAAGACAGGATGGACAGGACCTCCTGGGTTGCTGTGTTCTTAACATCAGCCAACTGGTTAACTAAGGGCATGTCTACGCTGTGAAGTGAAGGTGTAATAGTAGCTTATGTAGGCTAAGTTATTTAGCATGGGTTATGAGTAGCAATAGCAAAGAAGGTAAGGCGATATGGGCTTTAAGGCATTGCAGCAACTACAGACCAAATCCTTCTGGGAGTCTGGGTACATGGTTGTTTACACGTGCCAAAATCCAGGTTGCTGCTTCTTCCTTGCTATTGTTATTCATACAAGCTAGACAACACTCATTTTCCTTCAGAAATTGATTAGATTTGATTAATAAATTCACTGAGAATCAGACTCTACCATGACATTTTATTACCACCTTTTCAGAGTGTACTTTTTGAAATGATTATCAGCTGGTTATGCTACACTGTTAGGGGAAATTCCCCTCAATCCATCATTTGACATCAAGAGGAATTTTGGCATAATAGGCTTGATGAATCATTCAGCGTTTAAAAACCTTCTCAGCTAAGAATGCCTCAGCTGTGAATTTATCAGACATGGAACAAGCTGACCCAACTGGGCTTTGAAAGAACAGTTCACTATAATAAGAAAGTGACTGGCTTTCCAAGAAGGATAAAGAAGTCCTGAGCCAGAAGCTTCAGAACAGTTTGATAACAGGATGTGAAAATGACAAGGTGACATTCCAGTCTTCCCAGGAATTATGACTCAAAAACATTGGAAATCAAAAGGGCAAACCTGATTACTGACTAAGCTGTCATACCTCTGATACAAGTAGAACTAGAGAGGACAGAGAGTTTGGAATCCAGTGACCTGGGATCTGTTTCTACTATTGACATCTCATGCAACCTTGGATAAGTCACTTCACATCTCAGTTACCCAATAAAATATTTGAGGCAAGAGAATGTTTCCTTATATGTATGTATATGTTTTTTTTTTTGTTTTGTTTTGTTTTTTTTTGGGGGGGGGGGGGTTGTTTTTCTAGAGTTGTGACTGCATAGAGCAGAGACAGCCTAATCTTCATTTCCCTCAGCCTTCCTTTTCTGTTTGAGAACAGCTGTAACCCTAGCTGCTTTTGAAATCTAGTTACCATGGGTGGATCTATGATTCTGAAGACAGCCAAAGGGTCTCCAAGGCTATGATAGTTCAAAGCCTTGGAGAGACCAGGAATAGCTAGCAAACAGCAAAACTGATACAAGAATAGTTAGCTTAATTAATGGAACATCAAGGCAATTAAGAAGGAGAGATGTTTGTTAACACTTGTGGAGTAAAGAATAAAAACATTAAGTCAACTGACTCCCTCAGCAGCCTAAGTAATAATGCTATAGTTGATGCATAATAGAGCAGGAGTCAAAGCAAGGCATTTCTATCCTAGTCAGAAAAAAAAAAAAACAGAAATCACCTTATCCACTGAATACACACACCCTAATTTTGGAAGGCATGTGTGTTGTAGGCAAGAAAATACAGTAACTTCATAATCCATCTGTGGACTGCCAAGGTGGCCACAGTCCCCAAGGGTTGCTACTGGGTCAGACGTGCTACTAGTCCTCTGACCCTTTTTACTTTAGCTGCAAAAAGTTGGCCAGACATCCACTGATCTGGACCTTAGCCTCCCCAGGCAGCCAACCTGAGGCCCACTATTGGAACCACAGGCCTTCCACAAATATCAAACTCAAATCAATAAAAACTTAACACAAAAGGTTGCACTTATCTGTGCTCATTGTGTGCAGTCTCCACTGCTCTGCTCACCCTCTGGGTGGTGGGTCTGGTGCACTCCAGCAGCCCGGGTCTGGGTGAGCTGCAGGTCTGTTGCTAGAAGAAGGGCCAGCTGGCTTGCTTACTTCTGCCCAGCCCCACCATGCAGCCACTACTGGCCTATGGGGGCAGGCCCTTCTGCCCTATCAGAGCAGCCAGGCTCCCAATTGCCCACAGCTGGAGACATTTCCCCAGCTGAGGCTGGTAATTGCTGTTACACCTCCCCCATGGGCTTCTGTCTTGGGGGGCTGATTGAGGGGGGAGCATTGTTGTGCCAGGCTAGAGAAAGCTTGGGTGTGTTTCTTCCTGCAGTGATAGTGCCAGGCCCTGTTATGCTTTCACCTCAAACAATATTAAGAAATGTAAGTATGGGAGATTACCTTTGCTGATCACATGGTGATGTGGAATAGCATCTGCTTTGAAGAGATTTGAGTGATGTGGTATCCCTTGCTCATCTTGGAATATAGGTCAGTAGATACTTCATGAGGCTAAGTTCTGCCCTTAGTTTTGCAACTGTAATGTCACTAAAACTTTCAGTTGTGTCAAGGACCTCTACCAACTTTTGCTTCACAAATGCTAGGAAAAACCATCGCTGGAAGAAAAAGGTGATAACTGGGAAATTAGTTATAGATTCCAGCTACTGTAGGTCAGTGCTTCCTAAACTTTTCCTCAGGATGACCCCATTTCCTCAGCGTGGCACCTCACTCCCCACCCGCAGCACCCCTCAGGTGCCCCTCGCTCCCTATCTACAGCCCCCACCCCCTCAGCCCTGCTGGTGCCCCTCATGCATGACTTGCAGCCCCTTGCCTCCCCCAGCTATGGGACCAGGGCCAGGGCCTGCAGCACCCCCACAGCATTCAAGCCCCGCCTGCTGTAGCCAGAGCCGAGCCCAGCTCCTGGCTCTCCCCATTCCCGTGGGTGGCATGGCTGGCATGGAGCCCATGGGAGGGGGCAGGGGGAGGATGCTGCCTGCCCACTGAGGGCTCGGGGCTTCCCACCCTGCTGCCCTCCCCCTGGGGGCCTCTGCAGCCCAGTGGGCAGGACTTGGCATGGGAGGGCAGGCAGGCTCAGTGCTGCTGCTAGGAGCCCCATGCTGGCTGTGCCGCCGTGGTGAGGCATCCCCTGCCCACTCAGCAGCAGCAGTGGAGGCAGCATGGAATTGTCCCCCAGATGCTACCAGGTAGGCAGGGGGTGCTTCGCTATGGTGGCATGGCTGGCGTGGAGCTCCTGGCAGCAGCACCGAACCTCCCCACCCCATTCTGCCATGGAAGCCCTGGCAGAAGGGCAGCAGGGCAGGGAGCCCCTAGCCCACAGTGTACAGCCCGCATGCAGCCCTGCCCCACACACGAATCTTGGGGGGACATCCCCAGCCCTACCTCTGCTCCACTCCCTCCCTCCCTCACTCTTGCCCTCACCATGAGGGCTCAATCTGCCTGCCTTTTCCCGCCATAGACTTACCTGCAGGAGCTGCTGTCCACACTGCCTGGTTGCCATGTGCATGTGCACATGCACGTGGCTCCCCCTGCCTGATCACCCTCCTCCCCCTCCCCCCAGCCCCAAGCAGCCACTTGCAGGAAGGTTGGGAGCCACTGCTGTAGGTCCTTGTGCAGACTGCTGTCATGTAATCAAAGCTCTTTACTATGCATATTTATCTTCAAAACAACCCTGTGAGGGAGGTTACTAGTATATCCATTTTACAGACATATGTCCATTTTACAGATAAATTGCCCATGGTTACACGAGAAGTGTGTGGCACAATAAGGAAATGATCACAAGTGTCCTTTGTTCCTCAGCATTGGACTGTGATACTCCAGACTGAAGGCTGACTGAATACACACTGGTTACCAGTGACCCCAAAGAGCCGTTAGAATAACCAGGTTTCTCAGAGGGATACAAAAGTCCTTGCTCTTGGTTTCCCTCAATGATACTTCTATGTCAGCAACAAGGAGATGGAGTGGTTCAGATATTTCCCACATCAGAAGTTTCCTACATCAGAGAATGAGGAAATACCAGGCTGATACTTACATGGGGAAATACTGGGCTGATACTCATATGGGCAGCCACATTGGCTTTGGCTTACCTGAATCAGCGGTAGGCTACCACAGGGAAGAATCCAGACCACACTGCTTTAAAAGGTTTATTTATCTATTTCTTCACTTTTTTTTTATTTATTTTTTTTAGAGTGCCCTTCACGCTTGAGGATGCCAAACTGGGGAGGTGGAGCCAAGTGCGGTGCTTGTGACAAGACTGTATATCATGCTGAGGAAATCCAGTGCAATGGCAGGAGTTTTCACAAGACCTGCTTCCACTGCAGTAAGCTACATCATTGCAGTTTTGGAATATAAATCCAGCTCGATATAAGTCT
>NW_017729025.1:114947649-114949174 GCF_001723915.1 Gavialis gangeticus | reverse complement strand
TATTTTTTTTAGAGTGCCCTTCACGCTTGAGGATGCCAAACTGGGGAGGTGGAGCCAAGTGCGGTGCTTGTGACAAGACTGTATATCATGCTGAGGAAATCCAGTGCAATGGCAGGAGTTTTCACAAGACCTGCTTCCACTGCAGTAAGCTACATCATTGCAGTTTTGGAATATAAATCCAGCTCGATATAAGTCTCATTTTAATGTGGCATATTCCAATAACTTTACTGCTATGGCAGTAGAGTGGGATATTGGATTTCTGCTCAGAACTGAAGGAGATTTTCTATCATTTATTTTATTCCTGTAGAATTTTGCTCACAAGCAGTGCCCTGTTCTGTAGCATTCTTCCTATAGCAGGTGAATTCAATTAAGGAAAAACTTCATGAGATATACACATCTCATTTGGGGTGAGGGGGAGGGCATTCAAAGGGGATAGCAGTCTTATTTTACTTCAGCATCTTAAGAAACACCATGGGCAACTTCTAGCCCCCGTACTCTGCTCTAGCACTGCATAGAGGTTCTAATCGAGGGATTTGAGCCCTAAGGAGAACGCATCAGGGCAGAAAATGCAAAAGCAAATGCTTTTTCCATGATGGTTAATCCTAGATAAGACTGTTGATGAGTTCTGCTGATGAGTCAGAATAATGAAACTTATTTGTGGGTTATATTGTGCAATGCAGGGTGTCTATATGAGATGCTATGTCACAGTAGTGACAAGCTACTGTGCCATTGCTTGTCATTATGGCAACATAGCATTGGCAGGCACTAATTGTGATGCCACCACTGCTGTGCAGTAGGGTCGAAAATGACTTGTGTACTCCCAGGACTGCACTGTATTGGCACGTACTGTAGTGCAGTACCAACTACACAGTCAGGGGCATGTGTCGACGCTCCCACTCTGTGTGCCAGAATATGTCTTGACTTAAAAATCTTGCCATTGCTGTCCTCAGTAAAGCTAAAAAGATTACAGCACAGATAACAAAACTGTAGTCAAGAGCCATCAGGACAGGAAATCAAGCCAGATTCCGAAAGGGATTTAGGCATTACCATGCCTAACTTCTGGGAACCCTCTTTCCTGATGTAATTCTTAGTCCAGAATTAGGCATTCAGGATTCTTAAACAGTGCATTGTAGAAGCAAGGGATGAGATTCATAAAGGAATTTAGATGCATAAATGGATCTGGATGAAATTTAGGTGCCTAAATCCAAAAGAACAATTCACACAAAACCTGCCCAAATCACTTGGGCGCTAGACAATCCCTAAAGGCTTAAGCTTTCTGGTGGAATATTATTTAGGTGTCTTAAGTTTAGTTATTGGGTGTGGTTGTGTCTGTGGGGATGGATAGGTGTGAGCAGTGAGGGTGTGTGGATATATAGGTGTGGGTGGGTATGGGGTTTGTGGGGGATATGTGTAGGGTGGAGGGTGGCTGAGGTGTGTGACGGGGTGTAGGTAATGGGGTCTGTGTGTATGGCAGTGCAAGGGGGTATGGGACTCGCCACACACACACACACACACACACACACAC
>NW_017729025.1:114946215-114947026 GCF_001723915.1 Gavialis gangeticus | reverse complement strand
GCGGAGCAGCAGGAGCGCGGGCCCCTGCCCCCCCTCCCCCCCCCATCCAGCACAGCTGGTACCAGACCCTGCAGGACTGAGGCAATCCCCACAGCCCTCCCCTGCCTTCTCTTCCCCCACCTCCGCCTCAGCTTTCTTATCTGAATTTCCCTCTCGGGTGCAGGGAGGCAAGCAAAACCAAGAAAGTGATTCTTCTACTCCATTCAGCGTTGGTGAGACCCTAACTGGAGTAGTGTCAAGTTCTGAGTGCTGCACTTCAACAAGGGCATGGTAAAGCTTGAGATAGTCCAGAGAAGAGCTACCTGTATGATCAGAGACTTGCACAGCAAACCATACAAGGAAAGGGACCTGAGACTATTCAGCCTGAAAAAGGGAAGGCTGAGAGGGGACTTGGTAGCAGCTTACCACTGTATCAGGGGAGTACATCAAGGGCTCAGTGAACAACTGTTCACCAGGGCACCATTAGGAAAAACCAGGAGTAATGGCCACAAACTCCTGGAAGACTGTTTCAGGCTCAACATTAGGAAAAGCTTCTTCACAGTTAAAGTGTCCAGACTGTGGAATAAGCTTCTTTCAGAAGTGGTGCAATCACCTACCCTGGAGATCTTCAAGAGGAGACTAGACAGTCACCTTGCTGGGTCACCTAACCCAGCTATCTTTTCCTGCCTGGTGCAGGGGGCTGGACCCGATGATGTCCGAGGTCCCTTTCAGCCCTTTACAGTCTATGAATCTATGAGGCAGGAACAGCACCAGGACCCAATGCCAGAAGTCTCTGCTAAGCATGGGGCTTCCATCTGGAGGGGCAGGGCTG
>NW_017729025.1:114941874-114945950 GCF_001723915.1 Gavialis gangeticus | reverse complement strand
GGCTGAGTCCCGCTAGCTTCCCCAGGGTCCTAATTCCCCTGTCTCCTGTTATCTTTGACAGGCAGCCAGGAACAGAAATATTAATTTTCTAAATTTTTTAGGGGTCCCTCGGGCCAGATGGAATGGGCTGGTGGGCTGGATCTGGCCCACTGGCTGTATTTTGCCTACCCCTGCTCTACATTCAAGCTGGTTGGGGAAGCCTTTTTGGTTAAGAAACCTGTGAAGGGCTCCAAGCAGATCAGTGGTGTCAGAATTTAAGTGATTTTATGGATACCTCCTGCATTATCAGTAGAAAACCAGGCTTCTAGGAATTTTAGGTACCTGCAAAGTAGCTGGCAGCTGAGCAGGGATCTGAGTGTCATCTCTATGTCAATCTAGCTTGTGGAGCCATGTACTCCTTAATGCTAACTCTGACAAGGATAACTATCTTTCAAAACTGCTGAGCCCACTTAGGCCACATTTATTCATTTAATTTTGAAAAATCCAGCTAAGCATGAAAAATATTAAGTCAAACTTATTTTTGACCAACTTATAAAGAACTTAGAATCAGATTATGAGATGTGTCAGACAACATGAATTATAAACATTTCTACCTGTACCCCATACTATTTGTCTTATAAATACTATGGGGATGGTGGGGGGCAGGAGAAAATCGTACCTCACATGTGAATTACTGTTTACCTACTTTGTTTCCCTGTCAGGTTTTAAAACACAGCTATAATGTACATTTGGCAGGACCTTACTATGCAAACCTGAAACGGCTTAGTGATGGTTTATGAACAATTTCTCTTTGCAGATGACAGGTCCCAAAGCTATTTCAACAATAGCACTTCAAGGGCTTTTGCTCCATCTGTTGTGGCAAATAGATACTCTATCCTGAAGATGCCAAAAATAGAAACATTTTATCTGCTGCTTGAGTTCCCATCATCCCTTAACTCCCTCAGTAAACATAATTATCATCTCAGAGCAAATGAGAATGCACCACAAAGTGATCCGATTCACAAATTTACAGAAGCCTCTAGTTTTATCACCATTATTTAAAACAAGAAATTGCACAAGGCCTGGTTTTTTTGCTACATAGCTTCATCTATTTTTGTCCCTTCATTGCCTACCAGTAACTAGAGCCTAATCCAGTGTGCACTTGTGATGGTGATGAAATTCCCATTGACTTGAAGGTTACGAGCAGACCCTGTAGTGAGACCGTTTGATCAATTGCTTTTGCTTAAATTTTTTAACACCCCTCTCACAAACATTAAAATAATTGGAAATAACCAGCCAACCGTTGTGGAGTATGAACTCCCAAGAATCTAATCTTCACTGGGCATGTCTACACAAGGTGTTTAGTGTACAGTAGATTAATTAGCTGTGCAGTATATGTCATAGCATCTATATGTACACCCCTGGTAGGACAGAGTAAACTAGTTTTCTTGGCAGCAGGGTAGCACTGGTAAATAAAAGTACTATCCTGCTGCAGAGTAAATAACTCCACAGCAGTGCATGTGTAAGCTCTGCCCTGGCTGGCTGGGGTATGAGGGTGCTTCAATGCAGGGGCTGCCTGCCGGCCGACTCCAGCCATCTCCTCTGCAGCACATTGAGCAAGAGGGAGCAGCCCCAAGCTGGTAGGCCAACTCCCTGGACCCACTGTCAGCTGGGGATGCTTTGACTTGGTTCAACATGCTGCATTCTCCAGTGCATATTCGAAAGGTGCACCCAGGAGCAATAAACTCTAAAGCAATAACTCCAGAGTTTATTGCTTTGCATTAATTGCACATGTAGATGTACCCACTATTCATTTAATATTTTTTCTGGTCCTTCTGTGAGCTAAGCCATCTTATTTCTCAAAATACCCATAGTCCATTTATGAATTAGGTACTGGCCTTGATAAACAGCTAATGCTTTTCCAAATGACATTTGATAATGGACCCATTCCTACTCATTTTTTTCTGTCACACATTCTCAGAAGTGGTAGGTACTTTTGGATACCTCAATCTTGGTGCCCAACTTGAAACTTATTAAAAGGGTCTCCTTGTCTATGGGTGGGTATTTGCTTTCTGAAAAAGCAAGCCCATTCAAAGTATCTCAAGTTGGGTTCTCAAAAAATCAAGGCACCTAAAATTACTAGTCACTTTTGAAATACATGCTTACCTTTTTGGTAGTTTAAGGCTTTGCATTTTTCATATCTGAATTCCATATCTGAAGGGGATCCTTAACTTGCCCCACCTATAGCCATCCTTAACTTCTCCCCACTAAAGTGTCCTGATCTGATTTGATAACTTGTAGGGTTAAAAGGTCATTCACTCACAGGGCTTATTCACTCCTTGGCTCCCCTGATGAGACTGGCATCATTGGTGCTAATTAGCAGTAATTGTGATAGGGGTTTTTTATGATGTGGACACCTGTTCACTGAGAACTGGCCTGAGACCACTAAAAAACAGCTGTTAGCTCTTGTTAACCTTTGTCTCTTCCTGTCAGGGGTAGATTTAAAGTAGTAGCCTAGTAGATAAAACATTGTATCCCATTACCAATGCTTGGCATTCCTGTCCCACTTCTCGACTGAAGAACTTCAAGTGTTTTAGTAGTGAGTTAAGTGGTGTAAGAATGTCACTGGGGAAGCCAAAGTACTGAGGTCTGTTGCCTAACTTTCTTCAGTGCTTGGTTGTAGAATCTCTTCCAGACCATTCTGGCGAAACTCTGGAAACATGTGTGGGATGATTCTTGCTTCAGAACTTAAACATGCCCAAATGCTCAGATAAATGAACAAAACTTCCTCATTGAGTCTTATCTTGACACTGAAAGCATATCAGTGACTAATGGAAACGTGCTGCTGAACTATGTTTCTTTTTCAATGTTGAAACTTTTTAATGCCTCTAAGGCAATGGTTCTCAGCCTTTTTAGACAGGAGACACCCCTTGATAGACTTGAAGCACCCCTTGGAAAATGCCAGCTCTTGTTTTACTTGTTTTACTACAGAAAAATAGTAGGGCAATTCTGTTGTTGCAGTGAACTCGGAAAGATCACAAGTCAGAATGTTTTTGACACTATGTATTCCTCTGTGAAATCTCTGGGTTCTTTTTATGAATCTTGATTGCATTGTATAGCACTGTTGAGTCTCAAGGCATTCTGCTTGAGAATAACTGCTCTAATGTCTGGGAAGAGATGGGAGAGAGACCCAAAAAGGTTTCTAACAGTGTAGTAGAGGTTCCATGACTAGTTCTGCCAGGCCCAAAAAATATGCCTCTAGGCTGGTGCTCCTCACCTTGGGCGAGGAGAAGGAACTAAGTGCCTAAAATGAAATAGAGATCAATGAAAAATGAAGAATGGGGGTCGTGATTGACCCTAAGATGAACATGAGCCACCAGTGTGATGTCACAGATGGTAAAGCAAACCAAACTCTGGCTTGCATCCATAGATCCTTCTCAAGTAAATCTCAGGATGTCATCCTCCTGCTGTACTTGGCTTTGGTGAGGCTGCAGCTGGAGTACTGCATCCAATTCTGGGCCCCACAATTCAGGAAGGTTGTGGAGAAGCTTGAGAGAGTCCAGAGAGCCACACACGAACAGAGGACAGGAGAATAGGCCTTATGAAGAGAGACTGAGAGCCATGGGACTCTTCAGCCTAGAAAAGCACAGGCTCAGAGGTGACCTGGTGGCAGCCTATAAATACATTGGGGTGTACAACAGGATCTGGGGGAACATCTGTTCACCAGGGTGCTCCAAGGGATGACAAGGACCAATGGTCACAAACTCCTCCAAGACCATTTTAGGCTGGATATAAGGAAAAACTTCTTTACCGTCCAAGCCCCCAAGGCCTGGAATAGGCTCCCTCCAGAGGTGGTGCAAGCACCTACTCTGGACTCCTTTAAGAAGTGTTTGGACGTTTATCTTGCTGGGATCCTTTGACTGACTTCCTGCCTTTGGGGCAGGAGGCTGGAATCTATCTCCCAAGGTCCCTTCCAGTCCTAATGTCTATGAACTCTGTAAGAACACTGGTCAAACAAACCATAGCTTTCTGCATGGTGAACTCACAGTAGTGCTAAATGAATTTTTGCAGAGATTGAATGTTTTTTTCATAGGATG
>NW_017729025.1:114931789-114936874 GCF_001723915.1 Gavialis gangeticus | reverse complement strand
GGAGGCTGGAATCTGTCTCCCAAGGTCCCTTCCAGTCCTAATGTCTATGAACTCTGTAAGAACACTGGTCAAACAAACCATAGCTTTCTGCATGGTGAACTCACAGTAGTGCTAAATGAATTTTTGCAGAGATTGAATGTTTTTTTCATAGGATGCAATGAAGAGAAGGTTAAGAAGGTTATAAGGTTCCATTATTATTTATTAATGTGTATGTATGCTATTTCAGTGAAAGCCCATAGATATGGACATGGAATAAAGTTAATTTGCAAATATTGTATGCACTTGAATCTAAGATGAGTTCCCCCCTCAGTCAGCATGGAGACTGCAAGGAACAAAGCATGGAGGGCAGAGAGCCAGGGGGCCACCTTGTGCCCTACAGCAACAATTTTCCCTCCCCCACATACCCACAGCAATGGGAATGGGACAAATTCAAGACAACCCTCTGATAATTAGATTCTATTCTTGGAAAATTATAACAAATTTATAAATGTTCCTATACAGAACATAATTATTAGGGGTCAACTTAGATTCAATTTATTTCCCCTTCAAACACTATATAGCAGTACTCCCTTCTCCTGCTATATTCTTTTTATAGGGCAACCAGAAATTAATCCAGTATCCTAGATGAAGGTATAATGTTTATTTATGTAAACTAACCACTTCCAGGACTAGACAAATTCTTTATATTGTAATCATTTAAGTATGTTAAATCAGGTTTGTGAATACAAATTTCTATATGCACTTTTCCCATGTTTTTAGTGGCTTGCAGAAAAGCTCTGGATAGTACCACAGTGGCAGCTCACGAATCTGAAATCTACTGCAAAACCTGTTATGGAAGAAAATATGGCCCCAAAGGTATTGGATTTGGACAAGGGGCAGGATGCCTCAGTACTGATACCGGTGAACATCTAGGCTTGGATCTACAACAGTGAGTTAAATTGCACTGACAATACCGTTTTTCCCCCCAGTGGTACATTCTCCACTTATCAGGTACCTTACTTGGTTTCCATAACAATGTTGAACTTAAGCAGCAGAGCAGACTCTCCTCCAGGATTTTCTTTAGTGGGTCTAGTAATTCTACCAATTTTTAATAATGTTCAGTCTCTTCTTTTAAAATAACTTCTTATTCCGTTGGGCAGTTACACTACAGGAGCTTTTTGCTTTACATGTCACTAGAGCTAAATATTCACTGTAAATGTAATTTGCTATTAGTGCCACAATGGTAGAATCATGCTCATCATGGAACAATAGACTCAAATGCTTATACCCCTCTATGCAAAGTATCTTTGATTTTATTAATATAGAAAACTCACAGTATCATGTGCTGTTAGACTATTTCCCTGTACAGAGAAAGTTTTCTACATTTTCCCTGATACGTCATGTATTGTGTACAGAATGGCTGAGGGTATATGACCCAGAGGGGGGATTTTAATATGATCTCTAGAGAGCCCTAATTGTAGATAACTGCTTGTGTTAATTGTTTACATAGAAATTAGCAGCTTTGAGACTTGCTGAAAACTATTAAATGACTCCATCACTTTCCTCTGGTACATTGCAATAAAGACAGTTAACAAATATCTTATTCTAAAAAGTACAATCTTGGAGGACATATTTTATCTGTAACCCATAGCCACAGACGTATCTGTTACCAATAGCAAGATGGAAACTAGCAAATCCTGAGCTCCTAGACATTTATTGACTTGTTGCAGTATGACAATCCAGTAATCCAACAGTCACCTCATGGACGACTAAAACCTAACACCGGAAAGAAAGAAAGGTTGAAAATATTTTTCTGACTTTGACATAGCATACTTTTTGAAAATCATTAAAACTTGATGAAGGTTTAAAAAGAGCAGAGAAAGGACAGTGTGTGAAATCTGCCTCCTATTTGATTGTTCTCACTATTAAGTCTTACCTGGCGTGTCGACACGTGCCCCCAAATGTGCAGTTGTTACTGCACAGTCATTTAGTATTTGCTTTAGCATTTAGTACAGGGGCAGACAATTATTTTGGGCGCAGGGCCACTTACCGAGTTTTGACAAGCTGTCAAGGGCTGCATGGGTAGCCCCACCCATTGACAGGTGCCCTGCCCCAGCTGCTGTCTTGTGACTGGAAGCCCCACCCCCTAATGCCTGACCTTTGCCACCAGAAGTCCCTCCCGCCCCTGGAAGGGGTTTTGCCACCTTGGAACCAGAAAAATACCAAATTATATTCTAAAAATCAAACATCCACAACATTCATTAATTTGATTTAAAAAAAAAAAATTTTGTCCTGATTTACATGTGTTTGTGTAGTGTACACAGAGGTGATCGCACAATAGCTTACAATGAAGTCTTACTCTTGTATGTTGTGGGGGTGGGTATAGGTTTGTGGAGGCTGTGCATATGTGGGGTGAGGGAGCATGTGGGTGGGTGTAGGATCTGTGGGGGGACGGTGCCTGGGGTTTGTGTATGGCAGTGCAAGGGAGGGTGTGGGTGCATGTGGGACTCAACCTTTGAACACACACTCTCAGCCCGAGCCTGTACACACACTCTGCCCTGTGTCTGCGTGCACACTCTGCCCATGCCTGCACACACACACTGCCTGAGCCTGCGCGTACACACACACACACACACACACACTCTCTCTCTCTACCCAAGCCTACACATACACCCCCGCACCTGTGCTCCACAGTTTGGTGATGCAGCCAGGAGCCAGGTGCTGCTGGAGCAGGGCAGGGGCAGGAAAGCAGGGAACTGGCTGGGCCTTGGGCAGGGCTGAGCTGCTCAAGCCTGCTGAGGGCTCTCTCTGGGTCCTACTGCCCCTGGCTCCTCTCAGCTTTGACAGGCTGCCAGGAACAAATAAATATTAACTTACTAAATTTTTTAGGGGCCCTACAGGCCAGATAGAATGACCTGGTGGACCAGATGTGGCCCATGGGCTGTATTTTGCCCACCTCTGATTTAGTACTTGCTTTACATTTACTACAAAATAACTGTGCAGTAATCACTGCTACTGCGCAGTCCCAGCAGTGAATGGCTTGTTTCTGACCCTACGGCGGAATAACAAGCTAGTGCACAGTAACAAGCTACTGTGCAATAGCTCGCTGCTACTGTGTAGTAGTATGTCACCATTCATGCCCACCAATACTATGTCGCTGTAGCAACAAGCTATGGCATAGTGTCCTGTGTAGATGCGCCCAGCAGGTAGCTGATTAGACAGCAATTTTGCTTTGTATTTCCCCTTGTCTCATGTTGTCTCTTTCATGAAGCCAATGTCTTCCCTTTGGCTGTGTAGTATTTTGTCCAACTATTACTCGGTACCACCAATGTAGTATGCAGCTGCTTCTTTAGTCACAATGCCAGCTTCTCAATACTGTCAAACACAGAATATGCTGCAGGCTATTTTGATTTTCTTGTCTTGAATGTCAGGATAGATATCCTGAGATTTAATACATAAGTGTGGATTAACACTTAAGAGTCTATATAGTATATATTGAAATACAGAAAATTATTTTTATAATGGAAACACTATTTTTCAAGTGGTGTTTTAAATCTGTTTTCAGAAGTTCGCCAAAGCCTGCTCGTCCTTCTACACCTACCAACCCTTCAAAGTTTGCCAAAAAGTTTGGAGATGTGGAGAAGTGCCCTCGCTGTGCTAAATCAGTATACGCTGCAGAGAAAATAATGGGAGGAGGAAAAGTAAGATATCACATTTTTTTCATTTAAGAAAAAATATTTTGAAGCTGTTTGGTTTAAAATTCTGTTGAATTAAAGAAATAGATGGTCCTTAATATGGAAATCTTCTTTAAATCATAGATAAGCCGCCACATAGAAAGTAGTATCTCAAGCTACTCTGCTTTGCTGTCGCAATGTACCAGAACCCACACCTCAACCATCTACTTGTGACAGAATTCTATCTTCATTGCTCTACTAGTTCTTGGCTGTGCCAACAATTTCACAAAGGCTATTAAAAAGATACTAGATAGTAGTTGGTTTTGGACTTAATTGACCTGGGGACAACTTTGAACTAGATACCTTAAAATGAAAAACTGTCACATTATCAATCTCAACTGTTTAAGTTCTACACTTTAAAAAAAATGAATTCAAAGGAATTTGTTGGTGTTGACTTTTTGTCGTTAAATTATTTTATAATTAGGGAGATATATGGCACTCTGCATCCATGCATTTAACATAGTTATGGACACTCTGACATATGGCATTGATCAGTGTGCCCTTGGTTTTGATCCTGTGATTTAAATTGGGCTCTGGGGTCCCTGTGCTACTGCCCAGGATTAGGCTCCAGGGCTCCATGTGGCCTTGCCTGCTGCCCGGGCACTCAAATCTGGCTTGATCTATTGTGCAGGGCCATGACACTACTTCTACTACAAAGAGAGAGGATTAATATACATAATCTCCTAAAACTTGTTACAAGTTCTAAAAGTCCAAAAATATAGGCTGAGAATGAATAGAATAAACTGAAAATGAAAGCAGCACAACTTTTAATCTTTTCAGGGAAAGAAAATGTACATTACTTGTCCAAATTACTTGATGTAGCTGGCTATTTTTTTTTCTTCCAAACTTCCTAACTTTCGCAGCCTTGGCATAAGACATGCTTCCGCTGTGCCATATGTGGAAAGAGCTTAGAATCGACCAATGTTACAGACAAAGATGGAGAACTGTATTGTAAAGGTAAGCACTGTCATATATCTACAGCATTTCAGACAAGATGGCTAAATATACAAGTCTAAAACTGTTTAATGTTGACACAGTACTACCTTTGTTATACCCCTTAACAACATTTTTCTGAAAAAGTATTTCACTTTCGTTTCTCTACAATAGGTTCTTTAAATTATATAATATCCACAGGTACACCAATATTACGTCTTCTACTGACAGTATTTAAATAATTAGCTAACTGCCCATCAAAAATGATGGATTTCAGGAAGTGTTTACATGGCCCACCCTCAGCCTTTGGCCATGTAAAGACTCCTTACACTGCCACCGCCTCCTCCAGCCCCCAGCACAGGGGATCCCTCCTCCCACCCACCTCTGCCTCCACCTTCCTAACACTTTTTCAGAGCACTAAAGTTCTTTCCTCTTTCCC
>NW_017729025.1:114926566-114926789 GCF_001723915.1 Gavialis gangeticus | reverse complement strand
ACCCCCCTTTGCCTCCCCTCACCCCACGCCCACCCAGACCTGTGCAGCCTCCCTTCCTCCCTGCTGGCTGTTGTTGGAGCCCCTTCCTGCTCCCCTCCCTCCCTGCCGCCTAGCCTTGACAGCAGCTGCCACTATGACCCCCTGCTTTGCCTCCCCCTGCCCCACTCCCCTCCCTGCTGGCTGTTTTGGGGGGTGTCAGAACAGCCTTGTGACACCCCCCCCC
>NW_017729025.1:114914555-114920873 GCF_001723915.1 Gavialis gangeticus | reverse complement strand
CCCCCCCCCCACACACACCCTCAGGCAGGGAGGCATGGGAAAGACCCGCTGCTCAGGCTGCCAGGGTGTGTTTGCCGCTGCTCAGGCTGCCAGGGTGTGTTTGCCACTGCCATAAACTTCCCCGGCAGGAGCTCAAACTTGGGCAGGTACAGCCAATCGCCACCTGCCCTCAGCAGCACAGGGACAGTTGGCCAAAAGCATGACAGACAGACTAAGCCCTTTATTATATTAGAACAGTCATAACTATTTTTCTATAAACAGAAAGTCTTTTCAACTGTAGGACTTGCTCACCACTCGTGGGCACACTGACCATGCAAAATAATATTCAGACCAGTGGTTCTCAACTTTTTTAGGCTCCTGGCAATCTCTGTAACTGCTGTGAATTGAGCAGCACCCCAATTCAATAATTTGTTTATTGCAGCGCTTATCTCACTGTGTAGGGTGAGGAGGATGAGGAAGAAACTCTTAGCTTCCCACAGCCCAGAAGGGCAGGGACCATCATGAGTTTACCTCCTTGCACTGGAGTCAGGCACTAATGAGCCTGCACTTAACTCTTCACACTGGGGAGAGGGGAGAAATGAGCACTTCAGACTTCACAAAAGGGCTGGTAACGACAAGCATGACCCCTACCCAGAGATGAGCCTACTCATACCATCTTGCATAGGAGTTGGGGAAGAGTAAGTGCTTATCTTCTTGCATACCAGGGCACCCTCAAAAGGAGCTCATGGCAGCCCGTTGAGAATTACTGATTTAGACAAAACCAACACCTGCACTGAATCCTAGTAATTCCTGTGAGCTCCCTGGAAAATCCCAGCCATAATACATTTTTTCTCTAATTTACATTAATGCTTCTTGCTTGCAATCTACTTTAATAGTTGTATCTTAGAGTTTTTAGGTATTTTACAGTCCTAAAAGTTATTCTGATAAGGACTTGATTTGAAGCTATACTAGCAAGCTCATCTACCTTAAAAACAAAAATGCTGTTGAATCTGTGAATGTGCCTGAGAAAACAAATCCACATTTAATTCTCACAGCTTGCCTAGCTATTGTACTTCATTATAAATTAGGGCTTTATATTATCATTTACCACAAAAAATAACACAAATGTTAACTACCAAACTTGTTTTCTTTTTTTTGCAGTTTGCTATGCAAAGAATTTTGGTCCCAAAGGAATTGGATTTGGTGGCCTCACTCAAGTGGAAAAGAAGGAGTGAAAAATTCTATAACAGGTCTTTTGCTAATGCAACAGGCTAAGCGAAACAATGATGCATTTATTTAAAAAAAGTCATTTTTTAAAATTATTCTTTCACCCCATAGAATTCCTGAAGTAGCGAGAAAATACATTTTGACAGAACTGGATTTAAGTTTATTTTAAAACGATTAGAGCATAATACTGTTTAATGAAACAGTCTGTGAACAAATGAATATCTATTTAAAACTGCAGTTATAGTAGCCCTGTGTACTTTGCACGGAGAAAACATCATCCCATGACCCCTGGGTCAAACCATGGTATTCTGGATTTGTATCAATCTAAATGGAACAGAATCTGGCCCATAATCTATACTCTCTCTCATATCATAAAGTTATACTGGTGCTATTGCACAAGAGGAAATATTATTCAAAAGGCACATTTCTAATGTGACACTAGCTAACACTTTCAATTCCATCCCACTCTTTCATTCCAACACTTTGTGCCCAAAAGCTTGTGTAAACACCTCTCCCAACTAAGTATCTCTCACCAAATACACCACCAACATTTTTTCTGTCAAAAGGAAGGACTTCTGGGTTGGGAAATGAACCTACATTTTCTTACAAGACAGGGTATTAAATCTAGTTTTGTTACTGTGTTTTAAGCTACAATAAAATGTAGATACTGCTTTCACACTGTGATTAAGTTACTGTACTTATTTTCTTGTATTTTAAGACTCCATAATCATGTCATGCACTAACCTAAACAAACATGTCTATGCCAATTGTAAGAGTTCTGTTTTACCTGAAAACGGCTAGTCAAATATTTTATTTTGATCTTTAGTTTACAGGTCTTGATTTGTGCAGCTTTTCTTATCTCTATTAATACCACCTTTGGTCTTTTCTATTTTAACAAAAAACACCCAGTAGGACAGAATAGGTGTAACACTTGGCATCTTAAATATGTCTTACATCAGATTACAGAAAGTCTCAAGGTATGACATTAAACACTTTAACCTTAAATAGGCCACTATTAAAGCCCCATCTCTGCAGCCTGAAACAATGTAAAGTTACAGTCTTGTCCTTTACATTCACCATTATATTTTGATTACTTGAGGTGTCCATTTTCATTAAAAAGTGGTGCATGCAACTGCATATTAAACCAATCTCTTCTTGTTCAGAGTTAAGAGCACATTATCCTTTTGCTGCAGTTATGTTTAATGATTAAGTGTATAAATTTCACATTTCTCATGAATGCTAGGGGGGGAAAAGAAAATCAGAAAATACACTTGAAAGCACAAATGCTCTAATTTATTAAATGTTAAATCTGTACAAAAAACAGTGTTTAGATTTACTGTTTGCTTTACACAATATAAAGACAAGCTATCAAAAATTCTAAAAGGATTTCAGTGCTTTTAAAATTTTGTAATAGCCAATTCAATAATATTAAAATGTTTTATTTCCCTTAATTGTAAAAAAGCATCTTTTATGGAAGCAGTCTGCATAAAGAAGCAAAAGGTCAAAAATCACATAAGATTTTTGGGTTGCTGTATAAAAACCTATTTTGGTAAAATACGTATTTAATGCCATCTCAGTTGCAGGAAATTTAAAATTGTTTCATCTGAAAATCACAGCAATTATTTCATAGCTATTTTGCTGTAGTTTATGCACATAAAACTTTTACTATGTAAGCAGTAGAAACATTATAAAAAATTAAGGCAAGAAAATTTGAGAAGACCTTGTAAACAAAACACAGAATTTCCAGCTTTATTTAGCTTTCAGCTTAGCTCAAGAATTTCATGCTGCTTTTCTTCAGACAGAATGGATGTTTTTACCCTTTGCTGGATGACTCAGAGTATATTGGTTAGTCCAGTCAATTGCACTGGGCTTGAATATGCCAAAGCACCTGCACTGAAAAAGGTCGGCAATATTCTGGAAACATCCTTGACTGGAAATGAGAGAGACATACCAATTAATAATAATGAAAAGGAAGACAAAGTAAATAAGTTAAATGCACTAAAGAAAAAGCATTTTAAGCACAATGACCCAGAAAAATAAAAATATTTCCCTCTTATCTATTCAGTGTGTGTATATATATCAATTACTTAACAGAACAGAGATTTTGGCCATAAGCATTTCTGTTAGAATAAAAATCTTGAATACCTCATTTCTTATGCTAGCTGTGATTATGTCACTATTCACGAATTAAATATATTAGTGTTGAATAGAAGAACCCTCTTCTATGTTTAAGTGTAATATGGGCTACAAACATTCCACAAAAAAAAGAGAGTAAGTATATTTTTATCATATACCATACCCTAGAGTTCAATCTCTTTTCCTGATTTCCAATATGTTTGCCTAGTCCTGGTGATAGTCAGAACATCCATGGTGCTGCTTTAACCTTTACATGTGGGCAAAAATCCCTGAAGGAAAGTCTGTCAGCTGGTCAAATTCCATCCTAGTTGTCTAAGTCATGTAAAAGGCATGTTTAGCAAACACCTAGAAAATCATCTTTTCCCCATGGGCACGCAGATTAAAGACATTCATCCCATTTCTTTAAAATACCTTCCTACCAAAAATACTTACTTGTATGGAGTTCTCCTGAGTGAAAAAGGCTGTTTAGAAGACTTGCTCTGTATTATGAGGTTTGTTCGCTCATATGAGGTCAAGCCCAGACATACAATCTTAGGAAAGGGAAGAAAAATATAATATTGAATGATGAAATTGCAGTCAAAATACTAGAGATCTTAAAAGATACTAATTTTAGATTGGATTTTTCATATTTATCAAGTCACAAAACTATACTGTAAGACTTGCTTACAAAATAAGTATGCCATAAACACTCTGAGAGGGACCAAGGAGTTGGTGCTATTAATGCCAACACTAAGAAATCATCCTTGTTCTCTATACCCAGCCATTTGCAGATATAAAGGTCAACACACAGGTCAAGATCATGGATTCTTTCGCTAAATACAGTGGGCACATTTACATGTGATGCTAAGGTAACGTAGTATTGGCAGGCAAAAACCATGACGGCACAGCTACGTCACTGTAGGGATGTGCTTCCTTGGTATAATATGTTGCTATGGCAACGTAGCAGCTAAAAACAACTGCACCATGCAGACAGCACAGTAAGGGCTGTTACTGAGCTGTCATTTAGTTCTTCCAAAAGGAAGTACCTTATGATGGTGCAGTAACAATAGTGCCATAGGGGCACATGCAGATGCACCCAGTGAGAAGGAAAATATCATTACAAATACTGAAGCCATCATCCCCTGGTATACTGACAATGTGTTAAAATACACTGGCCAAAGTGCAGAGGACAAAGTTTCAGCCTTAACTTTTAAATCTCCCCAACAGCATTTGCCACCTCCTATGTCAAATCACATAATGGGAAATGTAATGCATTATTGCCTATACTTGTTTACTATTTTTTCTGTTCTATAATCTTACATGGTAAGTTACACACAACATTATGTCAGGCTGGGCAATTTCAGTGAATAGTGGTAAAAGTCAGTAGGCAACATGTGAACAACGTATCACCTGTGAAAAAACGGAGTTGACTGCAAATGTTCTAGCCGTTACTCTGATTTTTACCATGTTCAAAAACATTGAAACCACATTAATCTATTTTGAAACAAGCAAAGAAAAATCAGTGGGACTTCTGACAAAACCAAAAGCTATAAAAAATGCATTAGCCCAATGAATTGCTTTTATACCCAACTAAATGACCCTAATTCTCTTGAAATTGGTGAATAAATGTTTACTTTAGATGACAAGTACCATCTTGAAACAATTCTGCATGTGTAGCTAAGTTATCTTGGAAAAAATGCAGTTTAAAATGTGATACTTATCAGGGTAAAACCACAGTCATACATTTTTTATTTTTATAATGAGACAATGTGAATTAATGATGCACTGCTCTGCTGTAGCACAGTTTTCAGTTCAACATTTATTACACCCTGGGCAGAATAATCAATCACATAAATACTTTTAGACAATGACACCAGTTATCTCACTTGTGTACTTTCTGTCTATAAAGCCTTTATTTCTTAATATTTTCCCATAACAAATGTGCCCCCCCCCAAATTGGTACTATTTACAGCTGTATTCAGCAATAAACAGTTTGATTTGGAGAATCCCTTCTAACTTGCATATATGAAGGGCAGCTGCAAAAATACAATGAAACCAAAGGTACTGCCCTGGGATTTAAGTTGCACATCTTTGGTACTGATAGGCCAAGGAAGTTCTTGGAAAGTCTTCCAGGAAAAAAAACAACAGATTTGAAAACCCTCAAAAAAGCACATAAAACAAAACAAAAGGTACCTGATAAAGCTGAATGATTAGTAACAATGAAGCCCATGAAGTATAAGAACACACTAGTGCAAAAATGTACAAAACCCACGGAGAACAAGATACTATCTGTGTGAAGTAAGTCCAAGCTCCATCTTGCTGGTAAGTTGTTGCACAATGTTCTGACCAGTCTAAGAATAAGTAAAGTTAGTATATTGAAGATTAATGTATTAAACTGTATTAAAATATATGTATTATGAAATACTAATAAATACTATCTAATAACAGAGTAAAGAATGATACACCATGCAGTCTTACATAAAAGCTCTAGAGACAAGATTTGTAGCAGTTACAAAACCAATACATATGTGTTTGACTGCATGGAATCATTAACGGACATTAATGCAATCCTACCCATTTAACAAATTACATCTAAAATTAGAAATTACAGGAAATTAATGGGTTTATTACTAGGGGTGCACCGATACAGATTTTTGGGGCTGATACTGATAGCCAATTTTTGAGGCATATTGGCCGATACTGATCCGATTTTTAATACAGCTGCATGCAGCTGGTAAGTCTGTTGTGGTGGAAGGGAAGGGGGGAGGGAAGGGACATGGAGGAGCAGATCAAGGCCCCTGCAGTGAGACAGGGAGTGCAGCTGGGCTGGAGTAGGTGCTGCCCAGTTGGGGTGGGGCAGGGTGTGGGAAGTGGCTCTTGCTGCTGTGGGAGCCGCTGGATGAGTGGATGAGCTGCCGAATGAGCTGAGCACAGCAGCAGGAACCACCTCCCCCCATACCCCCCAGAGTCGTCGTAGCAACATCCCGCGCCCCCCCC
>NW_017729025.1:114910289-114914013 GCF_001723915.1 Gavialis gangeticus | reverse complement strand
AGCCCCACACCCTCTTCACCATGGGGGCCTTGATTTGCCCCTTAGGCCCCTCCCCTTACATCACAACAGACTTATCAGCTGCACGCAGCTCTCCACACTGCCGGCTGTGCTCCTCACTGCCTACATACTACACTGCAGCTGCTTGCACGCATGGGATATTTTTCAGCCGAATTATCAGTCACATCAGGCCGATTTCCGATATAGACAATTTTCTTTACTTTGGTGCCGATCCGATATTGGACTGATGTATTGGTGCACCTCTACTTATCACACGCTGTGTAGACACATTATTCATACACATTATACTGCTGTGGTCCACTTATGCAAAATACCTGCTACAGAGCCAATCAGACCTAAAAACATATGCAAGCTGGAGTTTTTGTGCGATTAATACATTTAGAACAGACAACAAAGATTTGTCTGACAGAAAGGGTTGAGTAGATTCTTGTTGTGTTGTTATTTATATTGTGTATTTTTAATTCATGGACTGGGCATATTTTAGAGCCTTTTATAAAATGGTATAAAGTTACTGAAAGGCAGTACTACTTCACTGGGGCATTTTTTCTTAAAATGTTGTTTAATGGTTATTTGTGACTTTAAAAAAGACTGTTAAAAAGGTACCCCAGTTTGTGACAGTCACCTTTTTGTTTGGATTATAAACCCAAAGGAATAAACATCAACAACAATGTCACCAATGCCAAACAGGCAAGTAACGTTTCACTTAGGTCAAAGAGGTAAAGTTGGATCGTATTATTTTTTTTAAATAAAAAGATCTAAAATAAAGCAAAATGCAGGATATGAGTTCAAGATAATGCCCCATTTCTTACACTTACTTCACTTAATGTTAACATACTCATATCAATATGAATATCAGACAGAACACAACAAAGGTAAATTCTTTGTTCTGACTTTTGTTTTAAATTAATATTAGTATTGATTCATCCTCAAAAAATCACTTCATAAGGGCTTTCTGCACTAAGAAATACCATCTAATCACAGTAGCACTTCGAAGTGCAAAGGAGCTGAATTATGAATGTTGGATATACAAACTCTAAACTGAAGCAGTGAACAATATCAATCAAATCCCAAACTACAGTGCAATCTCACTATTATGAGTCAAATGGGACTGGAAAAAAGTTTGTTAAAAGAGGTTGATCACTGGAGTAGAATTAGGCAGTTTGCTGTATCATAATAATGAAATAAAAGCAGTTCCTGCTGTTGGGATTGTTAAAAGGGGTTTATTATAGATCAGGATCATCATAAATCAGGCTATGCTGTAATGTGTCAGAAAGTAGACATGAGATTTTTTGAGAGCAACAGTTTAAAGTAATTGATCTGTCCCCTCTTTCATGTTATCACTAAACTTTTAAAAACAGTCTTGGTAAGAGTCTTTAACACAGGCATTTCCAATTAACTGTAAGATCAATAAAATCTTTCTAGTAGTATACTTATGACCACATTTTCTGCTGCAAACAAAGAGTGCATCTAATCCAATAGAAACTATGTACACTCATTCTTTTCCCCTTTGGTTTTCAAATTTTGAGTCTAGTAAAACCTATACTTCTTTCTGAGGTCACATTTAAAAAAAAAACCAAAACAAGGATTTCTACAGCAATACTTTTGAAGCATGCTATTTTTGGCTTACAATTAATCATAGACATACATTCAATCAAGAGGTTGACTGTGGTCGCAGATGTACTAGTATCTTCGGAAAAGTTGCAGTGATTGCTCTTATATAACCAAGAGCATTACCAAAGCATAAAATAACTAACTGCTAGATATGAAATGCTGGAGAATACAGAAAATGTAACAAGCCCTTAAAAATTACAATAAAAATAAAATGCATAAATACATACAGAGAAGGGTTCCATATAACATCCAGGTGCCTACCATAGCCAGGAAAAATAGAAACAAGATGAAATAATAATGGTTTCCAACACCTGTTTGAGACAAAAAAAAAAAAAAGACTGTCATTCTGCATCTTACCAGCGTTAGTATTTTCCCCAAACTTAACAGGGACAGAAATACCATGAGCATCAAGTGTAAGATTCACTGTGCTCAGTATGTCTGACAAATCTGCTTTAACATTTTTCTCAACTTGCTTAAGCTAGTCACCCTAATTAAGTCATTGAAACTGCGTATGATATTGTTGACGAGGACTGGATCTACTACTTGGAGTTTGACATAAGCAAACATAGTTCTTTTAACTGGGTGAAAATAAGTTACGTATCCCCAGTTCTGTTCTAGCTCATAATAATCTCCTTGGGATGATAGTTAACCTGCACTACTACTACTTTTTCTGTTCTGCAGCATTATGAACATACATGTGAAAACACATATGCTGTATTTTGGGCTTTGTAACTAATATAATTATTTTTCTTTAAATGATTATTATAAAAAATGTTCACTTCTTTGAAACTTTACATCAGAATTAATTCAGTCTTATAAATAACTTGTAGACAACCCAGAGCAAAATTTTAAGCATTTAAATTTCCCATTTGTAAGTAAAATCACAGCTTTAAAGGATATCCTCCATAGCAATATTATTTGTCACAGTTCTAGCCAGTGTGGTTCCCCATTAATTATAGTGTTTGGAGACCCTTGTGAGCTCAGCAAACTTTAAGCTCCCTCAATGACTTCATTTCAGAGTATCCTTCAAAGAAGGACAGTATACAGTCCTCACGGGGACCAATCTCTTAGTGCTTCAACTGCAGATGATAACTAAATTGTGACATTACGTATTCTATAGGTGTTTAACAAACAACCTGCAGCTCTTTCTATGCAAGGTATATTCCAAGTGTGTTAAAACAAACTCACCTACACATTGGCCAGTCCATAGACAATGTTGGTCATATCTAGCTACACATGTGTTGCAAACAAGGCAGTGCATGGATCTCAAAGGCTTTCTTATCTAGGTAAGGGTACAAGAGAAAAATACAATAAACATACAGAGAACACAGAAACATTCACTGTCACTAAATTTCTGGTTCCTTTAAAAAAAAAAGAAAAAAAAGAAAAGAAAATGATGAAATTATCTCTCATTATAGAATAAGTTTTGCAACATTACATAAAGGGCACAGTTATGCTTTAAGAAAAAACAAAACCAAAAAACCCACAACACACAAAAAAATAGATCTATCTATATCAGTTTACAAGACCTGTAATTAAGGTTAAGGAACCAAAACCTGCAGCCCTCATTCATGAGAGGTAATATTGAAGTCACACAGTAAAGGTAATGGTGGGGAGGGCACATGTAGACTTCAGGAAATTATGCACATAATACAGGATATATGAAAAAGGAGCAGAACTTAAACATGCAACAAAATCTAGCTTTTATTAAAAAGAAATCATCAAAACTTCACTTACAAGACATGATGTGCAAAATGTTCTGAAGTCCAAGCAGCCAGCTTCTGCAAGAGTAACAATACTCTGAAAGACAAGTTATTTTACAATTGCATTTATCTAATGATTTTTCAGGGGCATAAGGATGGTTAGTCTGTTAATAAATACATTGAAGATGAAGAGTATTTCTAAGCATCAAACAACTTTGTTATTGAAAATACGCAGCCAAAACTTTAACGTTTGCTTGCTTCTTACGTATGATAGAGGACAGGCTCATAGAAAGGAACAACAGACAGAGACCTATGTAGTCTTCCAAAATCACTCTCATCCATGCAACAAGCTGTCTTTCTTTCTCTCTCTTTTTTTTTTTGGGGGGGGGGGG
>NW_017729025.1:114901442-114910118 GCF_001723915.1 Gavialis gangeticus | reverse complement strand
GTAGGGGAGGGAAGGGGGAGAGGGGAGTGTGGAGTGACATGTCCACAATAATTCAAATCATATAACATAGTTCAAAATCATACAAATAGTTCCTATCATACAGCATGGAGTATACTGAAGCCAGGTCTCATTTTCCATAAAGTACCGCTCACATGATCAGTGGTACTTCTGGACAGATAATAATTTATATGGCAGCCCATGCAATTAACATGAGTGATCATTAAGTGAAAAGTTGGAAGTTCCCTGTTAACCGGTGGACCTCCTGCTCTAAATACAATTTGGTAAGGCTGCCCTTATACTTTTCACAGTTTTCCAAAACATACAATAGGAAATCACAATACTGCATGATAACCAGAACCTCAAGTCACCCAAGCATTATGAGTAGATACATAAACATGCATAACAAAATTACAAACAATGCCACATGACACAATGAATCATGGCTGGTGGACCAAATTCTATGCTAATTTTTACTGCAGACAAGTTCAATGATATTTTACAGTAGGCAGGCTTGTATACAATTTGGCTCTCTCAACTTTTAGACAGACAACATACATGAGAAGAAAATAGGGAGGAATGTTTAAAAAGCAACAACAACTGAAACTTTACAGTGTATGAAAAGTGGACAAGCATGAGTTGCAATTTCAGGTACTAAAAGTTAAAATGATTATAAACAGTTAGAGTAAAAACATATCACTGTTGACTGTTTTTGAACAAAAACAAATAGAAACGATAAATGAGCAAAAATGCATTGTATTATGTAGCATTTTTATGAAGGTAAAAATACCTTTTTTCTTTCTTCTTCTGAAGCCTTTATGAATCCAGGATCAGTTTTCCAAGTTTTGTAGAAGTAATAGAGAAAACCAAATATGCTGAGGACAAAAAACCACTGAAAAACTGTGTCTATTAAATGTAGAATTCAAGTTAAGGAATATACTTTTTGTATCAAGTATTACAAAAAAATATTAATATAACTTTAAACTTGCATTACTTAACTGTAGTTTTACAAATTATGATACTGAATGAAAAACTGATGGATTTTATTCTTAGTAGTAGTGTATTCTTTGTATTCCACAGCATGTCACTTAGCTATTGTGCCCAATACAGTTCTAGATATGTATCTTTTTATCATCAGTAGGCATATGTTTACTTAAGGATCAAAGCTCTCAATTTCCAGTTCTGATCCTGGACAATATAAACCTCTAGTATAATTTGGTATGTTTTTCTCCCCAGTGGCTGACTAAAATAATAGTAATATTATCAGGTAAATATAAGATTATACAACATATATAGACAGGTATACAGGGTGAAGGTACAGTATTGCTTACATACAGGTATTCACTGCACTATTTTCTTGTATATAAAGCCTGACATCTATCAGAATAATACTTACACAATTAGTACAAACTTTTTACACTCTGGTATTGTAAGCATTTGTTAACAGTTTGAAAAAAAACAAGAAACAAAAAAAGCAGCATCTGAAAACCAACTAAGTTAGGACTGGAATCTTTCAGTATTTCAGAATCATTTAATACTTGTACTTCAAATGCCTTTTTTTTGTAAATTGCAAATAACTGACATAATCTATAACTAAAATCAAATGACCAAATATCAGTTCTGTGTATTCCAAATGTTATCTTATCCGTATCTCAAACCAAGTGTAAGTTATGCTGAAATCGCAGCAACCTTTATTTTTATTATAAACCAGTATGATGGTACCTTTCTCTATGAATACTGGTAATACTGTGCATGCGACTCTGCTGTTTTGAAGATCTCAGGGAGCAAATCTATGGACAAAGTTTGTGGACAAAGTCTAGGGGCAGTTACAGAAAGGAAATATGTGCAAACATAGTGAAATGGGGGGGGAAAAAAAAAGGTAATGACCTACTTGCTCATATTGTTTCAAGGAATACTTGGGGCTTCTGGAGTTCATTTTGTTCAAAGTTTCTAAAACATGGAAAAAACTGCCCAGTTCAAGGTCTTAATTTTTTTCAGTCTGGAAACAAAAAAGGAGCTCAGTAATATTTTATAAGCTACTGAAAGATATATTTTTTAAATGAAACCAAAACCCTAAACTCCACATTTACACATTGCAATAACAAATAATTTACTTATGATTGAAACAAATATATGCATGAACTTCCAACTGGAATATCTCCAGGCAATTCACAGAAATTAATCCTGATAACTGTATTAAGGAGATCTCATTAGAAACAGTACAAAAGAAAATGCCACTTAAGGGATGAAGTAATTGAAAATGAAATGCTACTTAGTGTAGGAATACCTTCAATGCTGATTTAATACAAAAATTATTTTCAATTACAATTATCTCCCTAACACCTTTTTTGAAGGATCCGTTTATAAAATGAAAAAGTAAAGCACTCTGTAGCAACAAAGCAGCAGACGGGCAAATGAGTGCAACATTTGTATATCAGTTTATACACGTCGATCAATCCACTGCCTTCTCAAAGCATTTAAGTCTCATTAAGGAGAAGTCTGTAGTTAGTGTACAACACAGGACATGCACTTCAACCCTAAACATACATGAAGACAGGAAACCTGCCTGGTTTTTAAAAAGCTACAACCACAGCATGTTATTTGTTGAATTAACCTCATTTCAGGAGCAGGAAGCATTACACATTTTTATTTTTAGAGTCAAGAATTTATTTGACCAATGGCATGACTGGGATAGACTTGGACACGTTTTTGAATGTACTATATTTTTGTTTGGGCCCTGAAACAATGAACTGCTTAAACCTGTGCCTGCCACTGCTCAACATGACCAGAATAGGAAAGGTTAAGCACTGATCCTGCTGACATTTGCTTATTATCCATCCCATGAATTTCCCAGGGATAACTCCTAGGCACAGTCCTTCAAAAACGTTATGCTTATTTCACTTGTGCTAGTGCTGGAGTGAAGTTGTAGCTCTAATGGTCCAGGCAACATGTGAGGGGCAAGGATATTTTCAGTTTCATAGTTTCTAGGGTCGGAGGGGACCTGAGCACATCAACAAGTCCGACCCCCTGCCATGGCAGGAAAGAGTACTGGGGTCAAATGACCCCAGCAAGGTGATTGTCTAACCTTGTCTTAAAGACCCCCAGGGTAGGAGCCAGCACCACTTCGCTTGGAAGTTGGTTCCAGATCCTAGCGGGGTGATATCTTTTACAGGGCCAACTGCAAGGTTGAGAGAGATTTTAGATAAGCTTTTGAGCACAAAGTACTCTTCTTTAGGTCACCTCCTCAGAGCATAGTGTATTCCTAA
Organism: Gavialis gangeticus; assembly: GCF_001723915.1. NCBI lineage: Eukaryota > Metazoa > Chordata > Crocodylia > Gavialidae > Gavialis > Gavialis gangeticus. The sequence goes on along the minus strand of NW_017729025.1, from coordinate 114,906,855 downwards.
GAAAAGGTCACCCAAAGAAGAGTACTTTGTGCATAAAAGCTAGTCTAAAATCTCTCTTGATCATGCAGGTGGTCCAATAAAATATCATCCCACCAAAAATATCCTTGCTTCTCACCTGTTTCATTTGACATTTCACAGGAAATCATTCTACTTCACTTTGCATAAAGGATATCAGGCAGGAACCAGACAAACCAGGTCATGGACATCCAAAATATGGAACTTAGCATAAATATTGCTGGTAAGTGTTTTAGGTTCTTGAACCCCAGGAAGTGCCTGAAAGAAAATATTACAACGTATGCTTCTATTATAGGAAAATATATTTTTCTAATGATAATATACAATTCTCTTCCAAGGTACTGAAGAACCATTAAAAAACTTGACGCAGGCACATACTGAGCACTTCCTCACATGCTCCGTGACGGGGGGGGGGGACGAGGACATACCTTAATTAGCATGCCTCCAACAGCTGCTTTAATTAAAGCACCACAGTTTCTCACATATCAATATTCCTGCCCTTCAAAATGGTGGCAGGGGTGCTTGAACTATAGCTCATTGAATGAGGTTTAATTCAAGTGTCCCTGCTGCCATTTTGAAGTGCAGGGATGCTAATACATGACATGTGGAAGGCTGCTGGAGGACGGTAATTGCCATGCTCCAGCAGACTCCATTAATCTATTAATTGAGTCTGCTCCAGTGCACTGCAATGACAGCATAGGAGCAGCCTCTGCACTTGTGTGCAGACACCCACTGAGCTTCCATTTAAAATGAATTTGAAACTGCAGCTCAAAAAGATACCGTGGCCAAGCACACTGGTACATAACCACAATGATGTTCTATGATGGCAGGCTCTGTTCCATTCTAATGTCTGATGTCAAAATTAGGTTGGTTATTCTTATTGATGATGAATATAACATTGTGTCAAGAAAATACATATTGTACACAAGGGCAGTACCAGCATCATTTCAACAAACACTAGCTATAAGGCAAGTGACCTATAAGCTGGAAAATAATTTTGGCTGGTGCTGTGGAAGGAGTTCTGAGGGATCTTTTATTGGTGGTCTGAAAGCACAGAGGGAAAAAATTGGGCTAATTTGCATGTCCAAAAATACCAACAGATGAGGTAGGCATCATGAAGGAAGAACTCAGCCTGTGGTAGATCAGATCCTCAACAGTATTTTAATTTTAATGTAATTAAAACGTTCTGCTTTAATTTAAATATATTTAAAGACTTTTTCTGTAACATTTATGGTAAGTAATGTTTTGAAAGGTATACCTTTCTTAAGTTCTTTAATCATTCTGATAAAGAATTTTGATAAACATAAGGAAATTAGTTATTTTTAAACCAGTTAACTTAAAAGCTAAACATGAACCTGTGAGGCGCTCTCAAAAGAATAGTGTACAAGATATATACAAAAGCATTTGCAATATAAATACAGGCACAGAAAAGGTAAATGCACAAACCTTACAAACAGAGTCATCGCCAAAAACAGAATGACAAGCAGACTTCCTTTCAAAAGCCATGAATCAGAATTTAAGTCCAGGATATATCCTACAGCCCACATCAATGTCAAGCAAGACACCAACATCAGGAATACCTATCAAAGGTGATTATTGTAGTGATAATGTATATAACATACTGCATTAAACAAAATGCCAAACAATGTAAAACAACAAAAATAATTTCAACAAATTATTGTGAGAGCCAAAGTGGAAATACAATTCTCTGAGGAGATAACCACCATATTTTGACAAAGCAAATAGCACTGCATTTTGTACCAAAGTTTCTTTCTCTAACAGCAATCTCTTTCTTAAACATAATCACGAACAGTATTAGGAAATACATGACTTAACTTCTTAAGTAAACTGTTTATCAGCTGAAATATGTTACTACTTCTAGTGGTTTCTCTTAAAATAACTGTATATCACCAGAAATGTGACTCTACTATTTTTCTTATGAATACCAGCTACATACAAAACAAATAAAAAGGATCTCTCCAGCTCCTTACCAATAACATCAGTGAAAAATGACCAAAAATCTTCCTTGAAGAAAGATAACAGAATTTCAACAAAATTTAACTCCACACTGTTCATTTCAGTGAAATGTGAATACAAACTTTTAAAACCATTTTTACAGAAACTGAATAAAGACTGTACAAAATCATTTGAGTTTTCTTCAGTGTGTAGTGATTTAAGTCTACAGAAGCAGTTAACTTCTTTTAGTTCAGCAGCTCACTAAAAATAAGGGTGCTTATAGATGTGCTTGTTTGCCTTCCAAATTAAAACATGTCAGAGCAGACTATTAATTGAGTCTGCCCTGCATTCTAATTAGAATGCTCCAGTGTTGCCTCATCATCACATGTATTAAGCCCTTGCACATTTTAAAATGGCCAAGGGGGGTGCTTTATCCAAACCTTGTTGAATGAGCTTTAGACAACGCATCCCATGGCTGTTTTGAAATGCACAGGGCCTCAATACACGTTAATCAGAGCAGCTGTCTGGGAGCCGCTTTCATTAAAACCGCCCCCACCCCCAAACATATGTATAGGCAGCCTAAGAGCCTGACACCATGAAGTCCAACATTCACCTGCTATGTAAATCTGTTTATCTGAAAAATATTTACATACTGGCACAACAAATCCTGGAGAACAAGTCTTATTAGAAATAAGAGTGCAGAACCATTATACAAGTATTCAGACAAGGAAGTGACCAACACTACTAAGTAAGGCTCCTTAAAAGCAGCCTTATGCTCCCAGGGGGCACGTCTACATGTGTGAGTTAATGCGCAGCAGCCTATTTTACTGTGCATTATAGCATCACATAAAAAACTGTGCAATCACACTAATGCGCAGGAAAATAGCCTACTTCACATTAAGTGTCACTTTAAAAATGTGCACTTTCGGTACTGCACATTAGGGCAACCTAATGCGAATTTATTTAGTACCTCACATTGGAGGTACTAAACTTAATATGCATTAGGAAAAGCACATTAATGAACATGTAGACACACCCAGGGAATAGGAAATTCTGACTCCTTCAAGGACTCTTGCTGAATGCCTAGACTGCTAAGGCCCACTCAACAAGCACTTATCATTAAAAACTTAGGCCTCAGTGCCTAACATATGCCCAGCATCAGACGCATCTATTAAAAAATATCTGCTGTTATCTGTATATCACGAATCAGTTCCATATGACTATACCTCATATTTTTCTAATGTCCTGAGTAATCTGGACTTTGTTTTGGTTCTCATTTTTTCTTCTTGAGTTAGCACATGGATAATTAAGTGATTCTGAGTCTGATGAGCAAGGTCAAGTGGTGTGTCTCCCTTAAAGAAAAAACAATATTATTTTTCTCAATATGTGTGTATTTAAATAACTGTCTTTAGAAAAGAGAAGCAAGAAAAGAATAATTTATTAATACATTATTTTAGAGCTGATTTGTTTTGCCAATATTATTACAGAAGTACAACATGACTACGTCAATCACAGTTTCTGCTAGCTGTACATACTAGTTTTCAGTGCTAACAAATCTGAATGAGAAGCTACACACTGTCTCCAAAGAAATACCATAACTTGAAGTTCTGGCAAAGTCAGATGTACAAAGTATGACAGTGCCAAACAGAAAAGACCAGGTAAACGAAGTATAAAAAGGACAGTATTCTAGGACTCTCTTATGATAATAAAAGATGAAATAGCTTGATCTATGTATCTTAATAACCACATAACATGCATAAATATTCAGTCTCAAAATTTATGCTTTGCAACACTTACTAAACTTACATGTCAATGCTAATTTTAATAAGTATTATGACCAAGATTTTCAGAAGTGACTAGTGATTTCTGGTCTCCATCTTGGGACATCTTGAAGGGATTGGGTTTTGTAACAGGGAACCCTTGCTCTGTAACTAGGAGAACAAAACTTGCAAAGGCCCTTAAAAGTAGTATTTTTATGGCCTGAGGGGGTAATTATTCAGGAAAAGGAAGTACAGTAGGGAAGCTGGACAAGAATACCACCAGAGAGAAGCCCCTAGGAGGCAAACAGCAAAAAGGGAAAGAAAGACAGAGCACCTGCGATCAGCAGCAGCCCTGCCACAGGTGAACTGAACCTAAGCAGAGTCTCCAGCACAGCTGGCAGGACCGAAGGGACTAATGAGAAATCCTTGTGCTCAGGCCAAGCAATCGGACTGGCTAGCTAAAAGGAGAGAGATTTACTTGTATAAGAGGCTGGTTGTCAGGTTAATAGAATCATCCTAGCCCTGGCTAGGAAAGGATAAGGCATTCTTTGGCAGACTGCTGTAGTGTGTGGAGTCAAGGTAAAGTGAGCCCTGACATACAAGGGTGAAAAAGTCTCTTTCAATTTCTGAGCTGACCTAGAATGTGGATGATCTGCATTTGTAGAATTCTCTTGTTTTGTGAGTACTTGGCTGAGCTGTGCTTTTTTTTCCCTTGTGGTCAGGTTAGTAACAACTGGAAGACTGGGAGCCTCTTTGAGCAGAGGCTAGGAGACTGTGCTGCAAGTGCCTTAAAGCATGGAAAGGTTTTGTCCTATCCTAAAGCTAGAGGGACAGCAATAGGGAAGCGAGCACTGGGAGGGCACAGTGAGGCCAGGAAGCCAGAGAGAAGAGAATGGGCATTGTGAGGGCTGGGGAGGCTGAGAGACCAAGAGGGTTTAATCCCTGTGAGGCCAGAGAAGCAGAAGCTAGCTTGGCAAGAGCCTACCACACAGAAGAGACGTGTGGGGCCAGGGGACCTAGATGGAACTTAAGTTTGTGGTTTAAAGCCCCAGCAGGGCAGCTGCTGCTGAGGATCCAAGGCCAGAATAAGGGGGCCTGAGCTGAAACCAAAGCGAACAGCACAAACCCCACAGGACTGATACCTAGACAGATGAGACCTATTTAGCCAGGCAGCTCTAAGATTACAGCAGACTGACACCCATGAGACATGGCTCATGGCTGCAGCTATGGGGGAGGCTGCAATTAAAACCCTAAGGCAACTTAACATCAGTTAGGCCAGTTGAACACCAGTAGCTCAGATTAGTTAAGCCTGCTAAAATTTTGCAATATTAATAAAGGCAATATTAATAAAGGCTTGAATCAAGGCAGCACAGTAAAAAAAACAAAACACCAAATAAGGCAGGGAGCACAGGGAAAGAAGAAAACAGAGTAGCAAATTACATAGGGAGTACAGGGCTAGGACCAGAAAGCAGAGCAGCTGATCAGGCAGGGGACCAGGATTGGAGCTTCACTTGGGGAGGGTGTGGGACTTATTAGTGGCACACCTGTCAAAAAAGGTTGGCCCTCATTGGCCTAGAGCAGGGATGGGCAAAATATAGCCTGCAGACCAAATCCAGCCTGCGGAGGGGCTTTGCTCAGCCTGTGGCAGGTCCCTCAGTCCCACTTGGCCCAGGCATTGGCCC
>NW_017729025.1:114896236-114896442 GCF_001723915.1 Gavialis gangeticus | reverse complement strand
GGAAAGACATCAGGTGGTGGTATAGAGAACCTGGAGTGGGGCAGGCTAGCCCAGCTACTAAGGGCACTGCTTCTGCCCCCCAGGACTAGGCCTGTCACAAGTTCACAACTTCCTGAGGCCAAGTCCCTTGTCTCGCTAAGTATACAGAAACCCCTAGCCACTCCTGAAAATACTAGCCTAGCTACTTAACCTCAACAGCACTCCTG
>NW_017729025.1:114887931-114891236 GCF_001723915.1 Gavialis gangeticus | reverse complement strand
ACTCCTGAAAATACTAGCCTAGCTACTTAACCTCAACAGCACTCCTGTACAATAGGTAACATCATCCACAAATAATCAATGGGGAAACAAAGGCAGAAATCCTAATCCTGCAGGCCTGCCTGCAGTAAAAGTAAATGGATACTCACTGAAGCAACACAGCAAAAATGTGTATATCCAAACTGTAACACAAGAAGTTCCCATCTCAATTCTAGAAAAACTAAGCAAGAATGCCAATGCTGATTTCTATGCCATTCCACTTTCTATTAAAAAGGACATCAAAGTTTTAATGGCTTTCAACAGCAGAGGACAAAGCCTTAGGATTAACTTCCCATGACTGCACCACATAGAATGAAGTGTAACAGGGAAAAATTAAAACTGTACCTTGACATTTTTGATGTCTATGCTAGATCCAGCCTCTAAGAGCAAATCTACAGCATCAACATTTCCTGCTATAACTGCCCAATGCAGTGCAGTATTCCTCTGGACTTTGTCTACAGCATTGAGAGAAGGATTAAACTTTAGAAGAAATCTCGTAGGTTCTGGTCTAGGAGAAAAACAAACACAAGTTACAAATCAATTGGGGGGGAAAAAAAAGGGAAGATATATTTTTTTCCCAAAAAAATCTTTAAAAAACTGAACAACACAACAGCATCATTGTGTTTCCATCATCATTTTATAGATGGGTAGAGAAAGACAGCCTGGTGAGGCTGCTCAACAGTACATACTCTGTCAGCAGCAGAGCACAGATTTTAGTTTAGAACTGCTCAGTGCTTATTTCTCTATATTGTGCTGCCTCACTGTTGGTAACCTAATGAGTTATGAGTGTAGTTTATAACTGTACCTTATGGACTGTGCAGTAAGGTTCTGGTTTTTCTTTTCTCTACCCCTGTGTTACTTACTGGGGTTCATGCAGATGGCTTAAAGCTGCTATTAGTATCTGAAAACCAGCTGGCTGCAGCATCAATGCACTCGCACCGATACTTAGTACTTTCCCTACAGAAGGGAACTGGTTCCTTCCTTGTTTACTACAACCAACCTCACTCATTAATCTGTGAAATTTGGCATCTGCAGATGTACTAAAACTGGCACATTTACTTGTTATTTTAAAGATGCATTTTCATGAAAATTAGCCCCAAGCCTTACATAGATGCAGACAGGCTAATAATTATTTTAGTAATACCTGACACGTACCCAATTATTTTGAATGCTGATAGCATAAGAGGGGTCTGTCCGTTGACATCTGTTGAATCTACACTCTAGGCATGAAAAGATATATTCCGATTACTCAAGGGTTCAGGAAATAAAGATATCCTGTCAGATTCTCGGATGGTGGAAATAACCCTAAGAGAGTTAGAAGTGAGATCATTTACATGAGCTGAGAATCTACCACTCTGGTTAGCAGGAATCTCTTTGCTCTTTCCTAGTTCCTTTTAGCATATGCCAATAGATTCCAACAGGGATAATTTAAGACAAGGGTGTCCAACTGATGGTCCATAAGATGCGTGTGGCATGTGAGGAGTTAATATCTTACCCAGTCATGGCTCCCTCCTTCACTTCAGTTGCAATGGCAGTCTGAGTGCTGGGGCTCTGCCCTCCTCCCATTGCTGCTATATTTCTGCCTTTGCCCCAGGAGGTGAAGCACTACAGCAGCATGAGGACCTGAGGGTCAGTAAGGGGTGACACTGGGGTGGGGCTGTGCACTGCAGCAGGGGGGTGCAGAGTGGGGTGGAGGAGGGATGGTGCTTGCAGCTATGGGAGAGAGCCTGGGGAGTGTTTATATGGCACACCTGGTACCACCTGTGCAGCCCCTGGGGATGTGGCCCCACAGAACTTAGAACTTGGACAGCCCTGATTTAAAAGAAGAGTCTTGATTTAGCCCTTTAGTCTTTCCAGATACTGCTGTTAATTAGAAACAGTGTTGCTTCTTCCTCTACATATACAGGTGGGCCAACTAAAACTTCTAGTTCCTACTACATGTGATTTTTATTTCACATTTTATTTCACATATGTAAATACATTACAACACAGACTGAGACCAAGGGAAATTTTTATCTCAATGAACTAAATGGGAAAAGCTTTATACTTATGTTTTTGACATACACTATCTACAGCTATACTCTAGAGGTAATAATTATTATTCTATTACAATGGGCTCTCGGATAGTGTGAATATATTCATCAGATTTTAAAATCTTAAAACAAAGCATTTTTTGAGAAAACAAAGACCCTGATGCTGCAAGCTGTCACCTACATGCATGCTTTTATTCAAATAATATTATTAAGGGTGAGTCAAAGTAACAACATACTTTCAGGTCTACAATCTAAGTTTTCCAGGCAGTCAAGGTATCACTGCTAAGCTCATTGGTATACACTGTATTTATTTGACTCTAATATGAGGTTTGCCTCCTCCATTGTTTAACATGGGTGAAAAGGGGTGGAGAAAGCCCCTCTTCTTAAAATTGAGTATGAGAGCGGGGAAGGGCACATCGCTGCTGTGGCTTGGGCTCTAGCCCCTACCTGGGGTTGGAGCTGAAGCCACAGTCACTGCCTGCACTCCTATCCCCACCCCACCACTCTGCACCCCACCATCTCCCCCCTGCAGCCTTTGCTCCCTTGCCTGCCCCTCTCTTTCCCCTTCACCTGTACTGTGTGCTGGCAGGCTCCAGTCACGCTGCATCCTGGGGCACTGAGTACAGCCCCATCCCAGCCCTGTAGTAGTAGCACACAGCCTGCATGATTGCTATGGGGGCTGGGCTGGAGGCCTGAAGCTAAAACATGGATGGATCCTCCTGGCCTGGAGCAAGGTTGTGGGGGAGGGAGGGAGCAGAGCCTGGGGAGGAAGGGGCAGGAGCAGAAGCAAAGGGGGAAGGGTGGGCCCAAGGCTGCAGAGGGGGCAGAGGTGGTAGGGGGGGAAAGCATATGTAAGGGGCAAACTTGACCTTCTCACACCCCATACTTTTGCCCCCTGCCTAGGGTTAGAGGGTAAATTAAAGACAACTCCCCAATAATTAGACTTTACACTTGGAAACTTGTAACAAATTTTATACATTTTCCACGTATAGAATCTAATTATTGGGGGGGTTGTCTTAAATTCAGGGTTGTCTTAGATTTGAGTAAATACAGTAGTTATCCAAAAAGAATTCTACTTGGCACATATTCTACAGTCTTGCTGTTGTGCTTAAATTGAGCATGCCACAGATACCAGAGGCATAATGACTGAATATGTGGCTTTGGAAAATACTGATAGAGGCTCAGTTGAACCATGTTTAACAGAGGTATCAAACTCATTTAGGCTCATGAGACAGA
>NW_017729025.1:114881997-114882931 GCF_001723915.1 Gavialis gangeticus | reverse complement strand
GGTTGTCTTAGATTTGAGTAAATACAGTAGTTATCCAAAAAGAATTCTACTTGGCACATATTCTACAGTCTTGCTGTTGTGCTTAAATTGAGCATGCCACAGATACCAGAGGCATAATGACTGAATATGTGGCTTTGGAAAATACTGATAGAGGCTCAGTTGAACCATGTTTAACAGAGGTATCAAACTCATTTAGGCTCATGAGACAGATGAATCGTATGAAGCAGAGGCTGATATAGGGGGAACAGAGGCTGTGCGGGGAGCAGGACCCTGCATGTGGGCCCCAGACTAGCTAGAACAGGTACCACATGCAGCAGAGACTTGGAGCTGCCAGAGTGGGTGCCATGTGCAGCATGACTGCTGCTCTGGCTGGACTGCACTGATTGCAATGCCCATTTCAGCAGCTCCAGGATCTGCTCTGTCTCCAATTTAGGTATATTGGGGTGGGGGTGCAGGGAGTATTTATGACTCAGTTTGCCCTGTGGTCGGGCCCTGCACCATAGACATGCTGTGCCCTGTGTGGGTCTGACCAGAGGCAGCACTGGGAGCTGGATGGCAGGGCTCCAGAGGCTGGATCCAGCCTGTATGTTTGACATCCCTGAGTTAAAAACTTTCACTAATGATCAATACTTGCTTAAGTTAGAATACAGCGGGGGGGGGGGGCAAAGTCTGGCCCATGGGCCAGATCCAGTCAATAGTGGACTCAATTTCCCAGTGGCCCCTGCCTGTGTAGCTGGGGCTGCTTTTCATGGAGACCTTAGCAGCAGCTGTGCTGTGATAGTGCAGGTCCTGGGGTTCCGTGGGTGAGGAAACCAGCCCCAGCAGCACTGGAAGGCAGCAGCAGTGTTAACCTCTTTCTGGTGGGGGTGCTGTGCTGTGCTGTGGGCGGCAGTGGGGCAGGCTCAGCTACCGCAACTTGTGTTGCCCCCCCCCA
>NW_017729025.1:114878385-114881523 GCF_001723915.1 Gavialis gangeticus | reverse complement strand
CAGGTCCCTTCCGACCCTAGAAACTATGAAACTGTAAGTTATTAAGCAGCTGAAATTAGAGCATAACTTGTTCAAGGCAAGCCTGACATTTTCATTTAAAAACAAAACAACAGACATCAGCTACAAAAATAAATACGTGTGTATGTATAATATATAATTAGTAGACAGAAGCCCTGCTCTCATTCAAAGCAGCATGTCCTACCACAGCTCCTGCTCGATTCTGTCCTGTTTCTGCTTTTCTTTTTTGCTCTTCTGTATCTGCATGTGTGCGCACACATGCACACACACGAGGATGTGCAGCATGCACAGTAAATCAAAAACTTACCTGCCCTTTCGATATGAGATAAGCTATTATAGGCATATGCTGAAAGAGCACTGCTAAATGAATGCTACTGAATCCTTCTCCATCAATGAGGCTGGGATCTGCTCCACATTTTAACAACAGTATGACCATAGATAAGTGACCTTGTCTGTAATGAGATAGGAAATCGTTGTTAGAAACCTTTAATATGTACAGATGGTTATAAATACATTTTTTACAAATTTATATTAAAATCACCTTTGAAATGATTAACCATCAAATAACTTGGAAAACCTCGGAGTGAGCCTGAGGTTCATAAAGTGAACCTTCATCATTTTAACTCTGACTATATTCTAAAAGTACACTTAACTAAGGAACAAACTTAACTTTTGGGGAGAGGCCTGAAATGTCTCTTAAGAATTTACTTTGCTGGAGGTATAGGAACCAGCATTTTCATTTCTACTGTTATCTGTGTAAAATAAATAAATAAACATCCACTGTTTAATTCAATGATCTGTATATCTCTGTTTTTAAAAAATAATTAATATTGCATTGTCATTAACATACTTGTTGCATCTATGGAAAATTTAAGCTTGCGAATTTAAACCAGATTCCTATATGGGAGGGCAGAGTTGAGGACAAACATACACATGAAAGCTACCATCCTCTTTGTATCTCCATAAAACAAATATAAATACTAACTAAATTTAAGATTTCATAGACATTAGGGTTGCTAGCATCTATACAAAAATGCACCAACAAATTAATTTTTAGTAGCACTTTACCTAATGGCCCAATGAAGCGGAGTAGAATTTAAATCTCCACCTAGCTGATCCACTACTGAACCTTTGGAAATATAAAACCTGTATAATAGCAATAAAATAAGACAAATGAGAGAGAGAGAGAGAGAAAAAAAAGAGAAAAAACTGTTCTAGTAGTTACTTTTTTTGTTATAAAGATACTTTCACATGGAAGATGCATAGTTAAGAATATTTTACTATAACAATACAATTTTGAGAAGGTACCAAATTCAAAAATATGCTAACTACTAAAGCATTTCTAGTGTTAAGAATTATACTAGTGACATTTGCATCTCATGCAAATTCAGTTCTAATCTAACTAGCTCTCCAAATTATAAATCTGCTTCCATGGAAACAATTATTGAAGTAGTCTCTGTCCATTCCTATGTAAAGAATATGGACCTGCTAAATATATTTACTAAGCGGGACTACATTTCATATGAGCAGATTCCTACACTTGTACAGAGCCTCAACTAAACTCAATTGCAGTCCACCTGCAACATCAGGTACTTTGCAATACCAAAAGGAAAGACATAAATATTCAAATCCCACTCAATATATTAGACTGCTAATACCCTCCAGTCCCACAGATTCAGCAGGATTAGTACCCAAGATATGAAATCCATATTCGAAGCTGCACACTACTGTTTGATTTTACTGTTTAAAGAGGTGTGGTTCCAACTACCCCCTCTTTCCTTGCTACTCCAGCGAAGTACCTTGACTTCCAAGAAAGTAGGATATTGCAGATGGAATTTCTCTGAAGACACTTATTTAAAAAGTTGGCCATGGCCATTTTTGTTGTAATTACAATCTGTGGTCAGAACCACAGTGGATCTCATGTACTGCATGAATTCTCATTTTAAAAATGTAAAAAGTAGTAGTATACTCATGCAGAGGTATAACCTAAGTACACTGAATGTAGGAAGGTCAGTGTAATTTTATACTTTTGTTCCCAAACAGTATAGTTTGTTTTCACTTTGTTCTGCAAAATGTTAATAAAAGTGAAAATGAATGTGCAGAAGAAAAAATTGTCTGCCCTTCACCTTAACCCCCCATACACAGGTTTATATTCACAAAAACAACGTAACTTACTTTACAAGATCCAGTCTGTTGTTTATTGCTGCCCAGTGAAGAAGAGTCACATTTTCTTTGTCTGGCTGTCGGACATCAAACCCTGCTTCTACCAATTCCCTGCACCGCTCCAATATTCCGTATCTCAAGTAGGAAAAAATATTTCAGTTATGGATGAATTCTTAAACACTTCTCTCCTATTCGTATCATCTCTTGAGTAAGGGATGCTTTCTAAAAAAAAAAAAATGTCACAGAGGTCCTAATCGAACAGCTCTTATCCAAGCGAAATTCCCTACTGGATTTAGTGAAAGTTCTTGGGTAAGGATGGGCGTTAGGATAAATGGAAACTTAGTTAAACCATCTTAAATTAGATGATCCATCAGTTTTACCACTAGTGAAACCAACCTGGGTAAGTGCCAGCTACCTGCATCTTGTTTGTGACTTAAAAAAAACAAACAAACCACTACCTATCATATTTATAGGGTTACCTTTCAGTCTTTATTTTGTAAGATGGAATAAAAAAAAAAGAGAGCCAAGTCTTCAGTGGCTTTAAAACATTTTTCTTTGTGAAGAAATAAAAAATTAAATCTGAAAAGCCTTCACAAATGCCACTATTTTCTGGACTTACTGTGTCGCTTTGACAATATCACAGGTACTATAGTCCTCTACCAGCGGAGCTGCTTCTGGTGGCTTTGTTATATTTTTATCCGCGTGGATGCTGTGCCAGTCGTGTATGTGAGGTCGGTGAGGGCCGTGGCTGTGAATCTGACACTCCTGGTGAAAAACACAAATGTTTGCTCATTAACATGAATTCGGAAGAGCCCCTCTGGCTTTTGTGCCCCCTGGGAAGAAGCCACCTAGAGCAGGGATGGATGCCCAGCCTTTCCACCCTACCAGCCGGAGGGGTGGTGCCAAGTCTGTCCCTGGGCTGGATCCAACATCCAGGGCAATGCTGCGGGGGGGGGG
>NW_017729025.1:114877863-114878175 GCF_001723915.1 Gavialis gangeticus | reverse complement strand
GGGGGGGGGGGAAGAGACCGGTCCCAATACGGTGGTGCAGCAATAGCTTGGTCCAGGTTTGATCTAGCTCCGGGGTAGCAGGGATGCGGCTGAGGGGTCCAGGGCCCATTTGGTGGCGCGGGGCTTGGCGATGTAGCAGTAAGGAGAGGGGCTGTGGTACCATTGCCACTCTCCCCACCACCAGAGTCCCCAAGCCGGGGGGATTCCTCGCCCCTGACGGGCCTTAATGCCGACACGGCAGCCGCTGGCACCGGCTGGGCGCGGAGCACCCCCTGCAGCCGGGCCCTCCGCACTGCGCACAGCCCGCCCCGG
>NW_017729025.1:114872468-114872863 GCF_001723915.1 Gavialis gangeticus | reverse complement strand
GGGGGATCCCTCCGCCCCGCACAGCACTGGCCAGGGGGCACGGGGTGGGTCCCGGGGGGGAGGCTGCAGCTCACCGCCGCGCCGGCCCGCTCCATGGCGCCTGGGCGACGGGCCGCCTGCTGCTTCCCGGTGACCGATGCTCGGCACGGCCCCTTCCGCCTCCGCCTCGGGCCCGTCCTCGCTCCGCCTCACAGCGCCCGCTAGGCCGCAGCCGCCCAGCACGGCCGGTCACACGCGTCACGACCCCCAACAGGGACACAGACGTGTCACAGCCTCCACGCACACACAAACACACCCATCACAGATCCCAAGCAAGACTTACACATACCCACGCGTTACAACCCCCGAGCAAGGCTACATACACATATCACCATCGCAGCCTCCCGAGCAAGGCT
>NW_017729025.1:114863945-114872440 GCF_001723915.1 Gavialis gangeticus | reverse complement strand
CCCCGGCGAGGGTCCCAACACAAATCCCCCCCCCCCCCCCCCCCGCAAAGGCCCCCCCCCCCCCCCCCCCCGCAAGGCTGCGCGCACGTACACATCCATCGTGCCCCTGAAGCAAATCTCTACGTCCGCACAGACACACTGCCCCTGAGCAAGGCTGTAAGCACACACACACCTGTCATTGCCCCCAAATAAGGCTACGCACACACACGCACACCCATCAGCACCAAGCAAGGCTACGCGCACATGCACACACCCATCCCAGCCCCGAGCAAGACTGTATGCACACACATACCCATTATAGCACCTTAATAAGGCTACGCCCACCCACCCACGCATTATCATTTATCACAGCCCTCAAGCAAGTCTACATCCCCATCGCAGCCCCCAAGCAAGGCTGCATGCACACACATGCACAAGCATGCATTGCACCCCATGAGCAAGACTACACACCCATCACAGCCCCTGAACAAGGCTACACACACACACACACACACACACACACACACACACACACACACACACACACACACACACACACACACACACACACACACACACACACACACACACACACACACACACACACACACACACACACACACACACACACACACACACACACACACACACACATCACCGCCCAATAAGGCGATGCTCTCATACACATATGCATGCATGTCACAGCCTCCACGCATACACACACATGCACACCTCACAGGTTCCTCACATGGCTACACAGACACACATGCACATGCACATGTCACTACCCCTGAGCAAGGCTCCAGGGTCAGTGCCCAAGTGTTCCTGCATCCCCTGTACACCGGGGTGGAACCCACACACAGTCCCCACCTGGCTCCCTTCTGGCACTGCCCTCCTGGGCACCTACAGGGTGCTGGCGAGTGAGCTGGAACCCGACTCTCCGAAGTCTCCGCTTCCCCTTGGACTGAGGAACGCCCTCTCCCTCCTACTAGAGCACTGATTCTCCAATGGGGCCAGCCTGGAGTGCCTAGAGATCTTTTCAGGGGTGCCCCCACCATGATAGTGCTGTTCAGTGTGCAGGCATGTTTCACAAGACCAACCCCAGAGATCTCCAGGAAGAATTCATAGTGTTCAAACTAAGCTGAGCTGCTGTGGGTGTCCTGAGTTCTTTGGAACAGAAGACACGCTCTTGTTATATTTCTCTAGTTACAAATAAAAAAAGACTGGAAACAAAGAGCTAGCATTTTTGTGGCAGGGGATACCTTGAGCCTAAGCAAAGGTTGAGAACCACTGCTCTAGAAGAAATGACAGCATCCCAACCACACACTGGAGAAGAGGTTAACACCATCGTTTGGTACAAATACGTTAACAAAAGAAGAAAAGAAGACAAGCACATTCACCCAAACACATGCAACATGCAGGAGTTTCACTGCATTGCAAAATAAATAGAAAAATTGGCAACAAGCAGGAGATTCCATTCCTGACTGGCAAAGGATGGAGCCGGTAAACATGGTTAGAATTGGATTAGGAAATTTCCCTGGTTTTCAGAGATGAGTAGACTCTTTAATTTGAATGATTAGGTCATCCACGGGCACCTGTTTCTAGTAGTGTTGTCAAGATTTTTGTGGGCGATGTCTTTTATTGGACCAACTTCATGGTCCAATAAAAGCTATCACTCACAAAAATCCTTGCCTTCCATTTTTAGCTGTGTTGAGCATTTTTTCTTCCTTTGCTTAGGTGGTAACCTTAACTGCAAATTTTAATACCAGCTACATCAGCAGCAGCAATCCCTCGCAGTTGAGGATGATTGTTTTCCATGACTACCTCATCTGTTGGCCCAAAGATGGATGAGGAGGCCAATCTAGGACCAACAGGTTCTACTGCAACTTCAGCACATATTTCCATGTCAGGGTGGGTGGCTCTGGATTCTTGATTCAGTCTATGACATGTTTCTGCTGCTCCCACTTTTCCATCTCCTGTTGTCATTGCGAGGTTTCAAAGTACTGAGATCTTTGCAGCAGACTCTTCTTCCATTTGGGGAGGTCCTGAGCGGCAGTCTCCCATAAGTTGATGTCAATGTTGCATTTTTGCAAGTTGCCCTTGAAGATGTCCTTGAAGTGCTTTCTTTGCCCTTCTCTTGAGCATACACCTTGACTGAGCTGAGAGAATAAAACTTGCTTTGGGAGTCTGCAGTTGGACATCTGGATGACATGGCCGGCTCAGTAAAGTTGACGTTGGATGATCAGCGTCTTGATGCTCATGGTGTTTGCTTGTGAGAGGATGCTACTGTTGGTGCATCTATCTTCCCACTGGATTCAAAGGATCTTCCACAGGCAGCATCAATGGTACTTCTCCAGGGACTTGAGGTATCTCCTGTATGTTGTCTTCTGTACATTATCTCAACTCTGTACAGTAAAGTGGAGATCATGACTGCTTGATAAACAAAGAGCTTGGTCTTGAATGTGATGCTTCGTCAAACCCATTTCCTCAGGTGTCTGAAGGCTGCACTTGCACATTTGAGGCCACTTTGTATTCCTTCACTGATGTCAACCTTCTGACCCTGTCAGTGACAGGGAACAACCTTAAACCTACTTCCTTCTAGATCAGTGCTTCTCAAAGTGGTGGTCTGCGGACCAGTTGCTGGTCCGCAGCGAGTTGCCAGGAAAGAAAGAAATATATTTTCAGAAGCATAACATTGATATGTCATAGCGCCACAGTTCTTACGTTCCAACACTCCAGGTGACGTCACGTTGTGCGAGGTGAGGAGAGAAAGAACCAGCCGGTTGCGCATTTGTGTAGCGCTGTTACACGCAGTTGCTGCCACCAGCTGAACCGGGCACCGGTCCCTGGCCCACTGAAAAAAAATTGCCGGTCTGCCACATCAGCTAGTTTGAGAAGCACTGTTCTAGATGAATCACTCAGAGAACGAGACACGCTCAATAATGGCTGGCTGAGGCTGACTGTAAACAAGTCTAGTAGGAATCAATCTAGGTACCAAAGTAGTGCCACACCTTGAACATGAAGTGTAAACCAGCATTCAAGAAATCTGGTCCTCCAGCTTTCATTTTAAGCAGCAGAAGCCAGAAGAAGTGATTGTGTAAGAACCTGTGTTGAGTCCATATAACGAGGCCATTTAATTTTAAGATGAATTTTCTATTCTTAAGAGAGTTCTAGACATCTTGCTGCATTGTTATACACCTCTTTCACCATTACATGATTGAAAATCAGATGTATTATATTAAAATAAGAACACAGCCAAACAAAAACCTATGTTAAAATGTTATTGAGATAACAAAATATTTCACAATTTGTAAATTATTATGGTTGCTTATGCAACCTTATAGCCACTTATGCATCTAACCTGTACACTGAATGAAGCAAAAATCCTATTTTGTATACGTATGGGTGCTTAGTGTCCACTCATCTTTGACTCCAGTGACTAAAAATCACAGCATACATAAAGACCACAGGGCTTGATGGTGAAGAATTAGTGAGATTTACTATCTTCAAGACACAGTGCTCTCCCTCCCATTAACCTGTGATTCTGTGTGGCAAGGCATTAGCACCAAATACATCCCCCAGCCCGGTACAAAGCTCGCCAGCTCTTCTTTTATACAGATCAACCTAAATCTCTAAGCGAAAACTATTATGATTTTCAAAAAGTAATATCCTGAATGGCATTTAATGAGAGAAAGGCACTTCCCTAGCTTTAAGATTTTCTGCACACCAAATTTCAAAGGCCAACTGTGAAAAAGTGGGTATGAGAATTTCTTTAAAAAGTCACAAGAATGTTTTGTAAAGGAAAATGTTAGGTCCCTGGGGACAGCTATGTGTTTTGGTAGTTGATAATAATTTGTATTTTTACAGAACCTTCCAAAACATTTAAAAATGTTATTTAATTAAGCCTCACAACCTCCCTGTGAGGTAAGTCAATATTGTCTTGTCAGGCATTTTTTTTTTTTACTGTTTCAGCAGCAGCTGCCAGCATTCCTCCTACCCAGATCTACCCACATAAAAGGCTCTCATTTGCTTAAGTTCTCTCTGCTAGTTGCTCTACCTCTTTCTTCAGTTTTCTTCTTCCACCCCTCTCATTTTCTTTCTGTCCAGTGTCTGCTGGGGAAACTACTATTTACTCATCTTGGGTACATGATACCCATTAACTGCTGGAATAAGTGGTTCTAACCCTACCAATTCTATACCCTCTCTCTAGATATTAATTATTTCAGGATCATTCCTCTGATCAGCATCATAGTCACTGCCCTCCAAACACCAATAAGAGTAGTTAATGTTTGTTTTTTTAAAAGAAATTTTCCTTGTTCCAAGCCAAATCAGCTAAATCAAGTCCAAATCCATGAGTCAGTTCAGAACCATAAGTGGCCCTAAAACCAGCAAACATCCTCCACCCCCGCCAGGGGCTTCAGATATTTCCAAAGTCTTTTGACAGGCATCTTATGTGCTGGCCCAAGCCCAGAGGCTTGCAGTTCAGATGCCCCCAAGGTTCGCCTGCCCTCAGCCATATGGCAGCAGGAGCGAGCTAGGAAGGAGACTCCCATTTCCATGAAGTGGGCTTTATGGGTTACAACCTATCTTAGTAGTAGGTTTGAGGAAGCACCATGTATCTGGGTCCATGAAGGCAGTCTTCCTTAAGCGCTCCCACGGATAACTGTTCTTCTGGTGTGATTTAGTATCAATAAGAGTAATTAATGTACAGCTGTGAAAAGGGTCCACAATGTACAAAGACAAGCTCTGCTCATTGCTTCTTAGTGGATAACCCACTGAAGGTCTTCCTAACTCAGGTACAGTTCTTAGTCACTCAGTGAAGGTGCCTTTATTCCAGGGAGAAATAGTTTCATAGTTAGTAGGGTCGGAAGGGACCTGAGAAGATCATCAGAATATAATCCTAAAATTTTGTTATGTTCCACTTTAATCTACTCTACTTGTAAGTAGTCTAAAGTGTGGAACATAACATAATTTACATGAAATTATAGATGAAATTGTAACCGCTGTTCTTTCAGGTGGTAAGAAACCCGCTCCTCTTGCCCACTAACATGTAAATATTTTCTGCATAAAAGGCTGTCACTTTGCATAACCAGCAGATTCTTTTTTTTAATTATTTTTTCTTGTCTAGTGTCATAAAGGTTGTCAATTACAGCAGAGGAAGCCAGAATCTTTGTTCAGGACATCTTTTTATCTCCTTCTCTGGATGTCTCTTTCTGATTTCCCTTCTGTCAAGGTGTCTACTATGCAGCATTTTCTTTAGGGCTTCTGAGTGATGCACCACTTAAATATTACTTCCACAACCTTGTCTTAGTTAGTGATTTTTTTATCTTGCCACTTAGCGAGTAACAAATTGAAGATGCTACTTATGATTTATTTTAGCTTGTTGACACAGCAATTTAAACAGTTCGTGTCTAGACAGTAGTATAAAAATGATATTACTACAACCTGATAAGTGTGTGCGCTAATTCAGAGAACAATATCTGAAGGAGATAAATCACTTTCATTTTGTATGTGTATACTTATAATGTATTACATTTTCTTTTAATGTTGAGGTTGTTTTAAATTTTGGTGGTATCGTAAAGTTTTGTCCTGAGATTAACATTTACAACAAAGAAAACATTTTAGAAGGGAAAAACTCTCCTGGTTTTAGCCTTTTGAGATGCAGAGAAACACTTTTCTTGCCATTCCTTTGTTTTATTCCTCAATAGAAGAGCACTTTTGATTGAATCATATATGCCCATTTATAATATTATGTGGCTTCAGGACTCATTTTGGAGTGATCTTCAAAGCTACAAATACAAATTTCGACATTTAACAGCAACAGAATTTAAAAAACAAGCTACAATTCAGAACCTGTATATGTTTGTGAGTCCTCTGAATTGTCAGTCATTTTGATCAGATAAAGGTACTGAGGGATTCAGATCTCAGGCAGGTTTTAAGTAGCATTTTGCCCTCACTTCCCTGAGAAGGAACAAGTATAGGGAAATCCTGTTAAATTACACTAAATCACAAGAAAAAAAGAATATAAGTAGCAAAATGCTTTTTGATTGCTATGCTTAAACTATATTATACATTTTCCATTTGCTTTATTGCTTTTAATGCCTGCTTTATGGAGCACTATATGTAATAATACTTTGCACTTAAAATATCTCTCTGAAAATACTAAAGTGAAATGCTAGCATTCATTTAATTTGTATGAGCTATTGTCCTCACTGGTTCTCTGCCAAATCTCCTTCCAACTTCCACTCCCACAAAGAGGTTTCAGGTTAGCAGTGAGAACACTACTCATGTGGAAACATTTTAGCATAAGGATTCCTGATATTTTTCCTGTGAAAATAGACTTAGATCATAAATACTAATGACTTAGAGCTGAAATACTTTTTCTGGTTAGGCAATTATTCCTAACCTGTTTGCACTCTTCTGCTGCAGTTAAGTGAACTCTACGCAACTAAGAGGTATATTTCTTGAGCAGTAAACATGAGTGAGGACAGCCTTGTCCAAGCAGACCTGAAGAATCTCAAAACCATTTGAAGCATGTCTATACTCAAATTTCACAATGTTAGGGCAGAGCAATAAACTCTCTCCTTTCATCTTATCCTAATATCTCTTTTCAGTATTGCTTGTTTTGATGTTCTTCATTTTCATATCCTGTTAACAAGGTTGAAATTGATTCTGCCCCACTTATTGAATGGAATTTGCTTCAATGGATTTCTTGCTTAAGATTGTTTTTATCTTCCAATGCCTCCTACCCTGAACTTGGAGTAGAAGGAAAATTTAATTGGAAACTTAGGCAGAGTTGTTAGTTATATATTTCATAGAATGTAAAACTCTACTCCTTATGATAAAGGATGTAGAGGCACTTTCTGTTTTGGAGAACATTTTAAAATGCCCAGATCTAACCAGCTACATTTTATAAAGTGAACAAAAAATTTAGAGCTGCCTGAAACTCAGAATTTTTGTCCTGTTGGAAATTCTCAGTTCCTACTTTCAAATTTGAGCACAAAGTTCAAATTCTATAATTTGCCAGAAAATAGAATTTTCAAAAAAAAATGTTTTGTGCTAACCAAAACATTTTATTTTGCTAAAACTAAAACATTTCATTTCTATGTTTTATATTTTCATAGTATATGCATATTGATGAAAGATGTGAGCTTAAACAAAATCTTATGCTTAATAACTGAAGACAAGTATTAAAATTAATATATTTATAGAAGGATGAAGTATTGAATTCTGATATGATTAAATATATTGACCATATAAAATATTTTATATTCTCAAAAATAAAAAATAATTAAAATAAGCATGTATCTGTGGAATACTTCTGTTTTGACAAATCAGCATTTCTCTGTTGGAAAATTGTTTCAAGGAAACTTTTTTTTACCAGCTTTAAAATGGTAGATGTTAGCATATCAAATTCTACACTAAACCCTGCCAATTTATCCAGATAATGTAAATGTAAATGTGCTTTTTTAATGTATTCTGTTCCTAAATGATGATGGGAAAATAACTATCTGCATGGTACTATCTGCCGGCAAAAGCTGGCTATATCCTTTATCTGTCTGACCTTCTTTGTGCTTGTTATTCTTCTCCAAATCCTCCTGAAACACTGATATAAGATCTGCTTTCTTCTGCTTGGACTTTAATATGTTGCTCACCTCGTTGTCACCTATGGTTGATTTCTGACTCTAAATACATCACATTCAGATACCTCAACCTCATCTGCAAGTCACTACATAATTTCAGCCTCTCCCAGATTTCTTCTTTCATATATTAATGTTTAAAATTTAAACTTCAGTAATAACTTCTGATAATGTAAGTTCTTTGAGCCAGAGAATATGTCTTTATCTATGTTTGGAACATTCTTTCTAAAATTACTCAACATGATTTGCAATAATGATAGAAGACTATACAGGACATCAATTTAGCTGATAGTGTTTGGAGGAGGGAAAAACTAGCTGGTTTGCTGTCTCTATGACTTATATTATATTCTACATTTGTTAATTTGTAGATGATCACATACTATCAAATTTGTTCTGCCTCGCTATGGTTTTGTTCACTTGGTGGGTAAATGTACCATTTTTACATCATTTTTAATCAAACACTTGCTGAGAGACATAAATAATTGGAGAAATTTACTTTCCACTCCCTAATTTTTCATTTTGTAATATAATTATACTGTTGAATTGCCTGTAAGAAAATAGTATAGGTATAGTATAGGTACCATGTCCTTTTGGGAGCAATAATTCTCAGTAGTTATGCCTATGTGAGATACTGATTGTGCTTTAGCCCATGACTACTGTGCAGTAGCATTGTATGGCAGAAACCATGATGCAGTGGTTTTGAACAGTAGTCTTGGGCTACTATGCAGTCAGCATCACGAAAAAGCCATTTGGCGATACTACTGTGCAGTCAATCTGGTTACTGCACAGTCATTTAGTACTTGTTTATACAAGCACTAAATAACTGTGCAGTAACCCAGATTCACAGAAGTTTACGGCTGGAAGGGACCTCGTGAG
>NW_017729025.1:114860023-114863934 GCF_001723915.1 Gavialis gangeticus | reverse complement strand
CACCGTGACCACGACCGTGAGCTTGGCTTGCCAGCTCCTGGTTGCATGACACAGATAACCCAAGCTTTCCAATTAGAATTATGTAAAGGAAATGGCGTGTATATTTTTACCCTTCTGTAATACCCATACACACTTGAAGAAATGTGTGCTTTTGGTTGTATATTGTGTGTTTGTTTTATATGGGCAAGATGGCCCTTGTTGTTTGTATATGCTCTGCACATGGAAAGCTGGGGCCTTGTATCTGAGCAAAATATGTAAAATTCTCTGGCTTGATTGGCCGGGGGGGCAGAGACTTTTCAAGCAGATTGTTAAGAGAAAGACTAGAGTGTGGCACCCCCTGACTGGACAAAGTCAGGATGATGTCAGGAGGAGGGATATACAGTGAGATAGGATGGTCTGGGGAAGAGAAGCTGCTGCTAGGTGCTGCTGGAGAGTGAAGTCTCCTCCAAGGGAGAAGGAATCTGCAGATAGCAAAAGAGGAAACTCAGGTAGAGGAGAAAGAGGGAGAATTGTGCCGATGTCTGGGAACTTCTCTCTCCCCCTTTTCTGAGGTTTTATGGGATGAATACAAGGGAAGAGGGTATTGGTTCCTTGGGTTGGCTGGCCAGGAATTAGGCCTGGCAGTTTCAAACAGGGTTTAAACCTGGGAGTTACCAGCTTTGGGCTGGGGTTGAGGTTTGCAACTTTCTGCTCCCAGTGGAGTGGTGGACCCAAACTACCTGGAGCCCAGGCCTAGAGGATAGGCCAGGCTTTTCCCCTTTGTTTCTTTTGTAGGTCCTTCACTCCAGTCAAGCTGTGTGGATGGGCCAGCTATAGCCAGTAATCAACCTGGCTCCCTTCCGAGTTTGTCCTGCAGTTTTCATTTCAGTGGTCCATATAACCCAGCCCAGAAGTTCTGGGGTGCATGTATGCTGGTTGGAGCTGCAGATACCTCCCCCGCCACACACACACACCTCTCTATGGGAACAAAGATCAGGACTCTACCACTTCTCCAGGAGTAGCCCTTTGCAATGCATCCACACTCTGGAGCAGCTCCCTGCAGTGCAGTGAACCCAAGGAGAAACTTATTGGACTCTCCTGTGGGGCACCCCCCTCTCCAGCCCATTGTTGAAGGGCAGGTATAGGGATGCGGGCCCCCAGAACGACACACTGGGGAGCCCCATTAACCTGTCCCAGACTGCCTGGGTATGTGTGAAGGCTCTTCCAAGAGTGCCACCTATAGGCTTTGCTTTGTAGTTAACAATGTTTTAAAATTATATTTAGTGTTTTCTTTTGTTTTTATTCTCTAATACCTTTGGGTTTTTGTGTTTACACTGCTTGCGAGGAGGGGGTTTTGTTTATAAGGGATGCACCTGCAAACTTGGTGTTCCCAGATTTCTGGGTAGAGGCTGGAGCCACTGGTATAATTTATGGAGTACCTTGAAATATGAACCCTGCCCTTCTTGCTGCTGACTGGTGCTCGGAAGAAGGGTTGCACTTATTTTGGGTGATTTTCTAATGGTAAAATTTTACATGTGTGAATGCCAATTGTATGACTTGAAACTTAAAACAAACAAAACCACACAGAACTAATGCCAATACATACTTCCTAAAAAATATGGATAGAAAACATTCAGCAGACAAGTCACGCTCTAAGTACCTTTCAGCAAGTCCCAAGAGAGAAATCACCACTCCAGGACCAAAAACCAGTAACTTAAAAAAAAAAAATCCAGTAGATAGATAAGAAGAGAACAGAATACCAAATATAACAGATAAGGAATATTTCAATATTAGAGCACCCTCCTCAGAGCTACAATCATCCATTACACCTTGGAGGGGAAAAACCTAATTTGTACATGACACGAAGTGGAAAAGGATCATTTGTATGTGACTGCAGTTTTTGAAAAGGAAATAAGAGCACTACATAATTCTTTTTACCAACTTCCATATGCCTGTGGGAATGCCAAATGTTACTTGGATTTACAGTATGAACAAGTAACTGTTGGGATATTGTCTTGCTGAAGATGGACAACTCTATTTCAAGATATTTTTATGACAGCCATCTACTTAATAAGCTCTTGTCATCCATCGATTCATAGATGCTAAGGTCAGAAGGAACCTCAATGGGTCAGAGTCCGACCCCCAGCCAGTGGCAGGAAAAAGTGCTGGGGTCACATGACCCCAGCCAGGTGCTTGTCCAGTCACTTCTTGAAGACCTCCAAGGTAGGGGAGAGCACCACCTCATCACTAAGGCTAGGGACAGAAGTTACACATAAACTGGTTTAAGTGATCAGAAACTAGTTAAAATCTGTAACACAACAGAAGTTCAATGCACTTCAACCAGGTTTATCTTAGAACAGTTTGAGCCATTTTGAGAGTGGTTTAATGTAGTAACAGACTTAACTGATTTAGGTCAAACCAGCTTATGGAACTTCTGTTCCAGACCTAAGGGTAAAAATCAAGTTCCATTGCTGTCACTACAAACTTGATGTCATTTTCTTTACTTTGTCTACATTATCCTTACAAGCTAACATACTGGTAGCGTGATCTGTTACCGATGTATATGATTAATGTGTTACCTCTCCTTTCAAGCCCAGATTCATCAATCCATCTCTCAAGTAGGTGGCATCATTTTTAAAAAGTGCTCAAGTCCCATTGGAATCAACTTAAGATTCTGGTCCAAAGTTCAGTGAAACTGAGTCAGTCCTTCCGTTGGCTCCAACAAACTTTAGGTCACAACTATGTACTCTGATGAATAAAGCTTAGTTTAAGTACCTTATATGCTCTTCTGAACTGGGGCCTGTGACAAGGGAAAAATGCAGCAGGCCAATCTTGTGATATAGGCAGGCATCTGAGCAGGAGCTAAATACACTGCAACAAGCTGGCTGTGTAGGGCAGCCTGAGAGTAAAGGATACAAGCACCTGGGTTAAGCTGCAGCAGGGAGGGACAGGTTGATCATTAACCCCTGCACCTGATTGGGGAGTTACCTGACCAGAAGGGGCAGTGCTCCAAAGCACAGAAGCCCAGCACCAGAAGCAAGATAGGTGGTTTAGTTCTGTATGCTACAAGAAGCAGATCTCCTGGGATAGAGTGGTTGCAGAAAGCAGCTTTGACAAGCACTCTAGCCACCTGGGAGATCCAAAAGGGAAGTAGGGCTTGCAGGATGGCATAAACTAAGAGTGAGGAGATTTATTTCTTAAGGGTGGTTGCTTGTATTTGTAAGTGCAGATAGAAGTGACAATTTTCACCCCATCTGCTCCCTAAAAGTACTCTACAGCTGTGACTAAACAGCAGTGCATGGCTGCAGAAAGCTTTAAAAGGGCCTGATCCCGTGAACAATTGAACCCTTATTATATGAGGGTTCAGATGAAGATGCTCCAAAGTGAAGCACCCTTGGTAACTTGTGCCTGTGCCACCTCCCAGTCCCAGCACTGTTTTCAGAATGAGAAGGGGGAAAGGGAGCAGAGGGAGTTTGGTCTGGGTTTTTTTCAGCTGGTACTAGATGTTGGGGTGGATGGGTTGGATTGGACCCCTGCCACCCTCTCCCCCAGGTGTGGAGAGAGCAGTAGGTCTCCAATCCACCCACCCCACCCTCCAGCACCAGCTGGGGAACCCCAGAATGAGCTCCCTCTGCTCCCTTTCCCCCCTCCCATTACAAAAACAGTGCCAGGGCTGGGGTGTTGCTAGGAGAGAACAGCTGCAGGCTTGCAGCCATTCTAAGCAGCACCTGGATTCCCCAACCCCTGGGACCCAACAGTGAACTTCTGTTGGGTCTGGGGGATCACTGTAACTCACGGAGCTTCCACAAGGCACCCCCATACAATCCTGTAGGGAGAGCCAACCCTAAGGGTGTGCAGGGCCTAATTCACGCCCCCACCCCCCAAGGGACAGCTCTGCCTGTAGGGATCAGGGACTATATGGGAGCTGAGCG
>NW_017729025.1:114851320-114855023 GCF_001723915.1 Gavialis gangeticus | reverse complement strand
AGGGAGAGCCAACCCTAAGGGTGTGCAGGGCCTAATTCACGCCCCCACCCCCCAAGGGACAGCTCTGCCTGTAGGGATCAGGGACTATATGGGAGCTGAGCGGCACCAAACTGCACAGCCTGGGTCAGGGACTCAGGAGGCTGAGGGGTGCACCAGGAGCCTTGCCCAAGTCAGGGACCTCAGTGGGCTGGGGTCTACATTCTTTCTGTAATGCCCCCATTGGGGCACAGTACTCCAAATGTGGCGTTACTGATGCCAAATGGAAGGGAATAACCACTTTCCTTGATCTGCTTGCAAAGTTCCTACTATTGCAGCACAGTGTGCCATTAGCCTTCTTTGCAACAAGGGTACACTGTTGGCTCATATTTAGCTTATTGTCCATTGTAACTCTCAGGTTCTTTTCTTTTTTAGGGTTTTAATTTTTTGTAATTTTTTTAATTTTTAATTTTTTTTTTAGAGTTTTGCACACTGTCCATGTAATTGTACCAGTGCAAATTTCTTTGAAGACAGACCCTTTATTGGGTTTACATAGTGTGGCGATGCAAAAAAGAGAATTGTAAAGAGGTAGAGGATATCAGGAGCATTTATTTTCCTGAAACAAAAATACATGTGTACAAGTACACATGCACATATGTACTTGTGCTGTGGTTATAAAGGTGTCCTTAGCAAAAGTTATTATTCTAGATAGTAATAACTGCTACCACTGCAGCATGATTCAACCTTTGAAATGAGTGTTCTGCAACTACTGTATATATATAATTTTAATCATATGAATTACTAACCTGAACAGACCAGAGGAGCATTTAATCCAGAACTGTGTCCCTCACAGAGGCCAGTAACACTTGTTTTGAACAAAGGAAGTTTGACAATTCTTGCCTTTTTTCTAAATAAATGTTCCCAATCTTTTTACCCTGCCTCCTCACGTGGCAGTTTTCTGTGCTGTTGATTATTCTTCTTGCCCTACTTTGAATCTCATCTAGTTCTTCAATATCCTTTTACAGATGAGATGACTAGCACTGTACAGTTTGTGTTACAGTAAGGCCTTCCCCCCATTTTATTTTAATTTGAGCTTTAAAATGTGAGGAAGACGTAGCATTTAAAAAGAATGAATAATTTTAACCTTAAGATCTAGATGAAAGAAAAAGGTTTACTGTTGCAAAAAAGTGAAGAATACTGCAGTATGCACTAATACAAAAGTAATTTATAATTGAGATGATGTTACACTGAACTAGTATCCAAAATGCCTTTGAAATAAAACAGCAAGCAGTCAGTGATATTTCCAAAGGTAGTGCGCGCGCACATGTGCGCGCGTGTGTGTGTGTGAGGGGGAGATGGGGGGGCAGGGGAAGAGGCAAGGAGATGTGAACATGTTTTACTAATGTTATGCTGCAGAAGTACAATTCAGTGACTCCAAGACACAACAGGCAGAAGGCAGAAGCAGCAAGGAGCCTGATCCTTTTTTTTTTCCAGCAGAGCCTGCCCACCTCTTTTGCGGTCAGGGGAGAGCTGTTGCTGGCAGGCCGAGTGACCGTTGAGCTGCATGGGGGGGCCCCGGTCCTTCACTCCATAGCAGTGGCACCCCCTGGGGCTGCCCGGGTTGGCTATTAGCAGGCTGGGTGCTGCACCAGCTCAGAGGCATCACCCAGCCTGATCCAACTGTTCCCTGATCCCATCTGCTGGAAGCCCAATGGGCACTTCTCCCTGGGTGGGCTTGGGGAAGAGTTGGATTAGGCTGGGTGATGCCTCTGAGCTTGGGCAGCACCTGGCCTGCTAGAAGCCCACCTAGGCAGCCCTGAGGGGTGCCACCACCACAGAAGGAAGGACTGGGGCTCCCCACAGCTCAGGGGCCACTTGGCCAGCCAGCAGCTGGCCTGCCCAACCACAAGCACGCTCTGGCTCCGATAAAAAAAGAAAAAAAGGATCTGGCCCCTCACTGTAACGTGACAGCAAAATTGAAGCTGTGGGTTTCAATTAAAAAAAACACCATTTCAATTTAGGGGGCAGAGAATAAAACCTTGAGGACTAAACCCCGTTATGTGTACAAACGCCCTCTGTTCTGTACTGATGAGCTTCTTCCTTCAACTCTCCCAGTGCTCCTTTAGCCTCTCCAACTTCAGTCTACATCTGCCCCTCTCCTGTCACTTCTTTCCACTTAGAATCTCTCTGGCCCTCTGTCTTGTCCATTTATACAGTAAGCCCTCAGGTACATGGCCTATGTACTACTCTGCTTGTATACTGTCCAGCACTGCAGAATGGGTCCCTTTTACTATGAACTATAAACAACAGACACCAACCAAGTCTGGGGATAGAAAACATACCAAGACCTTCAAATTATTTTTGTATAATTACAGGAGGACTAACTGTTGCATACAATAACTTATAATTCAAGGTTCACTGATACATTGGTCTGATATTGGACTGGTACTGATATAAAGAAAATTTGCTGTATCAGATACTGGCCCAATGGGGCGGATAATTTGGCTGACAAAGGCTCATGCTGCATGTAGCTACAGTGCAGCACTCAGGCAGCAAGGAGCAGAGCCAGCAGTGTGGAGAGCTGCCTCCAGCTGGCCAGTTCAGTGTGGCAGAAGGGGAGGGGGGAGGGAAGGGGCATGGGGAGGGGGTGCAGATCAACACCCCCCCGCAGTGAAGAAGGGGCAGGTGCTATCCAGCCAGGGCAGGTCAGGGTGCAGGATGGAGCCATGGCTCCTGGTGGGGGTGGCTCCCGCTGCTACTTGCACCCAAGGGGGCACAGTGGGGCATGTGCCCCTAGATCTGCATGGAGTGGAGCGGGCTGCAGCCAGGGCTGTGCGGGGCTCGGGTTCTAAGCGGGCACCGGTGGCGCTGGGAGTATGCTGCATCCATCTGAGATTTCACCGCAGCTCAGCTCCCAGCGCTGCTGCCACCAGCCACTGAGCACAACCCTGGCTCTTCCTGGCGCATGGGTGGAAGTGAGGCATTGAGCCGGGGTTGTGCCGGGCAACTGGTGGTGGCAGCACTGGGAGCTGAGCAGTGGTGAAATTTGGGGTGGATGCAGTATCCTCCCAGTGCTGACGGTGCCTGCTCTGAGCCCAGCCCCTGCTGAGAAGAGCCCCATGCAGCCCCGGCTGCTGCCCACCCCACCTCGTGCAGATCTGGGGGGCATATGATGCCCCTCCCTCATGCCCTCCCAGAGTACAAGCAGCAACTGGAACTGCTCCTACCCCCCCAAGCCATGGCTCTGGCCCCCCCTGCCCTGCCTGGACAGCACCTGCCCCTGCCCCCTCCCTCACCAGGGGGGGCATTGATCTGCCCCCATGCCCCTTCCCACTCCCCTTCCATTATACCGGATTTACCAGCTGGAAGCGGCTATATCAGAAATATCAGAAATCAGGGGTGGGCGGATGAGAAGAGGATGGGATTCAACACTGACAAGTGCAAGGTGATGCACCTGGGGAAGAAGAACCAGCAGCATACCTACAGGCTGGGGAACTCCCTTCTTGTCAGTGCAGAGGCAGAAGAGGATCTTGGAGTCATCAATGATGCCAAGATGAACATGGGTCGGCAGTGTGGGGATGCAGTCAGAAAGGCCAACCGCACCTTGTCATGCATCCACAGATGCATCTCAAGCAGGTCCAAGCAGGTGATACTCCCCCTCTGTGCAGCACTGGTCAGGCCACAGCTCGAGCACTGCCAGGAGTGACTAGGAATAACGGTCACAAAC